>NC_085841.1:347949115-348260186 GCF_035594765.1 Anolis carolinensis
CCAAGTTTCCCCGCATCTAAGATCAGCGCAACACTTCTTGGATCACATTAAGGCGACTTGGGGGATCGAAGACAATTCGGAGGCAGCCGGCCATAAACTCCGGCGCCTCTCTCAGGGGGACAGACCCTTGTCCCAGTACATAGCCGAGTTCCGAGTGCTGGCCCACAGCACCAGATGGAATGATATAGCCCTCAGAGGACAATTCCGGGAGGGTCTCAACATCGAGATGTTGGAGGAAATTTCCAAAGTGGATCCCCCCCATTCTCTTGAAGCACTCATTGATCAATGTTTACGAGCTGAAGTCATGCTTGCCAACAGAAAACAATGGGTCTGAGGCCAGAGCAGTAGAGCTGGGGTGAAACCTCCCGCTCCCACCAGCGTCCAGCCGCGTCCAGCATGGAGACCCCCACCACCAGCCCCATACCCCAGAGGGAGCGAGGAGGTGCCGATGCAGTTGGGCAATGTGCGTCCCAGGTTAGACGCCGCCGAGAAGGCCCGCCGCCAACGCCTAAATCTCTGTTGGTACTGCGGAAACGGGGGCCACTTCGCCAGAGAGTGCCCAGCCAAAGGGAAGCCCGCCGCCCGTCTGGCGGCAGCGTCCTCCACGGAGACGAAGACGTCTGAGGCGGCTGGCGCACAGCCGGCGGGGGAAGCCAGCGACCGGGAGTAGAGAGGCTCGCCAACCCGGTCAAAAAACCCACTCAAGAGCCGCCAACTGGGGTCCTGTTTCTTCTAGTGGTCACCTTGTGGTCAGCAAAAAAAGGACCCGTCATGGTCCATGCCATGATAGACTCAGGGGCCACAAACAATTTCATTGATAGAGAGTATGCCGACTCTCTGGGATTACAATATCATGACTTCAAGAACGCCCATGTGGTGCAAGCCATCGATGGCCGCCCCCTCAAGACGGGCCCCGTAAGCCAGTGGTCGGAACCCACCAGAATGTGGATAAGGGAACATATGGAAGAGATTTCCTTCTTTGTTACTGAGGTTCCCCATTTCCCTGTGATTTTGGGTATTCCATGGCTGACACTTCACGACCCAAGCATCTCCTGGTCCAACAGGGAACTGCAGTTTGCTTCAAAATATTGCCAAAACCATTGCCTTGTAGCCAAGGTCTGCCGTGCCACAGACACTGAACCCATTATCACCTTGCCCAAGAAGTACTCAGAATATTGGGATGTATTCAATGAAAAAGAGGCCGAGAGATTACCCCCACATAGACCCTATGACTGTGCCATTGACTTGGTGGAGGGGGCCCCGATCCCGCGAGGACATCTCTACTCCCTGACTGAACCGGAGCAAGAAGCTCTCAGGGAGTTCATAGAGTCAAACCTTCGCAAGGGATTCATCAGACCCTCTCAATCCCCAGCCGCTTCCCCAGTGATGTTTGTGAAAAAGAAGTCAGGGGATTTACGCTTGGTGGTGGACTATAGAGCATTGAACAATATCACTAAGCGGAACAGCTATCCCCTGCCCTTAATCTCGGACCTACTAGACCGACTTCGAGGAGCCAAGGTCTACACCAAGCTGGATCTTCGGGGGGCGTATAATCGAGTTCGCATCAGAGAAGGGGACGAGTGGAAGACCGCCTTCCAGACTAAATTCGGATTATTCGAGTCCCGAGTTATGAATTATGGATTATGTGGAGCTCCCGCAACGTTCCAGCATTTTGTCAATGACATCTTTCAGGATTATCTAGATCGGTTCTTGATCATCTACCTGGACGATTTTTTGGTGTTTTCTAGATCACAATCAGAACATGAGAACCACGTCAGAATGGTGTTACAACGATTGCGGGATCATGGACTTTATGCCAAGCTGGAAAAATGTGCTTTTGATCTACAAGAGGTAGATTTCCTGGGGTACCGCGTCTCGCCACTAGGGCTCTCCATGGACCCGGCAAAGGTTTCAGCAGTATTGGAATGGCGGGCGCCCACCAACAAGAAAGAGGTGCAACAATTCTTGGGGTTCGCGAATTACTACCGCAAGTTCATTCCAGACTTTGCCCGCTGGTCTGACCCAATCACCAGCTGCATCCGTGGGAAACAGCCCTTCCGCTGGACAGATCAAGCAGAGAAAGGGTTCCAGCAACTAAAGAAATTATTCACGTCCCAGCCAATCCTTCAGCATCCAGATCCTGAAACCCTTTTTGTCGTGCAGGCGGACGCCTCCAATGTGGCAATTGGGGCTGTACTCCTACAACCGGTGGGAGATCATCTTCATCCTTGTGCCTTTTATTCCCGTCAATTGACCGCACCAGAGAGAAACTACACCATTTGGGAAAAGGAACTATTGGCCATAAAGGCAGCCTTTGAAACTTGGAGACATTGGTTAGAAGGGGCCAAATTTCCCATTGAAGTCCATACTGATCATCGGAATCTAGAGCATCTAAGAACTGCCCGCAAGCTAAATCAGAAACAACAACGCTGGGCTTTATTCTTTGAACGTTTTAACTTCCAAATTCATTATGTAACCCCAGCCCAGACCAAACAAGCAGATGCTCTGTCACGGAAACCGGAATACGCTGCAGGGCGCAAGGAGACCTTTGAGTCCCAGCTGCTACAACCCGAGAACTTTGCCACGCTCACAGTGGGAAACACCAAATCCACTCCCATTGAATCAACTCCCTCTACTCCAGGGCCCCTTTGTGCTCAAGAAATCAGGGCTAGTCAGCAAGTAGATGCCTGGGCGCAGGACCAACTTCGCCAAGGACTACATTTTCCCTTTTCGCTTAAGGATGGGCTACTTTGCTATAGAAATCATGTTTACATCCCCCCAGGACCGGGCAGGGAAAAGGCACTTCGTTTATGTCATGACTGCAAGCCAGCAGGGCATTTCGGGCTATTTAAAACTATGCATTTGATCCTAAGAGATTTCTGGTGGCCCAAGATCCGCAAGGATGTGGAAAAATATGTCAACACCTGCCCAGTATGCCAGCGCTCCAAGACAAGAAGGGAAAAGCCCTCAGGGCTTCTACATCCTCTCCCTACTCCATCCCACCCATGGGAAATAATCTCTGCGGATTTTATAACTGATCTACCACCTTCCTGTGGATTCACCACGATCCTAGTGGTGGTGGACCTTTTCACCAAGTTAGCCCATTTTATTCCCTGTGAAGGCCTTCCCACGGCCAAAGAGACTGCAGATCTATTCCTCCAACATGTTTTCAGATTGCATGGATTGCCCAAGAGTTTGGTCACAGACCGTGGGTCCCAATTCACCTCTCGTTTCTGGAAAGCACTACAAAAACTATTGGGCATAGACTCTCGTTTATCTTCGGCTCATCATCCCCAAACAGATGGGCAAACTGAGCGCACCAATGCCACTTTGGAACAATACCTTCGCTGTTATGTGAATTACCAGCAGGACAATTGGGCTTCCCTGTTATCGCTGTCAGAGTTTGCCTACAACAATGGGGTCCAGGCTTCTACTAAAGAAACCCCGTTCTTTGCAAACTACGGCTTCCATCCACGTTTCTTTCCTCCTGTCATTGAAACCTCAGAAGTTCCCGCAGCAGAGGACTGGCTGCAGGAACTCGCAGCGGTGCAACAACTCTTGCTCCAGCAACTAGACCAAGCCAAGGAGGACTATAAACGTCACGCGGACAAACATCGCCAGCTGGGCCCCGAAATCAAGGTAGGAGACCGGGTTCTTCTGTCCACTCGCTTTTTGCCCTCCCATCGCCCTTGCCGGAAGTTAGATGCCCGTTTCATTGGTCCCTATCAGGTGGTGGCACAACTTAACCCCGTGACTTTCAAACTCCAACTTCCGCGCGCTATGCGCATTCATCCAGTGTTCCATCGCTCCCTACTCCTTCCGGCGGATGGTGTGCGCCCTGATACAGACCGGCCGGCCCCCCCTCCTGTTTGGGTGGATGGAGAGGAGGAGTTTAAGGTTCAGGACATTTTGGATTCTCGCTTTCACCGCCGCCGCCTACAATATCTCATTGACTGGGTGGGTTTTGGCCCCGAGGAACGCTCTTGGGAAGACGCTTCCACAGTCCATGCTCCTGATCTAACCCGCCGCTTCCATCAGACCTATCCCGCCAAGCCGCGGCCTCGCGCCTCGGGGAGAGAGTCCCAGTTTGAGAGGGGGCTTGAGGAGGGGGATAGTGTGATGAGTCATGGGCCATGTAGTCCCATTCCTGGCATTGTAGTGCCAGATGAAGAGGAAAACTTGGGTTTTTCACCGTCTCAGTCAGATTTGGAACTCTCCCAGCCAGATTTGGGAACCTTGCACCTGCAAGAGATTTGTCTTCCAGAAGTCTGTCAAACAAGCCCTGAGCCTAAATCTCCTGTGTTTTCTCGCCATGATTTTTGTAAACAACAGAGAGGAGTCGATCAGGCGTCTCGCAGGAGTGCTAGGATAGCTGCTAAGCATTCAGCTGATTAAGCCTGCTTCCCATGGGAAAGTTTAGGGAGTCATGCATCTGGACTCAGAAAATAGCTTTCGTTTCTGGTTCTCCAGAGAACTGCTCTTGGGCGGGAAAACGGGACCCTATTTAGGTGTTTTACCCACAAAGGGATCTTGCGGAGTCAATTCGTCAGCAACCGGAGTAGCGTGTGTGGACAGCTACTCCGCTTCCAAGCCTCCGTTCCTGTCGCCAAGCCTTCGTTCCCAGCTTTGTTTACTCCACGAATCCTGCCTTGCTTTCTAAGACTCAGCCTCGTCTTGTTTCCCGGATTTTACCAAGAAATTACCACGGATCTTGCTCTTGTTCCTTGTTTCCTTGTTGCCTTGAATCAAGCCTCGTTTTTCCAAGAATCAAGTTACTTCCTAGCCTCGCTCAAGTTTCATGGACTAAAAGACCTTGTCATCTCCCCTCACTTTGCCTGGCAAAGTGAGTGTTTCGGTTATTGGATTACAACTTTGGACCTTAATATTTCATATTGGACGTTGTTTCTTTGGACTAATTTTGACCTTTCCTGAAAGGTCTAATTCTGGACTATTTTCTACACTTGTTTTTATTAACTTTATATATTCCTTCAATAAAGATATTAGATAGATTCTGGCCTCTGTGTATGGTTATTGGTGCTCTGCAGCCTGGGTCTTGACATCTAGTCAGGTCTCAGTCCCCTTCTCTCCTGAGAAGCTCATTGGAATAGATTGTCTCAGAGGTTGGTAAACTCTTCTTTGGAAGTCCACCCACAAGTTGGAAGGCCATCTCTTGGGAATGCTTTCCCTACCTGTTCCTGCATGGCAGAGGGTTGGACAAGATGGCCCTTGTGGTTCCTTCCAGCTCTTAAGATTATCCAGTTCAACACTCATAGCAGGCAGCTGCAACCTGTTCCTCACCAACCTGAGAATAGCTGTATTAACTGAATTTGCCTGGTTCAGCTGCTGGAGGATACCAACCAATATTGGTACATTTCTCAGTATGATGGACAGTAGAGGCAAAGGGCTTGCCGACTCTGTAGGTTGACCTGTCACAGCCCTTGATGTGTCAGAAAGGTAGGTTGGTGAGGGAAAAAAAGGGAAGAGTTGACAGATCAACAGTTCACTGTGGTTGGAGTTTGAAGTGGGAGGTAGAAGTCAAGAGTGTCCAGAATATGGAAAGGAGGAGGAAGGAAAATAGACTTCAGGGAGACTTGGTAGAAACAGATATGAAAGTATAAGATTGACAGGAGGTAGCAAGAAGCCTTTTAATACGGAAGTTGCTCTTTGCTGTTGAATTTCTTCCCTCAAGAAAAGAAGATAATGAAACTAACATTTTACCTTCCCATTTAAGGTCTGCAAGGTAAGGTTATGTTGGTCCTATACATTTTCAGGCTTAACTTTTGTGGATTTTGTGGATAAACCTTTATTCTCAGATTAGATTAATGAATATGTTATCTTTATGAATCTCAAGGTGCTTCGGGGAGACTCAATGGTCAACTTCTGCCGTAGGTTGGCCATAGAGCTGCCCTGGAGGACCTAAACATTCTTAGAAATTTATTCTCTTAGGTCAAAAAATAGTGTATTTTCTATTTGTGTCTTTTCCAGTCTCACAGGGGTTCTCTACCTGTAACCCCCATAAAAGTGAAGCGCTCACTTTATATTGAAAAAACAGCCAATTATACAGCAATCAGCTTGGGAAACAATACACTGATGATTATTAAACTTTTATAAATTATACTAACTGCACAATATATAAAAAGCATTGGCATTAGCTGTTTTGCTTGTAATATCCTGAAGGAGCCTCTATAATCAGCAATAACATTCTAGTGTGATACAGGACTTTCTTTTATTAGACATGGTGTAAAATATCAGATTCAATACATTTCTGGTATGATAACACTTGTGTATGCACATAGACACACATATTAAATAGCAAAAGCCAGGGGATATAAAAGTCAGGCTTCTAGTGTAGCATCATTAGCTTGGTTTTACTGAACATCTTGGAATATAAGTCTCAATTGATCTGTTAAGATTCTGCCAAGCTTTTAATATGGGGCAGAGTTCTGTCTCTCAGTGTTTACATTGAATTGTTTTATCCTGCTCTTGGTTTCTATTCATGAAATTGATTCTAGTGCTGTTAACCATTTCTAGTGCTTTGGATTATTTTATCTTACTGCCTTCTTTTTTTGTATGCTGCTTTTAGTTTAGTTTACAAAGCAAAACCTTTTTTATTTTTAAAACTGCCTGTAATGTGTTCTGTATTATTTCTATTTAAACATCACCTAGGCAAAATAATTCAGCAAACATCGCAGCAGCCATGAAGGATCAGAATGGGAGATTTAATGAAGGACTAAAGAAAAAAATATATAGGTACAAGGAGATCAAGATATTTTGAAGCCTTCCTTTTAACATTTCTCAATATGCGTTGCAAAATAAGACAGTTATTGAGTGTTCTTGGAAAAATGTAAAACAGAAGAATATTATGTTATGGGGAGTCTGAATACCCTAAAGGGATCAGATTCTGTCTGATTTTGGAAGCCAAGTAGGGTCAACCTCAGAAAACTCTATGAAATTCATTGGGTTGATAGGCGACATGGTTGATAGGCGACATGAAGCCGACTCAGGTACACACTTTGAGGGATCTAGATTCTTGGACATGTGGCATGAATAAATAAGGAAGTTCAAGAACTGGGATCCAAAATCAAATACACATTAATGTACTCAGTGATAAACTGTGGGAAATGAAAAAGCTGTCTTTTAGTTTTTGGATCAGCAAATGTGACAATATTCAACTAGATCCAAAACAAAGGTCTGGGCCAAAGAATTATCACATGGAACATTAGATGATTTTCAGGAGGCGTACAGGATTGCTAATGGGCTTGCCATTGATGGGTCTCTCACCTTAGTTTTCTTAAAAGTGATTACAAGGGATGGGCAATATGTAATCGACTTTGTTCTAAAGCAGTGGTTCTCAACTTGTGGGTCCCCAGATGTTTTGGCCTTCAACTCCCAGAAATCCTAACTGCTAGCAAATTGGCTGGGATGTTTGGGAGTCATAGGCCAAACCCATAGGGACCCACAGGTTGACCCACAGGTTCTAGAGCATAGATAAGTTACTTTTTAAACTTTTAGCATGATCATTGGACATTCTGGTTAGGGGGAGTTGAACAATGCAATCCAAAAACAGGGTTGTTGTATGTTTCCTCAGAGGATGCCTGCCATAGATATGGGCAAAATGTCAGGAGAGAATGTTTCTGGAACATGGCCATACAGCCTGGAAAACACACAACAACCCTGTGATTCTGGCCATGAAAACCTTTGACAAAACATTAATCCAAAAATGCCATATTTCAGAGCTCTGGTTAAGAACATAGGCAATCAGACCACTGGCCATATCTATCACAGTACTGAGAAATATGACTGGCAGCAATGGCTTTCCATGGTTTCAGGCAGAATTTGTTCTAGACTATTGTGGAAAGCCCTGGGCACCCCTAATAGCCTCCCATCTGAGTATCAATCCGGCCCAGGCCTGCTTAGCTCTTTAAATCCTGCACAACCCTTCAGTGCGAAAAGCAGGACCTCTTCAGTCATAGCACCCTACAATCACAATGCAAAATAAGTACACTTTTAATATCTAGGTTATCTCTAGGAAGCTGGCATGCTTTTCTCCCAATCCAAGTGCCCAAATCATCATCCCATTTTTCTTATGGTAGTCTCTGAGGACTGAAAGAAATGCCCAATGGTGAAAGATCAGGGAAATATGTTAGATCCACTGATATAAGAGCAGAACAATTTCCCTACTTTCCTACAACTCTCACTCTAATACCATCAAAACCAGCTCTGGAAGGCTATGAAAGCCTCCAGTGCAGGTTTCTAACCAGTATGGAGGGCTTTAGAGAATCAAGATTGGAAAAGAAGTCAAATTCATTCTGAATATCTATTGTATCAATCACACAATTGCCTAAAATCTAATAGCTTCCATTAGAACTGAAGAGAGTTCTTTGAAAGATTATTTTCTTACAGTAGCTTCGATTTGCTGGCCAGGGTTATGACCCCATCTTTTTCAGTTCACTGCCCAGGGCCTTGCCTGGAGGCCATCTTTGACAAGGAGCAAACTACCAAGAGTACCTTATGGAAATTAAAGCTGTAGGGAGGCCTAATACTTATATTAGAAACATCAGTGATTCATATCGGTGTGTGTATTTGGGGTATGCCTAGAAACAATGAGAAAAATCTTGCCAAGAAAACTCCATGATTCGTTCACCTTAGGGTCACCATATGTGAAAGAGCGCAACAACAACAAGTACAAGGCTAGCTTGCTTTTGCTTCCTATGGTATGACTTCTTAAACAGGTTGCCCATTCATCCTATACAAATGTAGTGCTATTATTCCACTTTAACTGGTAGTTAGAATAGAATCATAGGGCTATAATTTGTACAGTGTGAATTAGTCCAGGATTAGTTTACTGCTCTGTGTAGAGACAGCAAGGAGCTAGCAAACAGGCCCAAGGATTCTTTCCAAACTACAAAAAATCAAGCTTAAAATCAAGAATGAGATTGGTATAGGTCATATAACAAAATCACTCTAATCACAAATCAGTCAAACATGTCCTTGTTTTTTAATGACTTGATGACCATTCACTTGTAGTTTGCTGAATACAAGGTACATATAAATCAGGATAGATTATTTCGCTGTCTTTCCCAGTGCCTTAGAAAAGTTCCTTTTTTATACAACTACAAGAACCTCCTAGCTAGAATGGGGGGAATCTGGGAATTATAGTCCAAAAAAGATGGTAGCCTTCCACAGACATGTGCTGTGTCACTGATTTTTGCGCTTCCTGGTGGGGAGTAGGGAAGAAGAGACTCAATGAAACTGTTAGGCTGCAAGATTTTATGCATATGTTCATAGAAAAATGAAGAAAATGGATAGGAAGAGAATCAACTCATTTGAGATGTGATCCTGGGCATCAATTATGTGGATATCATGGGCTGCCAAAAATTAGTTGGTCCTAGAGAAAATCAAGCCCAACCTCTTCCTGGATGTCATAATGACTAAATGAGGTCTGTCGTACTTTGGCCATAACATGAGAAGACATGATTTACTAGAAAAGCCAATGGTGAGGTAGGAGATAGTAGGAAAAGAGGAAGGTTGCAGTCTAGATCAGGCATGGGCAAACTTCAGCCCTCCAGGTATTTTGGATTTTAACTCCCACAATTCCTAAGCCTACAAGTTTGCCCATGTCTATTCTAGAGAGACCCGGTGGCGAAGTTTGTTAAAGCACTGAGCTGCTGAACTTGCAGACCGAAAGGTCCCAGGTTCAAATCCCGGGAGCGGAGTGAGCGCCCACTGTTGCTCCAGCTTCTGGCAACCTAGCAGTTCGAAAACATGCCAATGTGAGTAGGATCAATACTGGAAGGTAACGGTGTTCCATGCAGTCATGCCGGCCACATGACCTTGGAGGTGTCTATGGACAACGCCAGCTCTTCAGCTTAGAAATGGAGATGAGCACCAACCCCCAGAGTCAGACATGACTGGACTTAATGTCAGGGGAAAACTTTACCTTACCTATTCTAGATGGATAGACTCATTCAAGGAAGTCCTTGAGTTTGCAAGGGCTGTTGAGGATAGGAGATCTTGCTGGTCCCTTATTCATAAGTTTGCCATAAGTCAAAGAACAGTTAACAATAGCAAACAATAATTCTCCACCTTCAGTTTACTGACCAATCTTTGTAACTAGCTACATACTGCTGCATTTGCACTGAAAAAGTTGTCCTCCAGCAAACATAAACACAACATTCCTTTTAGCCTTGAACATCATTTCTTATAAGATGAGTGAAGTGTACATGTTGCAGGGATGCGTAGGGGTAAAGTCAGATAGAAGAGAAGACAGATACACACAAGTGAGAAAGCTTAACTGAACAGACATTTAAGAGAATATCACAATACACGTTAAAGAGTTGCTGTCACACTTTAAATCCTGTGGGTGCCTCCTATCAAATTCTGGGGGTTGTATTATCGTGAGGCCCAGGATCTCTCTGGCTGAGAATTTTAAAGGCCCCTCCCTAAACTGCAAATCCCAGAATTCTACAGGAGGCAGCCATAGAATGTACAGTGGAATCGCAACTCTCTTTAACAGTGCGGGGTGATAATCTCCTAAATAAGGTATCATGCTTTAAGACAGCCTTTCCCAACTCAACAATTTCTATTAATATTGGACCTGTACCATTTCTAATCAATAGTCACATTATGGGTTCATCATCCATTTGGAAGATAATTCCAGACTGCTGAAAGACAACTTTAAAATGAGTGCTTTGGAAGGCCTCACTAAACTACAAACCCCAGCATTCTATAAATAACAGAGTCAACAATGACAGCCTCCACACCATTTTCAGCAAATTCCATGATCTGTTCCAGAAACCAATGGTTCAAGTAAATGTATTAAATACTAATTAACCGATGTCATGTCTTAGTGTGAGATAAAATGGATTAACCTTCCAATTATGAATGTTTAACATTGGAAATTAATTTTTAGACCTAATGTACCAAGCTCTGGGTTTCATGGATTATATAAAATGGTAGCTGGTCAAATAAACAAACAAAACAGAAAACTGTTAGTAAAAGAAAGAAGCTATGCCTTTGCCAGTGCTAATGGAATACCTCATTATTTACTTACTTGACCTGGGATCCCGTTCTCGTATCTCCCAAAAGAAGGCCCGGCATCCAAAGACAAAGATTTCTCCAGCTTCCGCATCCGTGCTCCAGACACAACATCATCACTTCTCAGACTCTCCAAGTCTGTCTCTCTCTGTGATTTCTGGGCCAGATTCTCACCCTTCCAGCCCTCAGGGCTCTTCTTCCGGAGACGTAAATCATCAAGGCTTCTCCCCGCAGAGCCAAGGCTACTCTTCAGTTTAGCCGCTCTGAAGGCTTTCACACATGTAGGGTCGAGGACCCGGAAGGTAACTTCATTCAGGAACTGTGAGAATTTGAGTTTGGCTTCAATTTTCTCTTCCACAACAGACAAGGAGCTTGAGGAACCTTGGCTCAGGATGCTCAAATCAGAGGTGGATGAACTGCTCCGGTTATGCAACTTCTTCCTCTGCTGATGCTTCTGGCTGGTGTCTCTTGCTTTCCCCGGGTAGAGTGAAGAGTGCTCCAGAGGATGGATTTTTTCACCCCACTTCTGATTACATTTGAATCGATGTGATTGATAGCCTTCATCCTTATTTTTGCTTTTAACAAAGCTTTTAGCTTCTGACCCAAGGCCACTTTGAAACTCAAAACTGTCCTCACTGGAACTGCAGGGTTTGGAATAGCTGTCCATGGCCAGTGCTCCCAAGTGTCGGCTCTCCATATCACTGATCGCTTCAGCATCACATAGATGGGCAGCGGAACTGCAACGTGGTCGTTCTTCAGCCATTCCTCTAGGCCCTTCTTGCTTATGGACCCTCCCATGTGTCCCACTCTCTGCCTTGATTTGTGACAGAGGTCCCTTGGACAGCAGTTCCATGTGTTTCTTAGGCATCTGAATGTGACCTATTATCTATGTAAGCTCCCCAATTTTTATTTCACCCAGGCAAAAGAACCAGTTTCTTTGCAAAATACATCCCTGGCCAAGCTGCCACACTTTACAGCCCCTAGTTACATATAGTCACCAAAATTAGATCAATAGCTGATTTGCATCATTTTAATTAGTCATACCAATCAACTGAATCTATAGTACATACTTGATTCCTCCCCTTCACCATCCCGGAGGGGCTGCTGATGAATGAGGCTTTGCATTGATCCAGACAAGCATATGATATGTTCCTGCCTGTTGAACTGTAAACTCATCCACAGTGATGTGAATCCATTTGCACTAAGTATGCTTTGGGGCAGTTACATAGCATGGCTTTTGGAAAAAAATCAGATAAGAGAGAAGGTCATTTTATGGTTGTGACATGTCCTGGTCGCACTCATGTTTTTGGTTCCACTGCAGTGTTGGGAGTGGGAGGAACCCAGATAAAGCTAGAATAACCCATCAAGCCATAGAAAAGGATAGCAGAGATCTGCATTGGGAGATGTAGCATAAAGTTCTGCACAAGCAGAAGTAGGACATATCCCTCTCCAATGAACCCCACTAGTTATGTTTCTATAGCCAGACACAAGGCAACAGACACCTTATGTCACTGCTGTGTGTTGTTATAGCAATATAACTGGACATTTTTTCTGCCGCTGCCCCTAGCTCTTCATTGGCCAGTAAATTACTTTGTTGCCTGGACTGTAGCAACTGAAAATGGATTTCTGGGGTAGAGTTCATTGTTCTGAAGTCTAATAGATGATTCTGACTTCTGCAACTGCCCTCAAATTGACTTATGCAAATTGCACTTAGTTTGCACTTAATTCAGGTTGTGTTGCACACAACTCATTAACAGGATGCCAGATATGATTTAAGGCATGATTTAGGCTTCTTTTTAACAGATACCCATTGGCAAATGGAAAGACGGCACAACATAATTTAGGAATATATGTGTGCCCCTATGTATATATCCATCCAGTCTATATTCTATGGCCCAGTGCACTAGTGCACTAGCCAGGATTGCCTGGTGAATCCACTAGTCACTTTAAGTCACAGTTTGGATAGATCTAAATAAATGAATAAAGAGATAGATGGATGAGATAAAGTATTAACATGATGTAGTGGAGGAGCATTGGACTACCACCCTAGAAACCAAGGGTCAATTTTCTATTGGCCATGGAAAGCCACTGGGTGAGCCCAGGCTAATCACACATTCTCAGCCTCAGAAAACCCTGTAATTGAGTCTTAGGGTTGTCATCAATCAGACCTGACTTGAAGACACATAACAATGATGGATGGATAAATGGATGGATGGATAACTCTACAGACCTATAGGATCATTTGTGGATTCACTTCACTCTTGGTTAGTGGAGAAAGTTGAGGATACTGGTATGGGGGCAAGGAATCTAATCTAGATTTTGTCACTGTTCCTCCCACAGCTGCTCCAAGTTCAGTCCTCAGAGCATTTTTGGGATGTGTTGGAGTAGATTTTCTGTCCCTACAGCAATGGCTCCACTAGCTGTCTCTGAAGCAGGGGAAAATATGTGGAGAGGAGCGATATAGGACATTTTGCCATTATTTCAATATTGATTGAGACAGTATATTATGAAATGATGAGAGTGCTTGTCAAGGACTTCCCAATTGTGTATCTCCAGTTTGAGAATAAGTTAACAAATTTGTAAAACATGGTAACTGCATATTTTATCCAAAACTGAATATTGCATGTACACAGAATCTTTGGGTCTGGTGGGTTGATTGTATTTTTATCCCAACCTAACAATAACCCCCAAAATGGTGGTCTTTAGAAATCTTTAACAGCAGGAGATGCATTTGTGGGCAGCCCAAAGCAGGCAAGATCTCACTGAGATTTGTGCTGGGATAGTATACTTTGACACACCAGAAAGCACAAGTGGCATGTACAATTCTTTTTATATAACCAAATGGGGTAGTTAGGAATATTCTGGGTCATTGTTACTCCCCTTCTCCAAGCATCTGCCATTTGAAGCAATTGTCTTCTCTGCCAAATGATAGGGCTAGCTCTGCATAGAAGCTACCTAGAAACTCTTTCAGTAGAATAGCTCTACTGAATTCCATAAGCTTTTAGCAGGCATCTGGGATAGCTAACTAATGCTGAAAAGAAACACTCCTATGAATGACCAGCATCTCTTTTTCATATTAATTCTATTTCTACCATTCACAGATGTCCCAGGGCAAGTAACAATATTAAAACAATAAAATACAATAAGCAATGCTAGTGTAATGCACCTAATAAAATCTGTAACAACCAGTAGAGATAAACAAATATAGTGCAGAGATCCAATCATATTCATTGCCTACTTATAAATGTCCTGGTAAACATATGGCAGTAATGAAATAGCAGTAAAGTCAGCATCAGGCTCATGTCGCGTCGGGCAACAAACCAGTGAGGGCACAACTTTGGAGAAACTCTTGTTCTGAATGTAGTTTTCTGCATCCCAGCTGCCATTACTCTGGTGATGGATGGGGAGAAGAAGAGGCAGTGCTTGCTGGACAAAATCCCCTCCCATTTTCTTTTTATAGCCTGTCTTAATTGGATTGTAAGCACAAGGGCAGGGAATAGTTTTGTTACTTGTAAAGCACCATACACAGGGATAGGGTCATAAAATAAATTATGATGATGATGATGATGATGATGATGATGATGATGATGATGATGATGATAAGGGGAGGAGGGGGAAGAGGTGGAATTAGAGGCAGTGGAGGAGGAAATAATTGTCATATTCAACCATCCAGGGAATGGGCTTTCAATGTGGGCCCGTGAGGGGTAGGACCCAGGAGAGGGCAGGACCAGGAGGAGCCAGGGCAGGGCCTGGGCCATTCTCAGGTTGTTCTCACAACATAATGACGGGGCTGCCAGGAGGAAGGCGGGACATGCAGTGACTACCCAGGTCCTCCCCCCCCCCGATACTTGGGCTGCCCCCTTGACATTATGGCAGGAGGAAGGTGAAACAGGTGGTGGCTGAGAGTGCTCTGGAGGGCTCTCAGCCACATGTGCCTTCCTTGAGCTGTCATCCTGGCATAAGGATAAAGTAAGCACCCTGGGGGCCGCATCCAGCCCCGGGGCCTTAGTTTGCCCATGCCTGCTCTATTCTATATATGTTGTATGTCCCTGGTATTTGAATTCCTGTGAAAGTTAACATTTGATTTGAAATTTTTGGATGCAGTACAGTATATCAAAAACTGCTGCCATATTTCACATCCAGGTGAGTGATAAACCATATTACACAGAAAAAGCAGGTGAATTCCTGTACAGATCTACAGGGGTACGAGAATTCCAGTACTTTTGCACTTTGAATCTTAAAGGCTGTGTTAAGGTTCTTTGAAATTGTAGTCTATAATCTCTTAAGAACTGAGATACCTTGGAAAACCAAGTTGAATAAAAGAGCGAGCGAAGGTAGCTTTCTTTTGGCAAATTGGCATGTAGATACCACTTAGCTCAATACCTTGAAAAATTTAAGATGATAAATTCTGGGGGGCATTTCTAGTGAATTACACATCAAGCTCTATGGCAAAATGTATATCAAGAATTTTCTTTATGCAAAGGGTAATTGATTCTTATTGAGCTGCCCACATGATATTCTATGGAGATTTGTCTGGCCATCTAAAGAGTGAATGAGAAGCATCTCTCCTCCTCTAGAGATTAATTGATTCAGTATGGCGTATATCATAATGGGAGCGCCATTGTATGGCGAAAATAAAATTACTAGCAATGTGCTTGGAAGTGGCATGGGGGCTAGGAAGATATTTGTTCCTTCCCTTGAACTGGGCTTCTGTTTAATTTTTCAAAACAGCTTTGTTTTCCTGAGAATAGTGTTGTAAGGAAATGAAAACTCCCATAGCAATAGGAGGAGAAGTGCTGCAGCCGAGGTTGTTATGACAACTGGAAGTTTCCTAAAGAAGAACTCGGAGAGATGTTTTCATTTTGTGACCAGAGCTGTTAAACATTGTCTGTAGTTATGCTGTGTAATACCATCTCTTTCTCTTCATTGTGCAAAGTGCTATTGGCATTGCTGCTTTAACTCAATCAGCTTCCTGCTTAACTCCTACAAGTGGTAATGAGACAGCATCCAAAGATGCCACTGGGAGTGTTAGAGAAGAGAGCACCAAGCTACATTAACCTCCTCTTCTTAAAAACACACAAGCAAATAAAATTTAATTTCGTTGGGTGTGATGTGTTTGGATGAAGGTCTGACACAGAACTGGGCCTATCACTTGACCTCAATGGCTAACTTGTTCAACCCTATTTCAGTACAAGAATTCATATCTAAAGCTTCTCTGAGATGTGGTCACCCAACCTCTGTCGAAATACCACCAGTGAAGGAGAGCTAATATCCACATTTACTAATAAGGGGTGAGGTGATCTTCAGTCCCTGGAAATCAGGGCCGTAGCCAGAAAAAAATTTCGGGAGGGGTTTTGAAAATTTCAGGGGGGGTTGAACCCCTAGCACACACCTCTCCCCGCTACAAACCTGTCAATATCTGCTTGAAATAGTGCCTGGAGGGACTCTTAATGTTCTGCGTCTCATAGACTTAGCATGGGGATTTGGTTAACCAGTTAAAATTCATGAGTAAACCAGGTTTTTTTTATAACCAGAAAAATTTCGGGGGGGGGGGGTTGAACCCCTAAAACCGCCCCCTCGCTACAGGCCTGCTGGAAATCATAGACCCAGATCCTATGGATCTAGAGGGCTCACTATACCCACATCAAGGCAAGATGCCTGTAGTTGGAATGGAAATGTGGTGGTGGTGGTGTAGATATTATATTATCCTTTACTGTAGACACAAAAATGTTTCAGGCTTGGATGGTTGAGGCAGCCAGACTGTTAACTGGGGTTAGCTAAGAGGGAGCATAAAACTCTTTTGTTGCATCAGCTTAACTGAATGATGGTCTGTTTATTTCTTGGCACAGTTCATAGTGCTGATTATAATCTACCAAGTCATATATGTCTTCAGGTCAGTGTATTTGAAGGATTGTAGCACCTTATATGAGCCCAAGATCTTCAGGAGAGGCCCTTCTCTCTGTTCCACTATCTTGTCAGGGTTTTTGATGAGAACTAAAGATAGTGCCTTCTTGGTGGCTGATTCCAGACTACTGTATTACAATTTCCTCCTTCAGAAGGTTAGAATGACTGTCTCATTGCTCTATTTCTTCTGGCAAATAAAAACTTTCCTGTTCCATCCAGAATGTAAAGCAGACTTTTAATAGTGTACTGTGCTATGATTTTAAAATTTTCTATATTGTCATTTGATGACTTTTAAATGGTTTTCAATCTATAGATTGTTTAATTGTTGTGCACACATACCTATGCAGGATTTCTGATCTTTTGGAGACCCATATTGGGGGGAAATAAATACAATAACAGATATTATTATATTTATTTATAGCCAACCTTTCTCCCTGTGGGGACTCAGATTAAGGGACCCATATGAGCCTTAATCTATAGTACAACAAGCTCCCTTTGCTCATGGATTGAGCACTAATGGAGTAAGAAGTCATCCCTTCCCCTATCTAGTTCATGATACATTTTTGCAATAGTCTAAAGAGCAAGTGGGGTCTGGTGATTTGAAAGTTTGGCTACAATTCTGGAGACCAGTGTTCAAATCCCTGCCCAGCTATAGTAACCCACTGGATGATCTTGGATAAGTTAAACATCTGAAACTTGGAGAAAAGTAAAGGCAACGTCTTTGCCCTCTGCACAAATCTCACAAAAAAAATCTAATGGCAGGGTCATCTTAGGATTACCATAGATCAGAAACAACTTGAATGAATACAAAAGCAATGTCATTTGGAACATTAAAATGTGTCCTTAACTTGTTTCAGCGGAGCTACATTAAATTATTTTTAAAATGAGTTTTATTAGTTTTCTTAAAATACATCAATACATCAGTACCTTCCATACTTATATTTCACACTTAATTCACTGCATCAACTATATATGTATATATATCTCATATGCTGTTTTATTCACCTCTGTGCCCCCTCCCCCCTCCGAGGCACTTCAATTTACATTCTTTTTCCAAAATAACATTTCTTCTTGTGGAGGTAATTTCCCATCTACTTCTTTTAAACCATTCTCAATCATTTTTCCCCAAACCTTGTCAAAGTCTTTTTCCTTCCATACCCCTTTCCTAACTCTTAACCTACATGTCAACTTATTGTTTATTGCTAATTTCATAGTTCTTTACACCATTCTTTGATTTGTATATTTATTTTTCCTTTCCAGTTCCTTGCTATCAACAACCTTGCTGCAGTAAGCATGTTATTTATTGCATCCTTCTCTGTTTTTTTAATTTCTTAACATTATATAATGACAACAATGCACTACTTCCACTTTTTCCTATCTTCATATCCATTATAGCTTCTATTTCTCTAAATATCTTCCCCCAAAATTCATTTACATATTTACATTGCCACCACATGTGTATATATGTGCCCACCTCCTGGCAACCTCTCCAACAGTTTTTTGTGGCATTTTTATTGATGTTTGCTATCTTTACTGGTGTTAAATACCATTTCCAAGCCAGTTTATAATAATTTTCTTTAACACGTATCGATAAGTTCCTTAAATGTCTTTGTTCCCATAACTGTATCCAATCCACTTCCCTGATCTTAATCCCTAAATCTTCCTCCCATATCTTTCTTAATATTGCATCCTTTATCCCCCCTCTTAATTTCAATTATTATCTTATACATTTTGCTAGTTATTCCTTTCATCTTATGGTATTCTCCCTTAGCTCTTTCATTTTGTATCATTTGTTCAAATTGTGTAAGTTTGCCTCCTTCCCCATTCTTTTTTCTCCAATTCTTGAACCATTGCTCTAACTGTAAGCAATGGAACCTTGAGAGTTTAATATCTCTAAATTCTCTCAGTATAGTTTCTTTCTTCATATCCGCTTTTATCCAATCTCCAATTTTGTCTATATTCTTCTCTCTTAGTTATTTATCCAGAATACTTTTTAGATTTTTTTTGGGAATTTCCTATCTATTATTATTGGTGTTAATGTTGAACTTTCTGACAATAATATTGTCTTGTATCTATTCCAAATTCCTAGCACATTTCTCAATATTGGGTTTTTTTACTCCCTTAACTTCTTTCCTTTTTAAATCCTTAAAAAATATATTCCAATTTTTTTCCTCTTCTTCTTCCGAACCTTCCTCCAACCATTCCATATCCTCCTTATTTATCATCCCTTCTATAACTAGTCTCATTCTGTTTGCTTCATAGTATTTTTTAATGTTGGGAAGTGCTAGACCTCCTACCTTCGGTGATCTATATCAAAGTTGTTTATTTAACCTGTTTTTCTTGTTACCATTGCAATATTTATTAATTATTTGTTGCCATTTATTTAATTCCTCTTCTGAAATTTGTAGTGGTACCATTCTAAATATGAAATGTATCTTTGGAAGAATTTTCATTTTAACTAACACTATCTTTCTGAACCATGATAATTTTATATTTTCATATTCCAGTAATTTCTTTTGAATTGCTTTCCTTAATGTTGTAACATTTACCTCCTCCATTTCATGTAATTCCTTAGTTATAGTTACTCCTAAATATTTTATTTTATTCTTAATCTTTAATCCTGTGTTAGCCTGTTTCATAAAGTCTTCTTCCTTTTTTGTATAGTTAAGTAACATCATTTCTAATTTTTTCCAATTGATTTGTAAACCTGTTATTTTGCCAAATATCTCTAAATGTAACTTTATTCTATCCATATTGCCACACATATTCTTAATTGTCAACAGCATGTTGTCAGCAAATAAGCTAACCTTTTTGTTGTTATTCCAACACCTTCCAATTTAGCATCTTTCCTTATTACATTTGCAAGTAGTTCTATCACTATGGCAAACAATATCTGTGACAAAGGGCAGCCTTGTCTTGTTCCCCTCATTACCTTTATTTCTCTTGTCACTCCATCATTTATTGTTACTATCGCTGTATTGTTTGAATAAAATTGTTCTATCAATCCTTTCATTTTATTCCCCATTCCAAATTTATTCATAATTGTTTTTAATGTCCTCCATTCCATGCAATCAAATGTCTTAAATATATCCAGGGTTAGTATCCCTACTTTTGTTTTTTTCCTGTTGAGTTACCCAAACTTTATTTATTACTCTCTCTATTAAATTTGGCATTTGTCTCCCTTTCATGAAACCACACTGATCCTTCTTTATATATTTGTACATACAATTAGTCATTCTTTTAGCCGTTATAGTTGATAATATTTTTGCATCTTGATTTATTAGCAATATAGGCCTATATGAACCTGTATCTGTCAAATCCTTATCTGGTTCCGGTATCAGTATTATCAGGGATTTCCTCCACGAGTCTGGTATTTTCTCCCCATACAATATTCCATTATATAACTCCAGTAGTTTGGACATCAACATTTCTTTAAAAGTTTTATAAAATTCTGGATGTAGTCCATCCAAACCTGGGGCCTTGCCAATTTTTAATTTTTGAATAGTTTCTTCTATTTCATATCTCTCAATGGGCTTCTTTAATAATTCTTTACCCTCTTCTCCTAATTTACCCTCCCAATTTTCCTTTACATATTTCCTAATCTCTTCTGTAGAACAAGCCTTTGTTTGGTATAATTCTTTATAGAATTCTTCAAAAATCTCTATTTTTTCTTTCATTGATCTACATATTTCTCCTTTTTATTTCTTATCATATTTATTATATTTTCCATTTCTTTTTTTGCATTGATCCAGCTAGCATTTTTTTAGTTTCTATTGCTATATTTAAAAAATTCTCTTTTTAAGTATATTAAATTTTCTTGAACCTCACCAATCTCAATTTTATCCAATTCTTCTTTTTTGGCCCTTAATTTTATATATGTTTGTGTATCTATCTTTCTAATATAATCCTTCTCCAGCTCTTCTATATCTTTATTCAAACTCCTTTTCCTTTCTTCTTGTTTCCTCTTTAACTTGTTTGTCTCCTTTATACATATGCTTCTTATCATCGCCTTCATTGTATCCCACAGTATTCCTTTTGGCACATCTCCTTCATTTATTTCCCATGTTTCTTGCCATTCAACTCTTATTTTTTTCCCACAATCTCTTTATAATTCAATATCCTAGTATTTAACCTCCACCTTCTCATTTTTCATAATCACATTTTAACCTGATTTCTATTGACACCAAGGTGTGACCAGAGACCCTTATGTTACTAATATTCACACCTAACAATTTATTCAACATGTTTACTGAAACAAAGAAAGAATCAGTTCTTGTTTAAACTCTATGTACAGCAGAATAAAATGTATATTTCTTTTCATCTCCCTTTACATCCTTTAATTGCCATTTTTCATAACTTTACTTAGGTGTGTTAGTCCTCTATTTAATCTTTGCATTGTTTTGTCTTCTTCTTCATCCATACAGCAATTACAATCTCCTCCAAAAATAATATTTTGCTGGTGATAATTTTCTACTTGACTTAAAACTTTTCCATAGAATTCCTGCTGCTTAACATTTGGAGCATACACATTTATTAATACTAATTTTTCTTCCCCTATTTCCCCATACACTATTGTGTATCTTCCTTCCTCATCTTTCAGAACTTTATTTACAACCATACTGCATTTCTTGGCAATTATTATTGCTACTCCTTTAGATTTAGATGTCCCAAATGATTTTTCATAACATTTAATCCAATTTGATTTCAGCTCATTTGTACCTTCTCTGGCTTGGTGGGTTTCCTGCAAGAAGATCACATCTGCTGCATCTTTCTTCAATAAGGCTTCAATTCTCCTCCGTTTCATTAAAGTTCCTAGGCCTTTGGTGTTCAATGTCAATATTTTTAGTTTAGTAGACATCCCAAATATTGTTTACCTTCACTTTTTTTGTGACTTTGATTAATGTGAACCCTTTCCCCTTATCCTCTATCCCTCCCTCCCCTCCCTTTGTTCCCCCTTCCCTTTTTCTCCCCTTTCCCCATTCCCATTTGTTGGGTCTCAACCCAACCATGGCCCCTGGCCTTTGCAAATGGGTGGAGACGAAATCAGATCATGGCCCAAGGTCAACCTCCCCCCAAGTGCTCATTTTTCCCCTTCCCTTATTGCAGTTTCTAAGTCATTAATAGTTTTCCTGTTGCTTCTTTCCTCCAATTGCTCCAATCAATTTCTCCAGTTTTCTTTCTTCCTTCGCTGCTCCAGCTGGTTCTCCTACTCCTCTATCATTTTTGCTTTTCTTACCGGTCCCACTGGTTTCATTAGCACCTCCTGAATTCTGCTTCTTGTTTATATTCAGTTCCTTCAACAGTTTCAATCCTTCTTCAGTAGAATTCACACTATATCTTTTCCCTGCCCATCAGAACTTCAAAAACAATGGGTATCCCCACATGTAGGGTATACCAGCTTCCACATTAAATTATTTTCAAAAGAAATGCACAATTTATTTTCTGTTGACTGAAATAACTATTTAAATGCATGTATTATTTGTTTATAAACATCTTCATGAATCATATATTGCTCTAAAATTGGAATATTTGGCAATGGAAGGCTATTTTCCAACATACAAGAAAATGTGGCTATTAATTATTCTCTTTCTTTCTTTCTCTTACACACATGCCTTCTGTTATACCAATTTGCTTTCATGGTGGATTTGTGCTCTCCTTACATTCTATTTTACTTTAATTCAACATATGAAGAAGTGAGGCTCAAACTATTAGTTGTACATTTGAAACCATAAGGTGACTGGATGTAGAATTCAACCTATGGCACCCAGGCCAAGATGCTGTCAACTAGACTAAACAGTTCCTGCTAAGATTTGAATGGAGTGGGCAGCTTGACAGAATGAACAATTTGGAAAGAGGAAAATGTAGTTTCAAACATTCATGGAGCTCTTGCAGAGAAACAGGAAAAGTACAATCGGAATGAATAAGGTTCTGCTTGTATGGGAAGCCAAGAGTGGGGAGTGCACCAGGTTAACAAAGGCATCATGGAAGTCTCCAGCAGGTAACAGCATAATTTTGCATGTCATTGAGAATGTCACATTGACTGAATGACACATTAGAGCTAATCTTAACATAGCAATTTAGCTCTCCCCTGTCAGCTTTGGTTTGGCTCACTTTTCTTTGAGTCATTTGGAACCAGTTGGTCTTTTAATTATTATCCTAAATGGGGTAAATGTCAGATCTCACATTTCAGAATGCAATACCATTTGTGGCATTAAAATGTGGGTGAAAACATTTTTGTAGTTTCATTATGTTTTTGAAAAAGAGAGAAATGAAAGCAGGAAAGCAGTGTTTGGCAGTTCCTCAAAGGAATAAGAATTTGCTTCAAGATTCTCAAGGGTACAGCAGCTCTTTACACAGAAATATAAAGCAGACATAGCAAAAAGGTTTGAAACACTTGACCAGTGTCCCTGGAAATTATGAGCATGTCTACAAATCAGGGACTATGCCTCAGATGAAAAATAAGATGTTTTTCCTTCCGTTTCATGTACAAAAGCCAATTGGCATTTGAATCTCTTGTCAGTTCTAGTTATATACAAGGCTGCTGCATCATACTGAATGTGTGATTCTATGTTGCATTAATAGGAAAATAGTGTCTAGATCTAGGGAAGGAACAGTTCCCCTCTAGTCTGTTTTGGTCAAACCTCACCTGGAATACTGTGTCCAGTTCTGGGCACTTCAGTTCAAGAAGAATATTGACAAGCTGGCATGGACTCAAAGAAAGGCAACCAAGTGGGCAAATGTCCAGAAGTCAAATCCTATAAAGAGTGGTTTGGCGAGCTGGTTATATTACGCCTTGAGAAGAGGAAGTTAAGGTTTGACATGAAAATCATGTTTACATTTTTGAAAATACATTACATTGAGGAGGAGGCAAGCTTCTTTTTTAAAAAACTTTTTTGCTGCTTTAGAATTAAGACACAAATCCGGAAATGCTGGATTCAATACATATGATGTAAGAAGAAATTGTCAAAGCTCAAATTACAATGAAACCAGAGTTTCACTTGTCAGGGATGTTGGATGATCACCCAAGAGAGAGAACATGGAATTATATTTGATTATGAAAACAAGAATTGTTTTTGCCCAGAAATGGAAAGACTCATCTATCCTGATGCAAGAAGATTGGCTTTTGAAGCTATGTGAACTAGCTGAGATGGACAAATTGACCATGTTGATTTCTTTCCTTGACCAACTTCAAGAAAGCCAGGAATGAATTTATCACCTATTTACACCAAAGATGAAACAAAATGGGAACAAAATTACATCAGTAGCTTTCTGCCAGAGAATGTGAGACTCATAGATTCAGTGTTAGTTCTATGTGTAGGATGTGTTTAGTTGGGTTGTGTGGGGTGGTAATGGTTAGAAAGATTGTTTTAGATTGAGTTTGTTAGTTTTTTTTAAGGTTTGTGTTTTATATTAAGAAAAATGTCTGTTTAATTTCTTTCTGAGGGGGATAGGGTCATTTTGTTTTGTAGATGTGTTTCCTTGAATAAAAAATAGTTTTAAAAAGAGGAATAACCTTCCAACAGTAAGAACTGTTTGATTGTGGAATATGTAGCCTGGGAGTGTAATAGAGTCTCCTTCTCTGGAGGTTTTTAAGCGCCCATCTGTCAGAAGTGTTTTGACTGGGTGTTCCTGCATGACAAGGGGCTGGACTCGTAGCCTCTTCAAACTCTATGATTCTATGATTCTATAAAAGGCACAAGTTGCTGCTCACTTTTTCAGTTTGTCACCATTGCCTGGTCTTCATCTCTTAAAGTGAAGGTAAGTTTAGCTCTCCTGTACTACCAATGATACCCACATGCTACTATTAACAGACATAACCAATGAGTTCACAAATGACAGGGCATACATTTGTGTTGCCACCATCACAGGCACACTCTTTGGTATGCACCTCTCTCACATGTGCTCTCTGGGTGACCCATCCCCTAACAATCCATGGAAGCTGAGTGAATAAACAAAAGACCACTGCCTCGGTGCCCAACAATTTTCTTGTTTCTTTACTCAGAGGCCCGACTGTATGGTAATTTTTGGCAGAAGTCATTTTGCTGGAAAAGAGATTTCCTCTAAACATTAGGAAGGCTTTCTGATGGTAAGAGGTGTCGGGCAGTGGAATGTGCTACCGTTGAGTCTGATTGAGTCTCCTTCTCTAGAAGTTTTTAAGCAGAGGGTGGATAGCCATATTTTGGGATGTTTTGATGCTGTGTTTCTACATGGCAGGGGGTAGGACTGAATGCCCTTGTGGTCTCTTCCAAATTCTGTAACTCTAAAATTCAGCACTTGCTTAGGATCTGGATACTGAACATGCTGAAACCTCATCAAAATTCTTGTTGTCTACATTAATTTTGTTCTTTTCACATTTTAGTTCATTATTAGAAAAAAAATGTAAACAAATTAGAATCCAACATGTCCCCTTAAAGCCAGTGTTTTAAACTCATTTCATAAGGCATGAATAATTTTAAAAGCAGATATCAAATGACATAGAAGAAAATTTGGGATTCAGTCACTGCTGCTCTGGTGAAATCCTAACATCTGGTGAATCTGTTCAAAATGCACCCAATGCATAATGCATGTGAATTCAACACACAGCAAAGATGACATCTGTTTGCCTGCTGTGATGAATCTTTAAAAGTCCTTCAAACTCTTTCATCTCTAGTAAAATGGATTGTAGATTATGAGAGTTTTGTACTTGTGCAGGATTTGGACACCTTTTTCCACACACTTTGAAAAAATGTATAAAACCAAAGGATAAACTGAAAATGGTAAGCAGGATAAAACTGAAAGCAGATTTTTAAATTTCCACTTACATTTTAACATTTTGAGTAATCAGGAATGTCCAGAAATGCTCTTTGAATACATTTTTTTCAAAGAATACTACTATAGGTCCTCCAGCATGATTCTATGGTTGACTTTCACAGGATATTGACCATAGAATTGTGCTGGCAGACCAGCTCTAGCATCAAAATTGAGCTGACACCATCATCAAATGTTTTGAGCATTGGCTTATATATGACCCAGGATTTTGAGGTACATTTCTCTTAATTTACAGTTGAATATACAATGGCACACACTCTTAAGTATGGGAAATTCAGGATATTTAATGTGAGAGAAGAAACATGCAGCTTATATTTTAAACTATTTTATGCTGTATTGTGTTCCAAAACTTTGTCAGCCTGGATCTGAAAGTCCCACAGTATTTTTACATGATCATTTCCCACTACCTTTTCAGGTTTGTGATCCTGCCAGTTCTTTATTACTGGTAGGTGGTACTTGTGAAAAAAGTTCCAATGAATCATTTGTGCCACATAGTTGTGCCCCTGTTTGTAGTCTGTCTGTGCGATTGTCTTGCAGCAGCTGAGGATATGATCAATGATTTCATCAACTTCCTTGCACAGTCTGCATTTTGGGTCATCAGCTGATTTTTCAATCTTAGCCTTAATTGTATTTGTTCTGATTGCTTGCCCCTGGGCTGCAAGAATCAGGCCTTCTGTCTCCTTCTTCAGTATCCCATTCGTGAGCCATAACCAAGTCTTCTCCTTATCAACCTTTCCTTCAGTTTTGTCAAGGAACTGCCCATGCAATGCTTTGTTGTGCCAGCTGTCAGCTCTGGTTTGTAGTGCAGTTTTCTTGTACTGATTCTTTGTCTGCTGTGCTTTGAGAAGTTTCTGATTATTGACTCCAATCAAAGCAGGTTCTTCACTTTCCTTTACATATTCTGCCAGTGCATGTTTTTCTTCTTCGACTGCTTGTTTTATTTGTAAAAAGTTCTCTGCCACCAGACCTTCTAAGCAGATATAGTCGGTCAAGAAAATGAAAAATCCAAGCTTTTGTACTGAAACTTACTTGCACTGGAGGAATCAACATGCCAGACACTTGTTTAGTAACCATGTACATTCCAAGTTAATGCCCTTGTTATGTCTAAGATAAGAGCTAGCCAAGGGAAAATAAAAGAAAGAAAAGGAAAGATGGGTGGAGAAAGTCCTGAAGCTACACGCTTGGAAGGTATCATTCACTCAATCAATCAATCATTTAAATGATTTACAAGACAACAAAATCTGGTTGTTTTATTATTCTGTATTTTCCATTTGAATTGGTGTTCATTCATGATAGGTAGTTATGTCAGCTTGCAGCCAACAGATGGAAAGAAACTTCTACATACATCAGCAGTGCTGAATAACCATTTGGAAGCCACAAATGCCTTCCTGTTCCTGATATAGCTGATTAGTCAAGATGTATTAATGCGGCACCCGTTTCCTCAAATAAGGATGTCAACTGAAACCCTACTAATGCCTAGAAAAATCTGTTTTGTGTTACCTTCTTGATTCCTTGAGTTATGTTCATAAAGCTCTTCCATCACACTGTTAATCAATTGACCAAAGCAGCAAATCTATAAAAGCGTCCAGCTCAAGAAAGTACTCATCCAACAGAAATGAGATATACGTAATGTTGCTAAATAATGATGATGATGTATTGCATGAATGTTTGAAAGGTGATTTTAGCTTAGCTGCAGCTGGGATATGTGTTTGTAGTACAGGCACCTCTCTGTGCATATATTGTGATTAGGAAATAACATTTGTGTGTTTAAAAGTACAAACATCTTGCAAGCCAATAAAAGGAGAGTTTTGCAAACCAGCACACATAGAGATGATGGAGATCATTTATATCACACCACTTCCTGGCTTACTTTCCCTGCTGTGAGTTTGAGAGACCTGCAAAGACATCACAGAAATGGTTCCAGTCCCAAAAAGGGAGACCTCTTTCTTGTTTCATCATTGCGCCCCAAGACAGCTGCATGTGTGAATGAACATCCCACAATATGGAAATGTTTGCTTTGGCAAGCACGCCAATCAACTTCTGCTGGTGTTGTTTCACATATGAGCAATTATTTCATCTATACATCGCAGCAAACGCTGAGGCTTGTCAGCAGCCAGGGACTAACCAGCGCCTTGCATAATGAAGCAAACGGTCTGCTATTTTCTTTAAAATTATGCCTCCAATGTTTAATCCAAACAGCTCAAGTGTGTTTTTATCCAGTGTGTGCCAGCCTGCTAATTAATAAATCGGAGAGGAAAACCTCACTACCGCTCTCCCCCTCCCTGGTTTCACACATTCCCCATCAAAAATGACAGCAATGATTTCGTACTTGACAGCCAATAGGGTATTTGTGATACACTTGCCATTTAAGAGGAGACAAAAGAAGCTTGCTCTGTGACATATATTATTCAAATGAACCAAGGACAACTCAATCTTTCCCCCCTTTTTCTCCTTTCCCCACCCAAACCTTCCTCCGAACCATTATAAATCATCACACTGTTGAGTTCTCTCTCACTCTGGCTATAGGAAGCTATACCCTTGTAATTTGCCATCTTTGCACCATGGTGCTTCCTTTTGGGGGGGGGGGGGATGAGAGCCGCCAACAACATCTGCTGAACGCAATGAACAAGCATGCTAAATCACATTAAAGTAGGCAATTGAGATGGCGTATTGCAGCACAGTTTAACTGGAGAGTTCTCCCCCACCTGTAACATTTCTAAAACCAAAAGCATGCAGTGCATTAAAGGGAAGAAGAAAAAACACTTACTTAAGAAGGTTTGCTTAAGCAATGCTCTCCTGTTCCACAGGCTGCAACGAAGGTACCAAATATATCAGATGTGTATGAGATGCATATGGTTCCAGCAGTTCCAGCTCAAATATATATATTTATTAACTCTATCACACGTAAGGCAATTTGAGGCTCCGGTAAAAACATCATCTCCTGTCTGTGGCAAACCTGTTAACAACGGTCACTCACTTTTCTTTTCTTTGGAAGATTAGGCACTGCTTTCCCACGACATGGCAAACTTTCCCAGAATTAGAGAGAGCCATTTCAAAAGAGAGGTTTTGTTTCTTCTGTCTGACACGCATGAGGATCTTGGGGGGTGGAGAGATGAGGTTGGCTAAGCTTTGGTGGAGTAATCACAAACCTGTCGTGTTTTCTATACCGAGTCTTGCTAATGACCACAGAAAGGAGCTGAGATTCTGGAAGGAAGGAAGCTCTGTTTCTGATCAAGTTGCTTTAGTGTGTCCCAGTTAGGATTACATCAATCCCCCTGAGTTGATATATTTGCTGTCACTCCCAATTTTGGTGTGCTTCTCTGAGCACCACTTCTGTCATCATCCCCTTGTATTGCAAGATTTTGTCCTTCTTATAAGAGAATTTTGCTTGGAGGCCCAAGGAATACAATAGGAAGTCACAAAATTCAAGCCTCTATCCACTTTTGCACCTTTTGAGATGCCAGGCAGTCTTTTAACCTATTGGAGATCTTTAAAACAGAAGTTGGAGGAGCATGTTTCAGTAGTTCCTTAGTTTTATATTTCTGCATGGCAGTGGGTTGGACTAGATGGCCTTCGTGGTCCCAATTCAAACATTCTATAATTATATGATTCTTCCACAGTCTCTAGATTTTTAAGATAAACAACGGAGAAGTGTGTTCTCAGAAGTATCCAGGAAATATGGTTTTCCCACAAAACAAGGCATTTCCTTTCTATACTTTGGTTTTTGTACCAAAAATAATGCTTTTTGGGAATCTAGAGGTGAGCCAGTGCTACAAACCTGGGTGAGAGACGCGGGCCACCAGACCATTTGAATTTGCTACTATAAAACCTGTCTACATGTCTTTTACTATTGTGCTCCTCTTGTTGTATTTTGAAAATGAATGCATGGTTTTGTGTGTACTTCATTTTGGCAAGCTATGCAAAGGTGCTGAATTCATTGTCAAAGTGTCCTTTGGCCATACAGTGATTTCAACAAGGAAAATATGGATAGATTCATTGAGCATTCTGCAACCAAGAAATGTTTTACCACCCCAACTCCCAATGAACAAATAGTTTTATTTGTCTGAGGCACAACATTCATTGGAAATGTCCATCTCTACTTTGAGGAAGGAACACAGTGGCCAGAATGCCATTAAGTCACTACACATGGATAACTCCTGGCTCCACTAGTAGTTGTGCTTTAGGTCTAAATAACCTAAAGGCACTAGGTCATGCCTGATCTTGGACGTTCAGAATCAGCTCTGGTTCGTACTTGGATTTCATTGGCCACCAATGAAAGCCAGGTGTTGTAGGCTACATTTCGGGGGGGGGGGGGGAATGGAAAAACCACTTCTGAGTATTCATTACCTAAGAGTACACTGTAAAATATTTAGGGTTGCTGTATATTGACAGGCAGCTTGAAACAAATATATACTGATGGAGTTAGCCAGCCTACAATTTAGTGGGTCATATTGCATGTGAATCAATACCCAAACATATTTTTCCTTCTGAGACTAGAAAAACCACAGACTGGCTGCAAGATCAAACCATCAGCTAAACTGGGCTCCTCAGGTTGGCTGCCTCCAGCAACTGTACATAAATATGTTTCTGGCTTTCAATAAAACCAAAGCCTGTATCTTGGGGAAGTGGTATTTCTGTTTTATGCAACACCCATTAATGTTTGCGACAAATTATTTTTGGACACAATTCCCCTGAAGATTCTTTCTATAAACAAAGATCACTTTATGAATCTGCAGACTAAAACGGTAACATGTGGTCCTTCAGTAATAAGACCTCTGCCTAGCATACAAAAAGTCCAAGGATCAGTGCTTAGAGCAGTGATTCTCCACCTATGGGTCCCTAGATGTTTTGGCCTTCAACTCCCAGAAATCCGAACAGCTGGTAAACTGGCTGGGATTTCTGGGAGTTGTAAGCCAAAACACCTGGGGCTGAGAACCACTGGCTTAGGGTGTGGGAAAAGTGTGGTCTGTAGGCAGTGTGTGACCTAATGTTTTTAAAATCCAGCTTTTAGGGGGACCAAACCAACCAAATCATTTCTACCCCTGCAATTACCCATATCCTTCCATTGGTTTGGTGGGGATAGTCCCAATTAATCCTCAGTCATCTCCATTTTCAGCTGTTTTTAATATTTATTTATTTATTTACAGTATTTATATTCTGCCCTTCTCACCCCGAAGGGGACTCAGGGCGGATCACATTATAACACACATAGGGCAAACATTCAATGCCCATAACCACATCAAACAGAGACTGAGAGACACATGCAGAGGCAAGTTAACCTTCTTCTGAGGGGATGTTCGATTCTGGCCACAGGGGGGAGCAGCTGCTTCATCATCCACACTGACGGCACTTCCTCATTCCAGGTCGTAAATTAGTTAATCTTGCCTCCCCACTTTATAAGTGGTACCTTATCTCCTACTTGATAGATGCAACTATCTTTCGGGTTGCTAGGTCAGCAACGAGCAGGGGCTATTTTTAATTTTTAATTGACGGGTGCTCACCCCGCCACGGGCTGGCCTCGAACTCATGACCTCATGGTCAGAGTGATTTAAGGCAGCTGCTCAACAGCTGCGCCACAGCCCGGCCCCAGTTTTTATGTCCCAGTTTTTCAATCCTCTTCCCATTTCCCCCCACTGTCCTTAGTTTACTTCAGTTGTAAACTGAGTTAAAGGTTTTAAAGTATGTAGTTAGCTCTGAGTGAACTCAATACGATAGATTCATGGAGGATAATTCTGCAAAGGGTCTAAAATAAGGGTTGTGAAGAAATGGGCTCTTGGTGTCCACTGGAGTTTGATTCTAGGAGTCCTGTGGCTATCAAAATCTATGCATGGACAAATCCTATCATATACAATAGTGTAGTAAAATGGTTTCCCTTATATAAAATGGCAAAAATCAATGTTTGCTTGTTAGAGTTTTTTCTTCTTCAAAAATTCAAGCCATTGATAGTTTAAGCCATGGATGAAGAATTCATGGATATGGTGAGCTGACTGTAGTTGTCTTGTGTTTACAAAGACAGGCTGTCAGGGATTTTGCTAATTCCTGTAAGTGTTTTTGCCTCAAGGACAAGTGCTTTTTTGGGGTCAATTATTCTCATGTTACTCTAAATGACTGTGCAAAACAAGTACTTTTTCCCCTTTGTGAAGTTAAGCACACACAGCAAGCCAGAAGGACTGGCTGATTGAGCAGAAAGAAGCAAACAACCCAGCTGATTCTTCCATTTCTAAAAAGTCCAGGCAGAAAGGCAGCAGCTATTATAGTTTTGTGCAATTTGCACAAAAACATTCTTGCAAATGCAGAAAACCCCTATCTACTGTGTTTGCAAGTTGCCCATGGAGCATCTGTTTGGTCACTGTGAAAAAAGACTAAATATGCCTCCTCTATGCTTATGTCAAGCTCTTCTAGATTTGGGGGGGGGGGGAATAGCTGAAGCCCCAGGTTTTGTTCCAGTAAAGACCAATTTTATTTTGATATATCTGTATTATATTCTCCATCTCAAAGTATTTCCTGGAAACAGCCAGTGTTATCAAGCACTTTTCATTCCTACATCTCAGAGCATTTTAATCTGACCCCATATTTTCTGGAATGAAATGTACCTCGCCTTTGCAGTGATTGTATTATTCCACAACTAGTTAGGGTGGCCACTGCCAGTAAAATATATGTAATCATTGTTTCCACAGTACAGATCAAATGGGGGGAAGAGGAAGATTTGTACCAGAACAAAATAATTCTAATGCTTAAGCAATTTAATATTGCTAAAGTATTTCATAGAATCATGAGTTGAAAGAGACCACAAGGGCCATCCAACCCAACTCGCTGCCGAATACAATCAAAGAACCTCAGAAAGATGGCCATCCAGCATCTGTTTTAAAACCTTAGAGAAGGAGACTCCATCACATTCCACTTTTGAAAAGCTCTTACGGTCAGGAAGTTTTTCTTAGTTTTTAGGCAGAGTCTCTTTTCTTATAGTTTAAATCATTTGCTTTGTGAAATTGGACTTTATCACAAGAGGCAGATTAATCGACATTGCAGATGGACCATCACCAAAGGTCCCTATCACATGACAACATATGCATCCTGCTACCAGTTTGCTTGCCTACACCTGTGATTCAATCTCCCAACTTTGTTATATTTACGTCATCTATGTTAGTGCTTTGGCTCCCTTCCTCAACGGCTAGGATTCTCCTCCTCTCCCCTTCCCAATGAGATTCCCAAGAAAGATCTTTTCCTTTTATTTTATATATAACGTGCCCTTTTTGTTTTGTTTTTAATGCTGGAATTGCACAATTGTGCTAAAAATAAAAATAAAGAAACTGCAGTAGGGCAGGAACGTGGGATTACAAGGGTGTGTGTCATTGCGGGACAGCCAAACAGTAAATAAATGCAATTGTGCTACTGAAGAAGGCTGCAATATCAAAGGTGCAGAACCCAGTATGTATCCATTACGTGCACTAACACAATTGTAGCAGAACAGCAGATTGGTGTGATAAAGCCCTTACTCCCTGGAGCCACAGAAAACAAGCTTGCTCCCTCCTCAATACGACATCCTTTCAAATATTTAAACATGGCTATCATGTCACCTCTTGACCTCCTCTTTTCTAGGCTAAACATATCCAGCTCCCAAAGCTACTCCTCACAGGACTTGACTTCTGGACCTTTTAGCACTTTGACTATAACTCCTGAATTATAATTTTAAAAGGCTCTGTGGAAATGGCTGAAAATCAGTTTCTGAAATGTTGCCCAAGTCTATATGTGAAAGAAGATAAAGTGGGAGGGGGAAGAAGAGGAAAAAATGGGGGGGGGGGAGGAGGAGGGAAAACGGGGCTATTTCAGGAAAGAGTCTGATGTAAATTTGGGGAACAGGCAAATGAAAGCAAAGCAAAACCAAAACACACATCTGGAAACTTTTTTTTTTCTAGAGTCCCTTTTTCCTGGATAAGCCCTTCTACATGTATTGAGCCAAAACAGAATGTACACAATTACCTCTATAATTTGCACAACAGCAATAATTTACCCAACCTTCACACATAGTAATCTTATTCTCAAATTATCATGGAGTAAGCAAAGAGGCCATATTGTAGATCCATCTACAGTAGATCCATTTCACTGTGGGTTCAGACCTGATTATGGGACAGAGACAGATTTAGTGACTTTGATGGATGGAGCAAGACAGGGGGAGTGTGTCCCTGTTAGTTTTGCTCTGACACTTTTGATACCATTAATCATGGTATCCCTCTGAGTCACACTGCTAGAATGGAACATGGGAGCACTGTTTTACAGTGGCTTCATTCCTTCCTGAAGGTGCGAACCAAAGGATTCCTATTTGCCCCCTTGGCTTTTTTTCTATGGGATTCCCCTATGTTTTGTCCCCCATGCTATTTACCATGTACATGAAACCTCTGGAAGAGATCATCATGAGTTTTGGGGTTGGAGATGCATCAATATGCAGATGACATCCAACTCCATTACTCTTTCCCACCACAAGCTAAGGAATCTGTTTTGGTCCTAACCTGGTGCCTATCATTGAAACCTTGACTGGGGAGAGCAAACAATTCCAGTCAAGACAGAGATGTTCCACATCAATCAAAAGGCAGATTAGGAAATAGTTATTCAGTCTGCACTGAATGGGATTACAGTCCCTCTGAAGATGCAGGTTGGCAGCTTGAATTAGTTCACAGATTCAGGTTTGGCTGTGGTGGCTACATCTGAGCATTTGAGCATTAGTTGTGCCCATTTCCTGAAATGGCAGATCTGTCCACAGTGACACATGGCTTTCTTACATCCCAGTTGGATTATTATAATACACTCTATGCCTTTGAAGAGTGTTCATAAACTTCAGCTGGTCCAAAGATCAGCAATCAGATTACTAATGGGCTGGCTACAGGGATCACACCACTCCTTTGCTGCAACTGCTTCACTGGCTGCTAGTACATTTCCGAGCACAACTCAAAGTGCTGGTTATGATCTTTTAAGACCTGCATGGCTCAATTCCAGATTATTTGAAGTACCACACTTTCTCTTATGAACCATCCTGTGCTTTGAGATCTGCTGGTGAGACCCTGCTTTCTGTCCCACCACATTCACAGGTACGTCTTGTGGGAACACAGGAGAGGGCTTTTTCAGTAGTTGCCCCCAGGCTGTAGAAATCCTTTCCCAGAGAAATTAGACTGGCACTCACTACTTTCTTTTTCACAGACAAGTGAAGGTTTTACTATTATGAAAATTATTTCAAGAGGGGCTATATAAGGCCCCGATTACACAATGTGCTGGGCATTGCTAATTGTTGGGTTGGGTTGTGTGTCTTAATTATGTATATTTGAAACTAGGTTTAATCTTTCAATCTTGTTTTTAGCTTTTGTATCTTGTGGGTTTATAATTATGTCCCTTTTTAATGTTGTATGCTACTTTGTGTCTTGATCTGGGGAAAAGACAGGATAGAAATACTACTACTCTAGTGACTCCCACACTGTTGTATAGTGAGCTATAAGAACCCACTGGTTCTTATAGCTTGCATTCTTTCAGCCTCACAGGATGGCAAAGAATACCCCTTTCCAAAACAAATTTTGCCAAGAAATCTCCATGATAGTTTCACCTAAGGGTTGCATTGTTTAATATGACTTGAATTACACGAGAAGATCTTGTTATTCACTTTAGTCTGGTAGGTCAGGTATGGGGACAGTCTGGTAGTGGGAAATGGATTGAGGGCAAAGCCTTTCCGTTGAAAAACCTGCTTGCATGGGTCTTGTAACTGTTAGGATGGAAAGTGGATCACACCAATCTACTTCTATTTTGTTCATTTAGTTCTGCCCTATATGGAAGCATGGTCCAATGGCCTTGGTCTGGGCAACTCATATTCAGCCAAGAATCAGAAGTGTTGGCACTAGATAATCCATAAATAGTTTGTTCTTTAGGGACTCACTTGATGTAAGTGGATGTGGGAAACTATCAGCTAAAGTCCATATCCACAGATGCTGTATCCACAAACCATCCATAGATTGAAAATATTAAGAAAAAAAATCTAAAAAGCTAACCTTGATATTGCAATTTTATAAAAGGGGTTCTATTTTACTAAACCACCCTGGAACCAAAACCTGCAAATACTAAGGGCCCACTGTATGAGGATGATCTTCACTGGCTACCTGCTGCATTGATTACCACCAAGACAGATTCATGTAGCAGTGATAAGGATGTCAGCTTTTTGGGAGTAGACAGTCTCAGGGAAGCCTGAAATTACAGGGGTGAAGTGGTGGGAACATTGTGAGAAGTCTTGTGCTTTGAGGCCTGCTTGTGAATATCTCCAAATTACCTGCCTGATACTAGAAACGTAGTGGTTAGTGTGCCAGACTTGTAGTATAGAGAACAACCCATTCATTCATTGACGAGGGACCCATTTTTGGGTGATGTGTAATTGGTAATTCTATTTCCAAAATATTAGTTGCAAGGAAGCAATAAAGGGAGAGGGGTCTGTTACATTCCCATCCTTTTTGTAGGCTTCTAGAGTCCTTTGGTTGGTTACTGACGAAACAGAATGTTAGCCAAGATGATGCAACACTACTTTACTTATGTTTTTGAATAAAGAAGAAGAAGAAAAGGAAAGAGAAGTGAAGTAAGAGAATGAAGGCTCTGCACTCATGAAATCTATTAGAGTTAGCAACCTTTGTGCGCTAATACTCACTGCTTTTTAGTTAGTATAATCACTGTTTGCTTTTCTGCACCCATTCTCTTTCCACATCATTTTATATCTCCTGTATCAGACCATCCATTTGACTATGCATCCAGTGGTTTTTTGACTATGCAGAAATAATTTGTCAGTAAAGCTACATGGTTCACAAAGAAGATTAAGACTTTTTTGTCACTGCTGGACTGTGTGTGCATTTTTCTGTGTATATGTGCATGTGTGTGTATGCTGTTCGGCTTATGCCTTGTCAATTGATTACTCTGCTGGAGAGATTTCATATTTTCCAATGGAATGATCTTGATCTTTTGTTGTGGTGAATGGGATTTAAAGGAAGTCTCATGATAAATGTTGCCATTAAGTTTGTAGACAAAGGTGTTCATAATACAACATCTGGACAAATTCTTTTGAAACAAGGAGCATATTATTATAGTATCTTGTGAGTTCCATTTCCAAAAATAATAAATTCTATTTCTTTACTACAGTTATCATTCTTTGCACACAGCTACCTATCGCCACATCAGTCACACTCAGCTCCCAGCTGCTTTACTCCTGCACACCTACGCATATCTTCCTACAGCTTTCATTCATTTCACATTACATTCCACTCTGAATGGCTCAAACTGGGCAGAACTAACTGGTGGCATTTTATCATTTTATCATTTCCAACCTTCGCATCTTTTATATGCCCTGTGGGGGATAAGATATAAATGTAAAACAAAACTCCTCCATGTAGATTTGTGTACAATTTGTGAACTCAGGTTCAGAGTCTAAGTACATGTACTAGGAAATGAGTCTCACTGAATTCAGTAAAATGAGTTCTAAGTAAATATTGATAATCTTGCCCTGCCTGAATCTCAAAAGAAATATATGTTCAGGTTGTCAGCCTTCATAAATAGATGCATGTTGGAGAACTTAAACAGGCTTTGAGATATTTATTTATATTTACAGAATTTTGCTGTCTTTGGAAGTATATAGAGGATATCCTTGGGTGAGATGTCTTCCATATATGTGGAAGTTATCTTGCCATTCACTCAGTGGATGAGATATCTTCCATGAAATGTCTTCATCTGGCCCACCAGCTTCTCTGCTGTGTTTATCTCTGACAACTGATTAGAAATAAGAGATTTGAGGCTGTCACCAAAAAAATGTTCCCGTTTTCTCTGCAATTGAGGTAACCTGTTTCAGGGTAGCAAGAAGCCTATAAAACACACCTGTAGTTTAAGATAACAAGGAATGGCAAAACCAAGGGTGCTTCCAGACTTAACTTCTCTCAAATTCTGTTTTTCACACTTTGTAATGTTAAACAGAGCTTGAATTAACAATTGGGAGAAGACAGACATCCGAGGTAAGCTTTTGTTTAAAAAAAATGTTCTGTTGTGCGCTGGATCTCATATGCGTATATGCTCATCTCTGGAGTCAACGTTTTTTTAAAAAAATCTGTTGAATGTCCCCCCTTTGCCCTCCATCTTAATCCGCTTAAAAAGAACATTTGTGAGGACTGTGGGGAACTATTCAGCGGGACTGACAGGACTGTGTTTGGACCCCCTTTGAGGTCCTGCATTTTAAAAACCCACTTCTTTGTTCTGCGTTTTGGCGCTCTCTGGAAGTGCTCTAGGTTAGGGGTTTTGTTCCTGTAACTTCAATGCCTGGGACACTCCTTATGTGATAGCCTTAGGCTATGCTGTCTAGCAAGTTTGAGGAGTTATTGCCTTTCTTAATGCAATCTTCCAATGCTCTGGCAGTGGGTTACCTTACTCACTTCTGGCATATTGCCCTGATGTAATTGAGTGGAACCAGTTCATCTGTCAGATCGAAATAGATTTTCCTCCCTCAAATATATTACCTTTCTCGCCTCCTAGGGCTCACACTGATGAGGTGATAAATAAAAGCATGGGGTATGGATAAGGACAATGTGGATTTACCAACTTGCTAGGAAAAAAGATACAAGGTTTCAACAAGGGTTTTTTAATTGTGTCAGAAGCAACTTGAAAACATACTGCAAGTCACTTCTGGTGTGAGAGAATTAGCCGTCTACAGAGATGTTGCCCAGGGGATGCCCGGATGTGTTACCATCCTGCTGGGAGGCTTCTCTCATGTCCCCATAAGCTAGAGCTGACAGATAGGAGCTCACCCCGTCTCAAAATAAAATAAAATAAAATAAGAAAGAAACAAAGCCATTTCTAAGGTCAGCTCTTAAGTTGGGACGCCCCATGACAATCACAATATTTGCTCAAGTAGTATAGTTTTTTGGTTCCTATGGTGATTGCTGTGACCAATATTGTCTTAGCCAATGCAATTTCATGAGTGGAAAAGGTGAAATAATAGTGACAGAATACAAGGGGCCTTCTCTATGGTGATGATAAGGAGGATGGTATCAAAACCATCCCTTTCAGGAGATAATTCTGTCCTGTTGTCTCCTGAGTCATTCTGGTGTCAGAATAGTTTCTTCAGCTCCTGGGGAAAACAGCTTTCTCGGTTGTCCCCCTGCTGCTGCTGCTATTCCTCAGTTGAAAAAGAATATATGCCCATTTAAAAGAGACTTCAACCAGTATGAGTCACCAAAAAGAATCCCAGCCTCCATATTAACATCACACTACGTCCATCACAATACCCCATTTTGACAAAGCATCTAAAAAAGAAGCTCCTTTTTCCATTAAAAAATTTCAGCTATATTAAAATAATATACATTGCATTACAGAAGAGAGCAAACAAATACTAAAACAAAAATAAGTAAACCTGAAAAGAAATAATGACAGAATCACAATGATAAATAGTGGGAAAACAATCTGAAGAGAAAATAGACATACATCAACTTCCAATTTTCCTACCAATGCTTATAGATGTTGCAGAATTCTATTTCATTTGTTATGTGATACCTACAATATCTGTTATTCCTACCACTGGTATATTACATCTAATTTCAAAGCTTGCAATCAACATTTTATTGTTCTTTCTTGCAAATATGCAATGAATAGTTGCCACACTTTTATAAAATATCCAAAGATCTAAAAATAGTTGACATATCAATTTGAGTAAATCAAAAAGCTTTAGCAACTTGGTTTCCTATGACAAAATTTTTGTATACATCCAATTTTGTGCAAACAACATCCTTTAGTAGCAATCATCCACAAGTCTTTTCTAATTGTTCATCCAGTAGTCTCAATAAAAACAGTTCTGGTTTTAATGGGATACTTGAATTTGACTATAATCCCAAAGGCTTGAAACTTAAAACAAGTTTTGTGATCCAAACAGGAGGCTTAAACAGGAAAACAAGATACAGACCAAAGAACATAAGACAGGCAACTTGCCATATGAATATCCAACACTGATCTCCCCACCGACATTGACTCCAATTCCTTAAAAGTACTCCCCCTTGCCCCTGGCACGACTCTTTCTCACACCTGGGTTCCCTTTGTTTATCTTTCAGTCTCTGGGAACACTGGATTTGATCCCTTCTGATCTGTAAATGCTGGGTTATCCCCTGGTACCAAATTTTTGTTAGCAAAGTGATATCAGGAACACATACTTTCTTAACTGTGGTTTACCTAGACATCTTTTCACTCAACCAGCATTTAGTGGGATCTTGCTCTTAACATTTATGAGGGGACTAAGCAACAAGGCAAGAGCCAGTGTGCTGTAGTGTTTTCAGTGTTTGACTAGAACTCTAGAGATGAGGATTTGAACCCCTGCACAGCCAGGCAAGCCCAATGAGTGACACTAATAGCTAAAGTACACTCCTGCTGCCTCATTGGAAGGCGAGGCCAAACCCTTCTGGAGAAATCATGCTAAGAAAACCCTGCAATGGGGTTGTTAGGAATCAGAAATGGCTTGAAGGCACACAACAACCGCAGCAGCAACAAGAAAAGCCCAGCACCTTCTGCTAACCAGACCTCTCTGCCCATTTTGTCCTGCTGTAGTGTAGAATTCTCTCAGTTATAATGTTTTCTGATTGTGGAAAATGGAGCAGCATCCCTGAAGTTGTATAATGTCTTTCACTCGCTAAGTTGGCCCCTTGTACATCCTGAACAAACTGCTATCTCGCCTGCTATTCTTCGAGGCTTCTGTTGGAAGCAACTTCTTTGTAAGTTACTAAATGTGACGATTTCTTTCTTTCTTGGCAGACTTCATCTCAGCCTTTGTGTGATGTTCTCAGAAATTGAATCAGCACTCTCGGATTGTTCGGAGATCTCCTCTGAACACCTTCCTGCTGATATGACAAGAGAACTCATTCCCATCAGATAACCAGGTGACATAGGACCATGCCCCTTTGAATCTTTAGAAAAGGAAGCTTTAATGAGACACCAAGGGGTTTCAAGCTGTGGAATATGGTTCCCTCTGCACAGTTCCCTGGATAAAGGGAAATACAACGCAGGCATTTATACTGCTGGTTTCTATTTGAGGAAGAAAATGCCCTAGACTCATGGCATCATTTAATAGGGGAAAACAGATTTTTCACCCATTTTTAGCTTCAGCACATATTATGCAGGCAAGAAGTGCTAGAATCTTGAAACATTAACATTTCCCTCCCTGTGCCTGTCCATGGAAACTCAGCCTGCTTTTCTGCCAGAATTTCACAGTACTGATAAATCAACAACAAAGATTTAAAGGTATCCTCTTTTTGTCCTGTGTCCCTCGTATTCCCTCTGAGGGCTAAGCTATATTTTACATGAAATGTGCTATCATATTTAGTGTTATTGTTTTTAAAAAAATGAAGATGGCAAAATATGGGGGTCCTGCTGAGGATTATGACTTTGACTTTGTGGAGTGAAGACATGGAGTCATAGAATTGGAAGGTCCCACTATGGCCATCCAATCTAATTCCCTGTGATGCAGAAATAAAAACACACCTTGACAGATCAACCAGCCTCTATTAAAACTTCCAAAGAAGGAGACTCCATCACACTCTGACGACCTCATCAGAAAGGCCAAATTACTTGTCGTATGCCCGTGCCTCTTCACTTTTGCCGTGGAGCCAGCCAGCTCCCATTGCACAACGTACATCTCCTTCTGGTGGGGCTCCATGGCAAAAGTGAAGAGGAGTTGCCATATGTTGCTGCTGCTGCAACATGAGAGGCTTCCTGTTTTACATTGGCAACCATGGAGGGAAGCTAGGTGATGTGGAGTTCCTCACGTGGAGTTCCTCATGTGGAGCCGCAATGGATTTGCCACTATCCATGGTGAATCATTTCCTTAATGTGATAAGGTCCTGCGGCAGCATATATCGCTGTCAAATAGCTCTGACATCCGGGAAGTTCTCTCTAATCTTTAAGAGCAATCTTTTCTCCTGTAGTTTGAATCCATTGCTCCATGCTTTATTGTCTGCAGCAGCAGAAAACAAGTTTGCTCCATCTTCCATATAACATCCTTTCAACAATTTAAAAATGGACTATCATGTCTACTCTCAGCCTCCTCTTCTCCAGGCTAAACATATCAATTCTTAAGCCATTCAAAAAGAGTATGGTTTTCCATACCATTTACCTTTGTGGTCACCCTTTTCATGATATGTTCCAGCTTGACAAAATCCTTCCTGAGTTGTTAGGGTTAGAACTGGACACAGTATTCCAAGTAAGGTTTGAGGAAAGGAGAATAAGGTGGTTCTGTTACTTACTTCAATCTAAACCAGTGGTTTTCAACCTTTGGTCCTCCAAGTGTTTTGGACCTCAATTCCCAGAAATCCCAGCCAGCTTACCAGCTGTTAGGAATTGTGGGAGCTGAATTCCAAAACACCTGGAGGGCCAAAGGATAGGAACCACTGATCTAGACTCTATACTCTAGTGAGAACATTGGTTTTTTTCAGCTGCCACATCACTATGTAGTCTGCTAAGACTTCTAAATCCCATTCACATAGGCCGTTGTCAAGTCAGGTGTCACCCGTTCTACATCTGTGCATTTCCTATTTTTTGCCTAAGTATCTCACATTTATCCCTGTTGAAATTCCATGTTTTAGATTTGGCCCAGCTGTCTAATCTGTTAAAGCCATTTTGAATTCTGATCCTGTCCTCTGAGACCTAGAGATAATCCTCGTTGATGTTACAGTGGTGTGCTCTTATAATTCAGAAGGATAAGTTAAGTATCACCCACAATTGTTCAGAGCTTGTAATTCACAAAATAAACACAAGATAAGTTTCGCTGGGTGAAAATTAACCTGTTCAAGTTTTGTATTTACAAACAAAAGAAAATCCCACAATAATACTTTGAAGCATTGCTTTCACGGACATATAGACAAAACAAAGAAAGTTTTCCAAGGACTTCTTTAATCAAAATCTAATCTGTAAATAGCTGCTCCAAAGCACCCTGTATGAATTGCTTTTCATTCTGAGATTCCTGTCTGTCATCTGTAGAAGAGGGTCAAGACCTAGAGATTTGAAATCCCATTAAAGAAAATCGGTATGGAGTCTGGATAAAACTATAAGACCTTGAAGTCTAGACAGTAAAATATCAGAAAACCCATGGCTAGCCAGCTCAATCTATCTCTAAAGCTGCTTTTTTTTTAAAGTGTCCATTAGCCTTCATGTAAATACAAAGAGATGTTATTTGGCATTGGGTAGGTTAGCCAATGTGCACTTTTGTGACTAAATGAGCTCACTTTGCAAATTAACCTGTGAAACCTATGGGGGAGAAGAGTCTCTGCTAGATAATGATCTGCCTCACCAGATGAACTTGGAGCTCAGCCAATGCACCTCTGGAATCTTCCAAATATGTACTCAATTTGTGCAGAATCTTTGCAGGGAAAACCTGAAATTCAGCTTAAGGGCCTTGGTTCTGGCATGCTGTTAGCATGGCCTGTATTTAATTCAGGCTAAGAGGAGGAGGTTTTACATTTTCTTTTTCTTTTCTTTTTTGCTAAAGACACAACCCTGTCCTGAAGGGCCAATGGCTGAGGGGCTGTACAATACAGCCTTCTGCTAAAGATGTACAATTTGACCCTCTTATCTGTAGACTCAATATCTGCAGTTTCACTTACCCATGCTCCAAAAATATTCCCTCCCGAACGTGTTTTTGCGCATCTCTCGATCCTACCAGTGCTGTTATGTGATATGTTTCTGGCCCAAGGATAGTCAAAATAATGGGTTCGCTATTATCTGTGGTTTCAGATATCCATGCAAGTCTTAAATTGTGTGGTCGTACTGTGCTAGCAGAATGGAACTCATATTTCTTCTTTTTGTATTCCCTTTGAAAACTTGTCTGCCGTTTAAACTATAAGTCTGAAACCTATATACAGTTTTAAATTCCTGAAATGCTGTAAATGTGGGGGACTGAAGGAAAGACTCATTACGGGGACAAATTTCTTACTGTTTTCTTTTCTTTCTTTTTCTTTTTTGCCTTAGTTCTGTAGCTACAGTCCTGGTTTTGCCATTGTGTTCCTCTAGATATATCCCATAACACATTTTATTTCCTGAGTGTTCCCATTGTGAGCACTAAATAAGCCTGGCCCTGTTTAGCTTCCTAGTTAACTACCAAAATATAATCCCAAACAGGGAGATCCTAATCCAAACAAGCAGCACAGTTTTAGGAATTCCAGAGCTTAGAACATTTTTTTCAGAAGTAGGATCTTAGGTGTGACTTAATGTTTCAAAATAATACACCAAATTTTTCTCCTTACTAACATGCTACATTTTCAGTTCTTGTTTTTCCAGAAATAAACTTGAAAACTAGACACAGTTGTCAGCGGGGATGATGGATAGCAGAGTGAAATCCAAAAATTCACCATCCCGGTCTGCCTCCTTCTCTCCAGACTGTTTCCCCGTGTGGAAAACAGCACTGGATAAACTCACTCCAGCAGACGAAGTCCAACTGTTGATTAAACTTTATTTACATGAACTATATACAAATAGAGCAAATTCAGTCCTTTCCTCCATGAGTGCTTGCCGAAAGCACCCATGCACACACACACAGCACATTGCTCATCGCTGTTCTCCATTTGACACAGGAAACTAACTCCCTCGCATTCCACAGGAACCAAGATAGTACGTCCCGGTCAAAACACACTTGACCCCATTGGTCCTGTGATACATCAATCATAGCAGACTCTCATTAACTCCATAATTGCTGAATCCAGATTGATTTTAACATTTCACAATACACAATACCCTGACAATTCCCCTCCGAAATGTTCAAATCAATTCTCTACATATACTTTAACACTCTACACATTTGATCAATCTCTCTTGAACTTCCACAAGATAAAAAACATGTATACATACAGTCATTTTCAATCACATGTAAATTGTTTTGATCACAATACATCAACTCTCTTCTTGCATCTTTATTAACACAATCGATGCCAGAACCATAACCTAATACACTGATGCTTCACTTCATTAATCAATAGTTTTCCCAACCTCTGAAAACTTAATTCATTGTGCCACATAGATTCATTTGATGCTGCCAGGTTATATTACAACCACTGCTGGCTTAATCATGGATTTCAATTTCTCTTAAAATCCAATTTCTTAAAACCAATTCATTACATAATCAAACTTCACCCAAAAAACTCTAGAGAGTTCTTTCTCTCACTCTCTATCTCTTTTACATCTTTATTTTTCATCACAATTATTCACAAAACTGATTTAACTCTCTCTGAACATATATACATATTTCAACTTCTGTTCAGACTAATAAACAGGCACAATGTTTTTGCATCTCTTGTGCTTTGGCAACACCCGTGCCAATTGACAAGTTGGAGACCACTGATCAACTGATTCAATCTCGGTCTCAAGAAGAGATATATCTTCACTTTTTTCTGTCACCTGCTCTTCACTCTCAAGCTTAGGTGATTTTTCCCTTTACCCCCTCTCTTCTGACTCTTCTGGGGAGTCTGTACTTCCCCATGTTTCACTGGAGTAACCATCTCCTCCTTAATGGTTCGTTGCATATCCTTTTCAACAACAGAACCCCCTCCACCTGAAGCTTTCTGTACCTCCGCTTCCTTGGTGGAATTGTTATTAAACAACATCTCTTTGTTCAAATGCCACCTGTCCCAGCCTTCATCCTTCTCAAAGAACGCCTTCTTTGAGAAAATAAGCCTCCCAAGACCACTGTGAAATTTAAGCTTGTCTTGGTAGTAGCCTAAAAACTGCATCCTTCTCCATTTAGGCTCACCCTTTTTCCTTTGGTTGGCTGGAACTAATACATTAGCATTTTGACCATATACTTTTAGATATCCTATATTTGGTTTTTTTTGTACATTCTCCGAAATGGGATGTCATCCAATTCCTCATCCCATAACCTGTTTAAAATGTAATTACTTGTGTGTGAACACTCTGGCCAATTCTTAGTTGAGCTTTTGGAATCTCTAATTAAACACTCATTCATGTGAAGAATTTGCTTCATCCTATTTTGAGCCACGCCTTCTTCATTTGACTTATTTGACTTTACATTTTTAAATCCTATATTCCTTTCACTCAACATTTTCTTCATCTCTTCATTACACACATTAACACCTTTGTCAAAAACTATTTGACCTACATGCTGTTCATAGACCCTTTGAACCATGTCTATCCAATTAGACACCTTTACAACAGCTTCCTTCAAATCCTTAAGGAAGTAAATATAACCAAATCTTGTGTGTCTATCTACTAACAGCAAAGTAAATTGAGAACCTCCCTGGCTTTTTACATCAGATTCTGTTACATATAGATGGACCATTTCAAACATTTCCTGGGTCTTAATTCCAGATCTTTTAGGATGCTCTTTTGATTCAATTCCCATCTCTGAACAAACTGCACAGTCTAATAAATTTTCACATTTCTCACACTCAAAATCTGTGCATATTTCTAAAGTTTTTCTGAGCACCTCTACACGTGCATGACCCATCGCTCTGTGAAGATGATGGATACACCTGTCATGCATAATCTTCTGTTTCACACAATAAACTTGTGCCCCATCTGGAAAGTTATTTTTGTCAAACATCATATACATTTTGTTCCTTTTTACACCTTTTGCGACTACTCGTCCATCTCTCTGTATATAGCAATAGATTCCGCTAAAAATTACTCTATATCCATTCTTGGTTAAGGTAGCCACACTTAACAAATTAGAACTTAATTCTGGGATGTAGAGTACATTTTCCCAATCCACATTCAAGCAAGGGATGAATACAGTGCCACATTTGTTGAACTTCCTCTCAGTTCCATCAGCCAAAGTCACTGCTGTTCCAGACACATCCCTTCTGTTTTTCAAAAGTTTAAGATTTGTAACAACATGGTGTGTACAACCTGAGTCCAAATACCACTTGTTCTTTTCGGTGATCCTTCCATTCGTCGCAGCCATAAACACTTGGGGCTTAGTTGTTGTTGACAAATTCCTAGCCCCTCTGTTCCCACGAGAACTTCTTGCCTTGTTGTTTGGGCAACTCCTGGCAAAATGCCCCGGCCTGTTGCAGACAAAACACCGCCGTGTTTTGACCTGATGTACTGCAACCTCCTCACGATTCCCAGGAACACCATCTGGACCAAAGCCGGCCACTTGCGCCCCCTCCTGGTCACACTGCACCATCGTCTGCTTCTGGGCTTGTTCAAATGCCCTCCGGTCCACTTCTTGTTGGATTCTCCCACACACTGAATCCAAAGTTAAATCCTGGACTCTCACATTCTGGAAAGAATGTACCAGAAAGTCCCAGTCCTCAGACAAGCTGCACAGCACCAGATAACACTTCTGTGCTTCAGAATATTGTAGGCCTCTTTCCTCAGCTCCAATCAATAATTGCTTTACATTGTCCAAATGTTTTCTGACATCTTGGCCCTGAACAAGTTTTGCTGAAAACAGCCTCTTAGTCCAAATCATTTGAGACATGCAAGTCTCTCTCTGATGGACATTTCTTAAAGCTTGCCAAATCTCTTCAGGAGTGTCCTTATTTCTCACATGGACAAGTTGGTTTGGTTGGAGGCACAGTATCAAATATGCTTTGGCTTTCCTTCTGTGCTCAGCATTTTGATCTGTACCATCGAGGGTACTCTCCAAATCTTCTGATGCCAGCAAAGACCGCATCATTACTGACCACGAAGCATAATTATCATCAGACAGTTTTTCCATGCTGGAAATGAAGCTTTTCCCAGCCATCTCAGCCATCAAGATTCAACACCCCAAGCTCCCAGTGAATCAGCTGCCTCCGTGACCCTTGGTCCCTGAGATTAAGCCGTACTGCCACTTACTCAAGTGCAGACTCAGGCGGTCACAATCTTCTCCTGCAGCTTCACTGGAGCTCTCTTTCAGGTCTCCTCCGTCTCTGGAATCCCTCTCACAGCCGCACAGTTGCTGAAAGCCCACCAGCCATCAGCATCTCCATCCATTGCGCAGCAGGAAGCGTGGAGGCCTGGGCCCATAACCCAATGTCAGCAGGGATGATGGGTAGCAGAGTGAAATCCAAAAATTCACCATCCCGGTCTGCCTCCTTCTCTCCAGACTGTTTCCCCGTGTGGAAAACAGCACTGGATAAACTCACTCCAGCAGACAAAGTCCAACTGTTGATTAAACTTTATTTACATGAACTATATACAAATAGAGCAAATTCAGTCCTTTCCTCCATGAGTGCTTGCCGAAAGCACCCATGCACACACACACAGCACATTGTTCATCGCTGTTCTCCGTTCGACACAGGAAACTAACTCCCCCGCATTCCACAGGAACCAAGATAGTACGTCCCGGTCAAAACACACTTGACCCCATTGGTCCTGTGATACATCAATCATAGCAGACTCTCATTAACTCCATAATTGCTGGATCCAGATTGATTTTAACATTTCACAATACACAATACCCTGACAACAGTGACCTCATGTAACTCACACAAACCATAAATGTTACTTGTTACATGAAAAAAAATAATGACAATACCAACTGTGTCATTTTCAAAAGGAATGTTCCTATATTTTCATTTCTCCCAAAACTGAATATACTATTAGTTAATGTCATTATTCTTAGTGTGTCATTTCCTAATTCCCTTCCTTCCTTGAAAACCTATTCCATGATACTTTACCTTTGACCTGCTTAGTGTGACTAGATTATAAAGGTAAGAATGCTTCCAGCAAGGCCAGAGGAAAATAGCAAACAGAGAGGGGTGGCAGACCTTGGAAGCAATTAGTTATTTATTAATATTGAAGAGCATTCTATGAAATATTCATCACAGTGACATCTTGAGAAATATCTCAGAGAATTATCTTGGTGACCAGGTATATAGAAATACCAAGAAGTGTTGCTTCAGGTTACCTGACTGTAAAACACTTAAGGCTTCAAACATTAATGCCAGAGCAATGGATAATTGTAGCTAGTCCCAATACCCAAAGTGATAAAAGTATAAAATGTACTTAATTATTGAGAAGTTGCTACCTCTTTGTGTGTTTTTAGATATTTCAGGAACCTAGCTTTGCAAGGACTATAGCCTTCTTTGCCAAAAAAAATCACTGGTGCCTCATCAAACTACAAATCCCAGTATTCCAAGGCATCGAGTCATGGCAGTTAGAGTGGCATCAAATTGCCTTAAATCTACAGCATGGTTACACCCATTGTCTTCACAAAAAAGCTATGTTATTGTCCGTAATCATTTCAAAATGAAAGAATATCCCAGAATTTCAATCTGCCTTCATTGTAGGTAGCAAATGAACTGGGGTAAAGATATTAGAACCTCAACAGTCTGTGAAGAACTGAATTACAGTATTTAGAGAGTTGTGTAGTCTGCTCGGAAACTAAATCCCACTCTACACATTAGCTTGAAAGATATGAATCAGCTTCATAAAGGAATTTGCAAATACCAGTATGAAATTCCCCATGATTGTACTGTCACTTAACAAGAAGTGGAAGTCGTCTGAGATATCTGGATGGGTAACTGATTGCCTTAGGGGGTTAAACTTTTTCCTTTAGTTTTGGTGCTCTTTTATTTTTTATATCATGGTCATTCCCATCACGATCTATGTCTCTAAAGTCTACATTAGACTTGTAAGGAAATGATAAATAAATTCACTACTTGTCAGTGGCCTGACCTAGAAATGTCTAGCAGATAGATATTTTACTGGGGTGTGATCTGTCCCATCATCATGTTTTTTGCCTTCAGATTTCATTAGAGAACTTGAGCTTCAAAGGCAGAATCGTTAGGCTCTCTTCAAAAGGAGCACTGCAGAGTTAAAATGTGACATCTTTCTTAACACTTCCAGAATTGAGGACATCTTAGTGTGACATAGATGGGATGGTGATGTAATGGTTTGATTACCAGGGTTTGAATTCCCACTCAGCCATAGAAATCCATTGGGTGACCTTGGGAAAGTTGCACTTTCCCCATGTTAGAGGAAGACAAAAGCAAACTGCCTCTGAAAAAAATCTTGTCAAGAATACTCCATGGTATAGTCGCCTTAGAGTCAGCGTAAATCTGAAATGACTTGAAGGCACTCAACAACTAAGACAATAGGAAATGACATGTAACTTAGCCCCCATCCCTTATTCTCTTTCCTATGAATGTTTGCCCATGGAAGGAAATCTGGCTCTAGTCTTCATCTTAGTCTGCAAGGCCCAGGTAATTCTTGGAAGATGTAGTTTTCTCCAAGGCTCTTGGCAAGGACTGGGAAAGGGCCTGGGAACATACAGATTTGGAGCAAATTTGGAGAAAATGTATGTCATACCAGAATCCCCCACCAATATTCTCATAGGATCCCGGAAATTGTGTCATCTTCCATAGATTCTATTAGTTCCAAAATAAATATTGGAAAAGTTCCCTTTTTTGGTAGGGGGGGGGGGGACATTATGACTTCAAATATCCCCTATACTCACTGGAGGACTCTCGAAGTTGTAATCCAAAAAAGGAACTTTGCCAGGATGTGCTGTGAAAGAAACAGCAGAGTAGACTGGGTATACATTTGGATGAGAAAGAAGCTGAACTTTTTTTTAGAATTGGGGAATGTACATATAAGAAATAATCTAGACCCATTTTTCACTGGAGGTCCAGGTGGACTTTGTGCTTCTGAGTGCTTTGTGCCAGCTTCGGCTGGTGTAACTGCTACAGCCTTTCCTGTACAGAGATAATTTAGTGACAGTAGTCCATGTACCGGTAACATCCTGAGTAGACTACTACAATGCATTATGTGTGGGGCTGCCCTTGAAGATAACTCAAAAGCTGCAGTGCAAACGTAAGCAAGAAGATTGCTGACCAAAGTATCTAGACTACTTATAGCATGGTCTTAAAACAGCTGTGCATGTGTATATTTCTTCTAATTGTCTGTTGACTTATGGCAACCTCGTGAATTTCATGGAATATTCTTAGGCAAGGATTGCTCGGAGAGAGTTTGGCATTTCCTTCCTCTGAATAGCCTACAACACTTTGGTTATCTCTCATCCAAGTACTAACTAGAGCTGACTCTGCTTCGAAGATCAGATGGGATCTGGTGCCTTTAGGGTACTTAGGCTTCTGGTCCGAAGTCAAGGTGCTGATGATGATATTTAAAGCCCTAAAAGGCTTGGGACCTCAATATTTGAAGGAGTGCCTTTTCCTATGTATACAGCTGCCCAAGATTTAAGTCTGCAGAACCGGGGCCCCTCTGTGGCTCACCCGTGGAGGCAAAATGAAGAGGGAACTCATGGCAGCACTTTCACTTCAGACCACAAACAAACTGGCAGACATGTTGTCCTGATTAAGGAAAGCCCGACTTATGGCGGGTGCAGCAGACTAGACACAATGTAAGTTTCTTTCTGACACCAAAGCAAAACATGGGTTGTTATTAAAGCCTTCAGAGACTAATTTATTTCCAAGTGTAAATGTACATGGTTTTAAATAGTTGTAGCTTTTCAAGTCATTTTAACTGTTGCTTTGTTGAACACATTTTTTAATCCTGTTTAAATTATTTATGGTTTTAATCTGGGAGTGTTTTTAACTGTTTATATTTCATGCAGCCTCGAGATGCTATAACAAAGAGTGAGATAGGCGTGCTTTAGTAAATAGGTAAAATAAATATCCATTCCAATTTGATCCGCCAGTTGACATTTCCTTCCCAGCAAGACTTGGCTTCAAACAATCTACTTCCCCAAAACTGGAGCAGAGGAGGAAAAGGTTAAATTCTTTTTGCCTGTAAGCTCAGATCTCATTAATTATTATCCTTTCTACCCCTGGCAGCTGATGCAATTTGCATCTTTCAAAGCCTGAGGAGTACATGGAAAAATACATTTAATGTCACATGTAGTTTAGCCGTGGGATGGATGATTGGGTTGGAAACAAGCACAATCCTTTCATATCTGCTGGTGCTGCTGTTCCTGCAATGTACTGTTGGGAAATGACAGGGCTAATGCTAATGCTGAAGATAGATGCAACACATAGGGAGGAACAGAGAGACTTCCTCAGGTTTCAGACTGCCCTTTACCTTTATCTGACCTATGCTGGCCTACCTTTCAGTCTAGGACTCCCATTTCAGGACCATCCCAGACCCTGATATTTCTGCCCAAACCTGAGACCTAGAGATGGCTACTGGTGATATTGTTAAGTGACATGCATTGGTACTTAATATGGTCACTCACAGCTTGCAATCCAAACATACACAATTGATTTCCTGTTGCAAATTAAGAATAAATCTTAGCTGAAGGTGATATTTTCCAGATCAAGATGAAATGTAGGGCTCATTTCTTTTCAGTTAGATTTGTTTCTTCCCAATACATCTTCTTTTTTAAAAATCAAAATATTTTGAAATATGCAAATCTTACAAAATTGGGAACTAGGGGTAGGTCATGTTTCAAATGACAGGATTAAAATGTGAAATAACACTGATGGATTGGAGAACTGGGCTAAAACCAACAAAATGAATTTCAGCAGGGATGAATGTAAAGCATTACATCTGGACATGACTAATGAAATGCACAAATATAGGATGGCTGACACTTGGCTTGAAAGCAGCACATATGAGAAGAATCTTAAGGTTTTAGCAGACTACAAGTTGCAAAAGCTGGGTTGCAGTTAAACATCAAGAAAATCAAGATTATGGCAACCTGACTGATTGATAACTGGCAAATAGAGGGAGAAATCATGGAGGTAGTGACAGACTTTATATTTCTAGGCACGAAGATCATTGCAGATGCAGACTGCAGCCAGGAAATCAGAGAGCAATGGCCAACCTTGATAAAATAGTGAAAAGCAGAGACATCACACTGGCAACGAAGGTCCACATAGTTAAAGCAATGGCATTCCCCATAGTAACCCATGGATGCGAGAGCTGGACCATAAGGAAGGCTGAGCAAAGGAAGATAGATGCTTTTGAACTTTGGTGCCGGAGGAAAATTCTGAAAGTGCCTTGGACTGCAAGAAGATCCAACCAGTCCATCCTCCAGGAAATAATGCCCAGCTGCTTACTGGAGGGAAGGATATTAGAGGCAAAGATGAAGTATTTGGCCACATAATGAGAAGACAGGAAAGCTTGGAAAAGATCATGATGCTGGGGAAAATGGAAGAAAAAAGGAAGAGAGGCCAACCAAGGACAAGATGGATGGATGGTGTCCTTGAAGTGACTGGCTTGACCTTGAAGGAACTGGGGGCGGCGATGGTCGACAAGAAGCTCTGGCATGGGCTGGTCCATGAGGTCATGAAGAGTCAGAAGTGACTGAATGAATAAACAACAACAGACCACAAGGTGAACAAGAGTCTATAGTGCAATGCAGCTGCCAAAACCCCTAATGTATTCTGGGTTTCTTAAATCAGAACGTAGTGTCCAATTTCCAGAAGTCTTGGAGAGCTTGTCCAATGTCCAGGAATTCTGGGAGCTGAAGTCCAAAACACCTGGAGGACCAAATACTGCAGCATGAAGAAGTGCCACTCTATTTTGCTTTGATCAGGACTTACGAGGAACAACTGAAGGACCTAGTGATGCTTAATTTGGAGAAGGGAAGACTGAGAGATGATGTTTTAGCCATTTGTAAGTAAATAGATACCATGTAGAAGATGTTTTCTGCTGCTCCAGAAACTAAAACAAAATCTAATCAATCTAAATTACAAGAAATCGATCTTTAGACAGAACATCTTTTACTATAAGAGCTGTTGAATAGTGCATTGCCTTGGTAGGTGACAGAGTAGAAGGTCTTTAAAGAAACGTTGGATCGAAATCTTCAAGAAGTGCTTTTGTTGTGGTGCGAGGTGGACTATATGGCCCTTGTGGTCCCTTCTAGCTCGATGACTCTGATAATCCTCTGGTTATTATCGCCAACATGATCTCAGCCAAAGATGCTTAAGATGGTTGTAATCTTTATTATACTAGAGACAGATATGACACTATAAAAATTGATTCAGTTGTATCCTATTACTATAAAAGCATTGAGTGTTACCATTATATCTGACATGCTAAAATTATTGCATTTATTTATGTGCATTCTGGTTGATCTTTGTTGTCACATTTCATTGTTTTGCCCTTGAGGTTAGGCTTTTTTGTGAACACAAGAGCCTCTGTCAACCAAAACTGTATAGTCCTACTGGGGCACAAGTGGATTATACTTTTGAAGGAGTGCTATCTTTAAAAGGCCTAACTCAGCATTTCTTGCCAGCACAGTCCCTGAACCTTGTCTTCTGGGCCCATCATTGTTCTTACAAGTCCACATAATCCCTTCTTAATTACTTTCTTGGAGTCATTTATGTCTCATGTATTCCCATAGCCCCTTGTCCAAAAGTTCATGAACAAACATCCCTTGTTTTTTTACTCCCTCTTTAGCTGAATTCACTGCTTCAGTTCATAATCTTTTACTAAGCACCATCTTCTGTTGAAACCTTCAACCCATGCCAAAATCTCTAAGCAATTAGTTATACTCTGCTACACATAACACGGACATGAATGCTTCCATCTGCTTTCCCCTTTTCCCAAAGAGCTTCTTGCAATACAAAAGATGTTGGTATTTCAAAGTACCTGAAAATGCACAATTACTTTCAATTGCCATTTGCCTCTTATGGTGTTGATTAATATTTTTTAAGGTAGATCTGCCAGATACAGCAAGCTCTTCCTATTCCTCTGGAACAATGTGCACTTTTTGTGTATGGAGACACTGAGGGGACCAATAAACCATATATTTACAGTCTCCAACAACAAAAAATTCTGCAAGGTGTGGCCCTCCGTAAGAAGTGCTAACTTTGCAGCTCTCTTCACTTATTTTTTTTCTGCAACTACAGCAAGCTGTAGTCCCAGCTCTGAGTAACACAGGCATGGGTAAATTTTGGCCTTCCAGGTGTTTTGGACTTCAACTCCCACAATTCATAACAGCCTCAGGCTTAAGCGTATGAGGAGGAAAAGTAAGAAAGACACTTTCAGGATGGAGCCCACTGGAGTCCATCACATGATGCAAGGTTACTTCCACCAAGGCTCCACCCTGGAAGGGTCGTAGGATGAAGCCCCGAGAACATCTTCTCATTACCTAAGCTGGGGACAGTGTGGAGGGAAGCCGTCGAACAACAGTTTCCCCCATGTGATGGAAAAGGGGGCAATACGGGCAATCTTCCACAAGGCATCCTTTCCAATATTTAAAAATTGTTATCATGTTTGCTCTTAACTTTCTTTTCTCCAGACTAAACATACGCAGCTCCCTAAGTTACTTCTCATGGGGTTTGGCTTCCACATCTGGATTGATTGAATTGTTCTGAATAAAAGAAAAAGAGGAATGATAAAAATGGCTGCTTCTTATAATGGCCTAACAGAGAAGTGAATTGCCCAAACTGCAGATGCAATTTGCCCATATTGCATGTGGTGCTGGGTATGGGAGACAAAGGACTTTTAGAAAAGATAGCTTCATATGTTTCAATTTGTGATGGAAAAGGCCATGTCTGGAGAAATCTTGCTCTCCTTGAGATGGAGGCTGGCAACTATATTTACTTTGTCAAGCACAGAAGCAAACCGTGCTATTATTAAAATTTATATTCCTATTCAGCTACAGAACCACTGGGTAATACCTCTCAGCCATATCTTTTTATTTGCAAACTCCAAATAACTATGGGAATGCCCTACCTCATATCGTTCTGAAGGCTGATACTGCATTTGAAAGGCCATTACACATTTACAAATAGATAAATAAAATTACCACCATCTTTTCAGCTGGAATACTGTCTCACCTGGATTACTGTATCCAGTTCTAGGCTACACAATTCAAGAAGGATATTGAAAAGTTGAAATGTATCTAGAGAAGTGAGAACAAAATGGTCAAAAGTTTCGAACCAAGCCCTGTGAAGAACAACTTAGGGTGCTGGATATGTTTAACTTGGAGAAATGAAGGGTCAGAGGGGACATAATAGCCCTATTTAAATACTGTATTTGAAAAAATGTCACTTTGAGAAGGGGTTGAGCTTGCTTTCTGCTGCTCTAGAGACTAGGACACAGAGCAATGAATTCAAATGGCAGGAAAAGAGATTCCACCTAAACATTAGGAGGAACTTCCTTGTGGTAACTGCTGTTCAACGGTGGAATATGCTGCCTTGGAGTCTGGTGTAGTTTCCTTCTCTGGAGATTTTTTTAGCAGAGGCTGGGGGGTTATCTGTCAGAAGTGTTTTGATTGTGTATTCCTGTATGGCAGAGGGTTGGACTGGATTACACTTGTGGTCTCTTCTAGCTCTAGAATTCTCTGATTTTAAAGCCTCTGGACTTTATCAAACAGTGGCAGTAAATTGGCGAAATAGTAGGGCTGTCATCTTTGGTGATGGTTCCTAGTGCAAGATGTTATGACATAATTGTTTCTGGTTCACCATCTCTCTGCAATGAAGCTGTCGGGCTACTGATGGGCAAAGGCCACCCATTGTGCCACAGTCTAGGGACTTACCTTATGCAGTGAGGTCACCTGGCTTCTGTGACATGCTCCTCTTCCTTGAAGCACTTGCAATTGCAAAATGCCTTAAAAAACCAAACAAAACAAAAACACAAAACAAAGGGGGAGAGCAGCACAGCAGGAAGGTGGTGTTACACCATCCACCCACTTTGCCGTTTATTGTCTTTTTCTGGCGTTGCAATCATGTGATGGTAGTGGCTACGTGATGTTGCTCATCATCATGACGGTAAGTACTAGGCTTGAGCGATCCATGAAAAAATTGATTCTAAACTCGTTTCAAAAGCTGGGGGCGCCAGCGTTTCGTTTCTGATGTCATTTCCGAATTTTGACCCCCAAAAAATTCGAAATTAACAAAAATTCGTTATTTTCGAAATTAATTCGTTAATGGCGGACGCGCATGCGCAGTGGCCAAAAAAAAAACAGCACGAGGGCTCACCAAAATTTGGAACGTTTCCCTTATCCTCTGATTTTTGGCGAATTTTCATAGCTTTTATAATAAACCATTTTTTAATAATTGCAGAAATCTGTTCCTGGTTTGAAAGTCTTATTTCCTGTTAAATTGGGTTGTCTTTACTGTGAAAGTCATTGTTCTACTTCAGAAACTTTGTTTTTGTGGCTGAAACTTTGTTAAATTGGTGTGTGTGTGATATATATAGAGTCCCTGCATATGTGTGTGTGTGTGTGTGTGTGTATATATATAGGTAAAGGTAAAGGTATCCCTTGACGTTAAGTTCAGTCATGTCTGACTCTGGGGGTTGGTGCTCATCTCCATTTCTAAGCCCAAGAGCCAGTGTTGTCCATAGACACCTCCAAGGTCATGTGGCCGGCATGACTACATGGAGTGCCATTACCTTCCCGCCAGAGCGGTACCTATTGATCTACTCACATTGGCATGTTTTCAAGCTGCTAGGTTGGCAGAAGCTGGAGCTAACAGCGGGCACTCACTCTGCTCCCGGGATTTGAACCTGGGACCTTTCGGTCTGCAAGTTCAGCAGCTCAGTGCTTTAACACACTTCGCCATCGGGGCTCATGTATATATAATATACATACACATACACACAATGTGGAGAATATGTGGAAAGGTAGAGATAGATAAGTTGGGAGCCACAGCGAAGGCACCTTCCTGGGAGCAAGGTCTAATAATAATAATAATAATAATAATAATAATAATAATAATAATAATAAATCCCTTACAATATCCAAGATGGCTCACTGCTACAGAATCTTGGGAGGTTTAGTTTGGTATGGTACCATTATTGGCAGAGAAAGCTAAGCTGTAGGAGTTGAAATCCAATCATTTATCCTCCCTATAGAATCAATTTTATATGTATTTTTAGCTACAGAAAAGCTAAAATCAGGACAGTAAAAGAACAACACCCAGAAAATGGGAATTCCAGACAGGAAACAATCAGGGCCAGCTAATACCTCCCAACAAAGGATTCCCCCAGGTAGGAAGCAGCCAGGCTTTGAAGCTGCAAGGCTATTCAATGCTAATCAAGGTGACCAATTGCAACATTCATACTTGCCTCCCACAGACAAGAGTTCTTTCTCCCACCCTGGACCTTCCACAGATATATAAACCCCACTTGCCTAGCTTCGCACAGACGTCAAAACCTCTGAGTATGTCTGCCACAGATGTGGGTGAAATGTCAGGAGAGAATGCTTCTGGCACATGGCCATAGAGCCCGGAATACATACCACAACAGTGTGATCCCGGCCATGAAAGCTTTCGACAACACAACCACAGTATCCATTCAAGTTCATGTAGCGTCTTATGGAGACCTGTATTGGGGGGAGGGAGGGTGCGAATCTGGGCCCCTGGGAGTCGTAGTCCTCCCTCCCTCCCTCCCTGGGAGCAGCCGAGGACGGGCCTGGCCCACACCCCCTCACATCCCGGGCCTCTTCCTCCTCACTGCCGGGTCCCACTCCAGCCTCCATCTCTGCGTGTCTCTGTCTCTCTCGGTCTCTCCATTCCCGGCTCCATCCGCCGCCTTCCCGCCTCACAGAGAGACACCAGGCCTGAGCTGAGGCGAGGCGGCGGCGGCGGCGGCCATTTCCCCCCTCCGTCTTCCTCCTCCTCCTCGGCCTCCTTCCCCCTCGCCCCCTCCCATTGGCTGAGCCCGTGACGCCCCTTTTGCTGAGGGGCAAAAGGAAAGGGCCTGAATGGTGGGAGTTTGGGTGATTTGCAAAAGCTTTTTTTCCTAACGAAAAAAACGACGACATAACAAAAAATGGCCTCTCGCGGTTCGAAACCGCGATATCCAGACGTGTGGACAATCAAGGCCGTATATTGCTTCAAAACAAACGAAAGTAACGAATTAATAAAGGGTAACGGGGAAATTGAATTATTTGAGCAAGCCTAGTAAGTACTCCATGTTCTAGGTCACAGGAACACTTTGGATAGCGGTTCACATCTGGCAATGCCCACAACTTTAGATATTTTGGAAATATTCCCTGACCTCATTCGTGGTGATCATTTCCCCAAATTTAGCCTATCAAAGAGCTTTAATTATTATTTTCCCATCTTCCTAGCAACAGCCAATTAAATTCTTTATTGCTAATAGTGAAATAACTGAAACAACTAATATTTGCTGCATATCAGCCATAGCTTTTGAACTTATAGCTATTTTCAAGTCTTTCAGACCATTACTGTTCATTATCAGAACCTCATTATGTTTTTTTAAAAGCATAACACTAATGAATGCATCAGCTGTTGAATATGTGTGTCTTGTTCCGTAGATTCTTCCAAAGGCTAGAAAGCAGTAATTCTGAGAATGAGATGAAAGTAAAAAAATTTAAGCTGTGCAGCTGTTATTATGGATCATAGTTCAAAGCGAAAGCAAACACTTTCATGTGCAGTATATTACTGTTGAATAGCAGAGATTAAACAACAAAGAGTTCCGTGGTACTTATCATATTTATTATGGCATGAACTTTCCTAGGCGCAAGTGCACTCTATCAAATGCACACATATTGGGGTGATGTGAATATACCATGTTTGAAAAACCTATCCTCAAATCACAGCAACTGAAAAATCTGAAATAAGACGTAATGAAGCTGGACAACTTCCAGATGTTGAAGGACCTTACTGCTGTCAACTTTGCAAGACAGCAGTGATGGAAGTGGGATTATGCACTTCTTTTTTGATCAAAGTACAAACCTGTTTCTAGTAGAAATAGGGGTTTTCTCCCTCAAACTCCCCAATATTTCTTTTAACATCCAGCCCAATTGAGTGAGAATTTCAACCCTGGTCACCAGAGTTATAATCCAATGCTTAAACCACTGTGCTGGTTCTATAATGACTGTATAGCTATGCCCATATAGCAGCACTATGAAGACCGTAATGAATCTTATGTTCTGTCTTCTCTCCACAGTTATATAAGTTTGATACCACTCATAACACCTCCACTGTAAGAAAGAAATACTAGGATTTGTAGTCAATGTTCTTTTTAAAAAATGTTAAAGGATTGTTTAACTTTTATAAGTGTCACTACATCCAGATCTCTGCTCTCTTCCTTTCTTCTAAGTTAATGAGCCAAATATGTCACTGACTATCACTGTAGATCTAAAATATCTTCACAGCATTAACAGGTGGTTATATATCGTTCTTGACAGTCAGAATACATTTTTCCAACAGAAAAATTGATCTGATGGTATTCACATAAGTAAGATAAGATAAATAATAAGTAATATATACAGTATATAACTTATCCAACGTTCTGGATTATCCAACACATTTTTGTAGGCAATGTTTTCAATATATTGTGATATTTTGGTGCTAAATTCGTAAATACAGTAATTACTACATAGCATTAATGTGTAATGAACTACTTTTTCTGTCAAATTTGTTGTATAACATGATGTTTTGGTGCTTAATTTGTAAAATCATAACCTATTTTGATGTTTAATAGGCTTTTTCTTAACCTCTCCTTATTATCCAACATATTCGCTTATCCAACATTCTGCCGGCCTGTTTATGTTGGATAAGTGAGACTCTACTGTACTTTAATTTTTCTGCGTGCTAATCTCATTTTATATATTAGCTTTTCTGGATTTTTTGAGGATTTTGGATTTCCAGATAAGGGAAATCGGATAGATTGGAATAGAAATAAAAAATATTGCTACAGTATATGCTTTGACTACAGCAAGTCTATCTTTTTTCTAAGCTATTTCCCCAATAGAGGGGTTCGCATTATGACTGTTGTTTCCACACGGCATTGTTTTGGGCTTCCTCAGGTCTCAGGTTGGCAGCATGCATGTCTTCATTGATGGTATTGATCCATCTTTTCTTTGGCCATCCACAGCAAGTCTTTCTAAGATAGAAAACAGAAGCTCAAACCACTCTTTTTGTTTTTTACACATATATATATGAAATTGGTTAATTTCTGTATGTCAGATATATGATATTATTAGGAATGATAATATCTAAGTATTAAAAACAAAGTGATAAATTGGCAGTCTCTTTAGTTTAACTGATCTTCCTGTATTATATCTGTATTTAATACTTTTAAAAATTATTTTGTGTCCTGTAAATTCCAGAAAATTCTTTATTGTATTTTGCAATCATCTGATACCCCTGATTAGAACTGAAATAAATAATTAAATATCATCTGCAAAAAGATTTATTGTTTTTAAAATAGTTTTATTTCTGATATGTATTGCAAATAGCTCTGTTGCTAATGCAGAGGTACAAATGGACTGCCTTGCTGAGCTACTCTAAGCAATGAAAGATTTTGAATTTTACATTGACTGCAGCTTTAAAAACCTGTGCAGCCTACTTATGGTTGAAAGAAATGTATCTTCTGTGCTCATTTTAAAAAAATGCAATCACATAAGTGTGCTCCAGATGGTTAAATGCTTTTAAGATACCTAATGATGTTACTGCAGCTGGATTTTTATGTGATTTACTGACATGCATTATATTTAATACTCTTCTTATTGCAGCTTGTAATGTTCTACCTGGAATAAAATCAGTTTGATCAGGATAAATATATGATGTTATGAATTTATTTAAACTTTGCACAATAATTAAAGTAAATATTTTTGATCCTGATTAACCAATGTTATAAGCTGCTACAATTTGAGGGTCTTCTCCAGGTTTTTGGTATAATTACTACTTTAGCACTTTCCCACAAATCTGGTATTTCCCTTCCTACAAATATTACATTATATAATCTAATGTGGAATTAGATCTTCTTAGAAAATTATATAAAAATCTGTACTTACATCTAGCCCTGGTGATTTATTATGTTTCAAATTTCGAGTAACATTTTTAATTTCATTGGCTGTCATCAAAGCATTTAACATTTCTTTGTGTGATGTTTGCACTGGTTTAAACGGGAGTTCTCTTAAGAATCTATCCATATCCGTATATCAGTATTTTCTATCTATTTTTGAAAAATATAAAGCAGAACAATATAGAATAATGGATGTAATAGATGAATCACATTCACAATTCTTATGTATTCAATAGTATAAGGAATATGCAGAGATTTGAAGAGCCCCACATCCTGACGAACAGGGCAGCAGCAGCTGCAAGCAGTAGGGGATTTATTTTCTTGATGACCAGCAACAGAAAGATGTTTCAACCTGGCTCCAGCAAGCCACCTCCAGCGAGAAAATAACTGCAATAGAAATCCAGCTTCTGACTATCACACACTTGAAATAGGTGGCATGAATACGGTGGAAATGTCGGTCTGCAGATCTCAAAATATATAGATGGCAAGGATTTATATCCCACCTTTCCCCAAAAGCTAAGACTCCAGGCAGATTTTTCAACTCTATGATTCTGTTATCTATGATCTATGGTTCTAAAAGACTCAAGGAAAAGAGAATCAAGTCAATCAGTTCATCTACACCAGACAGTTTAACCTGACGTAATTATGCCCCAGCACAGCCCAAAACTGCAGCTATTCTTTACATGGTCCAGGAGTGCATCTGTTTCCTCTGTGTCACCAGTCCTAGTTGACAGCTGAGCTCTGTGTGAGTTCCTGGCCATCACGAGCATCTCTGCTGACAATGAATGGGACACCTGTGTAACCAGCATGTCCTATCTGGGCATTGGATCAGGCTAAATTGGTTCCGATCCTGCTATCCAGGCTGTCCTAAAGTTTGAAGCAGAACAATGTCTTCAAACTACAGGAAAGGAGATTCCACCTGAACATTAGGAAGAACTTCCAAACTGTGAGAGCTGTTCAGCAGTGGAACTCTCTGCCCTGGACTATGGTGGAGGCTTCTTCTTTGGAGGCTTTCAAACAGAGGCTGGATGGCCATCTGTCCGGGGTGCTTTGAATATGATTTTCTTGCTTCTTGTCAGGGGGTTGGATTGGATGGCCCACAAAGTCTCTTCCAACGCTATGATTCTATGAAATCATTGCATACTCTCGAATTTCTATCAAAGCTGGTTTAAACCCCAAAATCCAGGTATACTCACCAGGTTTATTTGTGCATCATGAATAAAGACAGACATTTGAGATGAGTCTTGGGGTTTTTTGGCTAGTGTGGACAAGCCCAAAACTGACTGGGGCTGATAAAATTGCTACATGCATCTCAGCTCTAATGTGTCATTAATACTCGTAAGTGTCACTATATTTTGCCTCATTGGAGACTTCTAGGTTGCCTTTGATAACCTGGTGAACTCCTCATTTTTGACTCTTCATACAAGCAGAATCCCTTTTATTTCAATCGGCCATATTTTTTCCTGTTTTGCTATGAGACATTCATGCACATTCAAAACTACATTTTCCTCTTTCCGATTCTTCATTCAGACCGACCACCCACTCCAATTCAAATCTTAGCAGGAGCTATTTAATCTAGTTGACAGCATCGGGGTCTGAGTTACATAGGTTTAATCCTGCATCTCAGCACTTCCCAGTTTCGAGTTGCAGAGTAACAATTTGAGCCTCACTTCTCTATATGTAAAATTAAAGAAAAAAAAGGAATGTAAGAAGAAGCAACATGAAAGCACTCCTGCGCGAAAGGGAAAGAGGCAGATATATATATCCAAGGGATAATTAATAACCAAATTTTCTTTCAGCTGTGATCAATCTATCTTTGTTGTAAAACAGACTTCCACTGGTAAATACCTCCCTAAAGATATATTTCAAATTATAATTTCAGTCAATACTGAACATTTGTTGTGTTTCTTTTGAAAACAATCTCATTTTAGTTTAAAGACCAACTCTGCCAAGCATATGTTTAAAAGGCAACAGTGGTGGGTGGTGGTTTCTATGCCAGTTGAACAGTGAATCCATAGTAGGTTTTAGTCCAAAATCTAAAGGAATTTCTTCCAGATTCTGAACCATACTCTAAATGGTGCAGGGTGCCAATGGAGGCCATAATTCTTATATATTGGGGTAAATGTTGCTCATGTTCTCCCTGCCTTTGTATATGTTCGTGATCATTCATACCATTGTCAACCAAGGTGCTTGTTGAATAATTGTGGGTCTGTCTATTTCAGAAGTCATGCTTTTGAGGAGGTGGAGATGTGTCCATCTACACCGGCCATTTCTTACAAGGATGGCCTCTACAAACTGCAAGCTTTTTTTTTTGGGGGGGGGGGTTGTACAATTACAAACAGCAACAAATTGAATGTTGCTCCACAGCAAGACAGAGAAATGAAATCCCTCTGATTAGAGATCAAAGTTGCTAAAAGAAGCTGCTGCTTGCTTGCTTATTATCTGTGTGGAGCAATGCTGGTTTATCTATCATATGACTGACATGTGTAGACTGAAGTAATGCAGGAGTTATGTGAAACCTACAGTAGGAAAAAGGAGACCCCGCTAGCTGGCTTGGATCTAACAAATAATAAGAGAATGAGGAACAGAGTAAGGAAAGGAATGCATGACACAACCTAAATATGCTTGACCCAACGGGACTTTAAATATCTTTAAGTTGACTCTTAATTATGGTGATCTTTTTGTATATTTTTGGAGGGCAAGATTTATTCAAAAGTGGTTTCATCAAAGAGGCAGACAGTAGTTTTTATGGGGATTCTCACCCTGATCCATCAGAGGCCTGGTCCAACATTCAAATCACTGGATCACACTGGTTTTTAATTTTCTAACTGCTCCCATTCATTAGTCACATATGTTGTTAGACTACAGCTCCCACAATCCCTGACCACTCCATGCTAGCAATTGTCAGGGTATTGTGGGTTATTAGAAATGCCTTATGTGTTAGTTTTTCGGCAAGGCATTTCAGCAGTTATGGAGTTAATGAGAGTCTGCTATGATTGATGTATCACAGGACCAATGGGGTCAAGTTTGTTTTGACCGGGACTTTCTTTCTTGTTCCTGTGGAATGCAGAGGAGGTTTCCTGAGCGGAGTTGAGCAGTGTGCTGTGTGTGCATGAGTCGCTTCGGCAAGCACTCATGGAGGAAAGACTGATTTACTCTATTTTGTATATAGTCTTGTAAATAAAGATTGATTGCCGTTGGATTTCCAACCGAACCCTCATCTGCTGGAGTGTGTTTGTCCAGTGCTGTTTTTCCACACCGGGAGACAGTCTGGAGGAAGGAGGTGAAGACCGGGATGGTGAATTTTTGGATTTCACTCTGCTACCCATCATCCCTGCTGACAGCAATCACAGGGCTAGGGATTGTGGGGCTTCCAGATGTCATCAGACTGCAATTCCCAGCATTCTTCTTCATGAGTTATGCCAATTGGAGATGCTAGGAGTGACAGTTCATCAACATCTGGGGACTGCATGATTTATGCTCTCTGTAATTTTTGTTGTTTTGGGGAAGATAAATTCATGAAAAACAAACTAAAGTCTCTCTCCCCTTTCACCAGCCATATTCTATATGCACAGCTGTTCCTATCATGGAGAGGACGATACTATACATGTGGCCATATAGATGTTACAGATGAAAAACCTCTTGCAGATCAAGACAATTCCCCTAATTTGGAACTAACAAGGCAGAAGAAATAGATATTCTAATCTCAACTTTGTAGAACTAAGATCTCAAAATCATGAGTTTAGAAAGATAGGAAGCTGCATTCGTCCCTCAGGAGATCTTGGAGGGCCACTCCTTTCAACACACCTACTCTCACAAAAACCCTTTTTGTCAGTTTGTTCCCAAATGCCCTTTAAAGGACAAGGGAATGTTTAAACCATGGTTTTGGACCTTCTTGGACTACTTTAGGCACAGGATGTCTCTGTCCCTGTTTGCCTTTCATTGTAGAATTGGCTATCAGGCATTTATAAACTAATAAGGTATAGGCCCAAAGTGTTCAGAGTTAAGACAATGACTCTTATTAAGACCCAACCTTTGGGTGTTTTGGACTTCAACTCCCAGGAATCCTAGCCAGTTTACCATCTGTTAGGAACTGTGGGAGCTGAAGTCCAAAGGTTGAGAACCACTGTTTTAGTAGGAATGTAAGGCCACAGTCATATACAACTGAGTAAACATGTATATGCTTAGAGTGTAGCTGAAAGGCAAGTGATGCTCACCTAATGCAACCTTTGCACTATGAAGTCACAATAATTACTTAAATTCTCCTTTGTGTTATCTAAAGTCAGCTGAAGCTTTGAGGGCTTATATCAGGAGTTGGAAGGCTATCTTCTGACATTTTTTTCCTGCAGTGTGGAGAACATGGCCAAAATATTTTGGAGGTTTACATCTTCATATGTGAACTTAAGCCTACAACAAGTGGACAGTTCCATAATACCTGCATTCATTAAAGTGCTGCTGTTGCATTACTATGTAGGAGAGCCTGCAAAGTGACCAGTGTGCATAAGGACCAATCCATATTTGGAGCATTGCTCAATGGAACTGATGTATATCACTTGGACATGGACTAATGATATCTATCATGTAGAACCAGATTGCACTGGGATACTCTCTAGAGCAGTGGTTCTCAACCTGTGAATCCCCAGATGGTTTGGACTCCCAGAAGTCCTAACAGCTGGTAAACTGGCTGGGATTTCTGGTCGTTGTAGGTCAAAACATCTGGGGACCACTGCTCTAGAGACTATTCTGTTATGCATCTTTGTCCATTGCTAAAAGGGTAGCGTCTTGACGGTGACTGTAGAGACCTATTCTGGATCTGCATGCTCTTTCACAATGAGGACATGCTAAGTAAAGTTATGAGATGGACACTATGACAGAGAATTTTATTTGTCTATTTTAGATATTTATCCTTGTATGTGAAGAAGAAATAACCATGGTCCCTACTCCAAGGTATGTAGTGGGGTTGGGGTTCGAAGCATGTGATTCTTCAAATGTTGTTGGACCATAACTCTTAGCGTTTCTCACTACAATCTGTTTTGGCCAGGACTACTAGGACATGCAGTTTGACAAAATGTGGTCCCCATGCTTCCACTGTTATTGGTACAGGATTGCAGCAGTAATTACTTGCATGAAGGGCAGTGAGCTGCCACCAAGCAATAAAAGTTAAATCAGGCAATTGCCTTTCTGGCATTGCTCCTCAAATTTTTAGATGGGTCAGGCCTTTGTTGCAACTGAAATATCTTTCAATCAAATAATCTCCCTGTCGATGCATGTTATAACTCACCACTCTGGCTTTCATTTGGACTTTGTCAATGAAAAAAATAACAAATCTGTAAAGCCTTTATCGGAAGTACAAAAGAATGAAATAATTTCTATTCCTGCTGACACAAAGTCAAACTGAACTGTGAATAAAAGCACAGTTGCTGATGAAAAGCTTTTCATTTACTGCGGCAACAAAATAGACTTTGCCAAGTTGGGTATCTTTGTAGTTACTCCATGCATCGTGACAGCAAACATAACTGCCAAAGATTCCTCTGGCAAGTTCAAATTGATCTATGAAAAAATCAAAGCTTGCAAATTAATCTGAAATGGAATTAGTTATAATTCCAATGGCCATTACATTCATATTGTGCTCAGTGGTGACAGGTGGATTAAGGTATTGACTGATTTAAATTTTTGCAGGAGCTATCCAAAATGTTGAATCCTATTCTCAAAAGAGCTTCAGTGTCTTTGATGGTCCCTTTAAAGTTCAGACTAAAACCCAACTGTGCCCTAGTTGTCAGGCGAACAGACCACTTCTGCTCGATGTAACTCCTGACTGTTAAGGGAGGTTGTGGGGTATCAGGAAATGTTAGTAGGTATGTGATGTAGGATATCAATATTGGTCTATATTTTCAAAATCCCACAGACTACATTGTTTGGAGGATTCTGCGAGTTGAAATTGAATAAAATAAGTATTTTCCAAGCTGTGCTCCTAATGTTGCATGGGTTGGTCCTGTATGACTGAGATACTGCATGAAGGTGTCTCTCTGGTTCACAGCTCACATACAGAACTGACATATCTGGAAGCTGATGCCCTGTACTCTCAAGGAAGAAATTTCATACATACTCTATTAGAGTTACTAGTATTTTTAAAAGGATGGACCCTGGAAATGCCGCCTGAGGTGAAGAATAACATGGCTACCACTTTCAGTTAATCAAAGCACAAAAAACTGAATTGGCAGTTAAACCTTTATTTAATGCTGGTGATGGGACAACATCTGCCATCTTACCTGAAGGCAGCAGGTGAATTTAGCTCTTTCTTCCTACATCTTCCATCATCTGCTGCCTGGGGTGATTACCATACTCTTTCTAGTGGTTGAGCCAGCCCTGACATTTACCTAGTTAATTAGAAAAACACAGACTTAGCAATATAATTGGATCTTACCTATGATAAATTAGGTATGTCTCCATCAAGATTACAACAGCAGTCATCTTTCCTTAGGACTCCTCCCATGCATGCTTTTGCAACCAGCTCTTTGAAATAACCCAACAGCATCAGGTGCAATGCTTTTTAGTCACAAGTAGTGGATGATACATTTAGCTCACAGAAACCAATTTAAGATTTTTTTTTCAAAAATAGCCTTCTTTCTCCAGGTTCCACTTCTTTTTTAGAGAGTGTGTGTTACTGAGAGCTTCCATATTCACAGCACCTTTCAACTGTCTTGTGTAGTAACCATCCTGGTAACTAAGCAGCTAAATATAAAGAGCAAAACCAAACCTTTAGACGTTTCCAACAAAGGAATGTTGCGGGGAGTGGAGTGGGAGGGAGAGAAGACTGCCAAAAGCATGATTTTTCCACACACCCCATGGGACTTTAGCTACGAGACTCCCATTGATTCTAATGAGAACCGTGTTGCTAAAAACACCGCATTGCATTTGTGAAAATGTCTCCTCTGAATGGAAAATTAGATAATTTCGAACATTTTTGCTGCCTACACAAGCCTGTGTCTGGATCCAATCCAGGAAAACAGCATGCAGAGAGTAAGACAGTGTGTTCATAGAGCAGTTGCAAAGCAACAAAGCTTTAGTGACCAAAAAAAGGATAGAGGAATCACGTGGCTCTCCTGGTGGTACTGGGCTGCAACCCTCTGCATCACTGGCTATACTGGTTAGGGTTGCTGGGAGATGCAGTGAAGCAAAACCTGGAGGGCCACATAGTTTTCACCAAGTAGCCATGTTCCTATACAACACAATGTAGCATAATCATTCTTCCTGCAGAACTGAGCTGAAGCTGTGTCCATTCAAAATACCTGGACTCACTGTTGAGCCACAGCAATCTAGACATTTATAAAATCATAGAAACATGATCCTATGATTTCACTCCTTCTGCTGCAGTTTTAAATCTCTTTCCTCGCCTCCTTTCTTCTACTGCTCCATATCCTTCCACATCCCTCCAACTATGTTAGTCTCTCACTCCATTTACCACCTTCCCACCACAAAGATTCAGCCAGATTTTAAACTCCTTTCCCAACAATCCACTCTTTCCACAGTCCTAATAAAAAGAAGTACCATTGATTTGAATGGCTATTACTCCAGGAATTTGTGCATAAATCATCAGATTACAAGTACATGCAGTAAATACAGAATGCATCATTATAATACCTGTACATTTTATGTGTGCCTATTCAAAATCCATTTTATTTCTCCATTTTGAAGCAGAAATGTGACTATCCAACTGGAACAGGAAGGCATTCTCCATAGAGCTTTGGACATTAATTGTGGCACAGCCTTGTACAGGCAAGAGAATTTATCATCCAAGGCAGGATATCAGTCCAGGTGCCACCGGACAATTTGATTTTGATGGGGTTTTGCAGTGCTTTGCTGCTATAACAGGCTAACTCATTTAGCCTTTGCAAAAAAAACCTGCAACAAACTGCACCGCCACTTTCCTGCCTAACACATTGAAATAATGACAATACACCATCTAGTGGGCAGCAGCTTGAGACATGCAAAAAGGATGGTATTATCAGAAGTATTAGCAATGGTGTAATCTTTAATGTATGCTGATTCTATTTAATATCTGCGATGCAATCTGGATACTGTTTATTCTTTGACACAAGCAATAGCTGGAAACTATTTACATAGTCATGAAATCTTCGCTCAGATTTGTAATAAGCACTGTAATTTGTGATGAGGGAGGATTAAAACCCCAGCTATATAGAATTTGGCTAGAAATTTACAACATCTAGGGAGGGATTTGTGGGGAGAGTACACACAGGATTTAAAGCATCCTCCTTCCATCTCAACAAAAGCTTGTGGGGAGAACAGACTACTCAACAAGACAAAAGGAAATAGAAAAAGTTTAAGTGAGACCAGCAACCAACCATCCTTCACTACATCTGTTTAACAATCTGCTACCAACACAACATTTTTCAAAACTCATGTTACCAATGAATTACATCAGCAGTTCCCTCACCCTAGGGTTCCACAAAATCATCATAGGGGTTCTGCCAAATATCTTAATCCTTAAAAAAAAACCCTTTTAAAAGTACATGCCAGATCTTATTGAAATTCAGTGCACCTCTGCTTTAAAAATGGAATTTGAACCTACTATATTATAAAAAAAATCCAGGCAACAGGAGTAAATGAAAGAAGGAATAACTTTGTGGGTTCACAATGCTTAGTAACAGAGTTATGGTTCCGTAGGGGCTGGAAATGTCTCCCGAAAAGTTACAGCATCAAAAAGGTTTGGGAACTGCTGTGCTACATAACCATATTCTCCAATAGTCCTGATTATCCCACTGTAATATCTCCTATCCAGTTGCTTTAAAAATGTCCCTGTTACCTCTCCGTCTGCTGCTTTTCACCTATGTCTTCATCTTTCTACTATTAATGTGAATTGTGTTCAGAGTAGTTTGCATTCAGCTCAGCATGAGGAGAGTGGAGTTAACTTGCTTTTCCCTGTTAGAAGCCATGGGATAACTAAAGGGACTCAGTCATGGAAATGTCAGTCTGCTGGGCCTGGACAACAGAAGAACAGATCTCTGTCACTTGCAATGGCTGATGGCCATTAAAGAAGGAGGAGGGGGTCAGTCTAGGAAACACTGCTTCATTAAGTATACTTAACTTATTTAAGTACACCTAAGCAAAGTAAGCCTTTATTGATTATATTTTATACAGTAAGTTTTTATTGGTTCTGTTTTTCTACAACTCTTTCTGAATGTTTCTGTTTAAGAATGTAAAAGGAAGATTAATTCATGCATGATTACACTGAACCCAATGATTAATATACCCCACGTGCCCAGTATGATGAATCTTTGCTAACAATTATCTGCCCAAGCTGTTTAGGACCTTAAAAATAAAAGCTTGAAAGCATTTTGAATTGAGGCCCAGAAACAAAGGAGAACCTGAGACACATCATAAATCAGTGGTGCAATTATTGCTTTAGCTACTTAAAGATTGCTTTGCTTTTTACAATCAGAGTAAGAATGTTTGGAAAGGTGGGGACTTGGTCTTCTTGCAGCATTTCAGGAAAGTTTTTGTTTTGCTGTACACTGATGTGCAGGCCCTTCTCAGGCATTGACTTAGCATGCACCTCATCATTAGATGAAGTTCTGCAGCAATGCCCTCTGGATATTCAGCGATACTTGTAGCAGAATCTGCCAGTCATCTGAGGAGGGGTAGGGGAGGATTCAGCACACAGGCTGTCTTGCTCATCAGTGAATAATCAGATCCGCAGCTGCACTGAAAATGCCTCCTGAATAAACATGGAGAGGAAGACAGCTTGCGGATGTGATAGTGATTTTAATCACGGAATGCCACCATTTCCTTTTCAGTGACACTGTTCAAGAAGAGCTTCCCAGAATTATTGGGATGATATTGTCAGCCAAGTAGCACACAGGAAACTAGATATTGGCTCCTTTCTCCATCCCACCCCCCACTCCCGCCTCCCCCCAGAAGTAATTCTGCTTACACAGAGTAACAGGAAAGAGCCAGTATGTGCTGGAGCAACCAAATGAATCAGGCAATGCAGCAAATGGATTTCTTTCTCTCCCCTTACTTAGTTCTTCATCTACACCATGCTGACTGTCTTCACAAAGGGTAGGGTGGAAATTTCAAAATACCCTTGTAATCTCACATGGATTTGGGGGGAAAGACCACTTAAGTTAAAGCCTAGGGACAATGTAGGCAAATGTAGTTTATAGTTTGAACTTAAATCAAGTTCTCTAAGGCAGTAAATCCATGCCACCTTTTAGTATGAATGTCCAAGGAGTTGTCCTAGGTACTGAACTGGTGGATTGTTCTTTCATTCTTAGACTCAGACCTAGGGAACTTGCTCAAATGGATATTTGTGTCTCCTACAAGATTCCCAATGCATTCTTAGTCAAGTTTAGGTCAAGCATATCAGGTGAGGGCACGGAAAGCCACAAAATGGCATTGGGAACTATGTGCCCCTTTTCTGGATAGTTAGAGCTATGCAAGATATTTAGCTAGGACATTTTTATTACTAAAGCATAAGAATTAATGTAGCAAATCATACAGTCATATCACATTCCTTGTCATTGCTATATTCATTTCACTTAGTCTCATTTGTTTCCATTCCACATTACTTTTGATGGAAGACGTAGTTGCTTTTGTGCTATCAGGAACTAAAGAATTTTTCATGCAATTGACATAGTATTTGTAGACATTCTGCTTATCTTCAAAGAATCATATACGTGCCAGATTTCTGATAGATACAAAAACATGGCACATGGGCAGCTCCATAAAGAGTAAAAGACAATGAATGGATGGGATATTTTGTTTTGGCCTTTCCCTCTTACTGAAGAGCCCACTACTTTCAAAGCCATTTGTGTCACTATTGGTCAATAAGAGTTGTTCTATAATGGAACAGACTCTAACAAAAGTGGTGGGGTGCTTTTTTTGGAGATTTTTAAATAGACAGTGGATGGACATCTTTAAGGAGTGCTTACTTGTATGTTCCTGCATGGCAGGAAGTTGGGCTAGACCAGTGGTTCTCAAACATTGGTCCTAGAGATGTTTTGGGCTTTGGTTCTCAGAGTTTCTAGGTGCTGGTCAAGCTGGCTGGAACTTCTGGGAATTGATGTCCAAAATACACTGAAGACCAAAATTTGGCAACCACTAAACTAAATAGTACTTGAATTTCTCCCAAAAATGATTATTTGAAGTGGCAAATAAAGCACTCATATATGATCTACTATCATGAACAAGACATGGAAACTACATTTGTCACAGTCATCAACATCCCAACAGCAGGGCGCTGTGCATGGAGACATATCCCAGGTTCGACAGCTTGGATCATCAACTACAGTTTCGTTATTTATTTTATTTTAAGTATTTCTGCACAGTATGACCCCCATATCTACTGAACTAGTCTCTGTGATTTCATTTTTCCACATTTGACAAAATATGACCACTCTATGCATTTTCTGGATCCTTTAGTATGATTATATGATATTCTTGGGTCCTTTATTTCAAAATAGTTCATGATTTAGCTGTGGCTTCACATATCCACATCAAGGCCAGGAAAAGATCACCTGTACTGTATTGCCTCTCAGCCCAGAAGGGCTCCTGAGATGACAAAAAAAAAATGAAATGACAGAGTCATTCAATGTGGTATTCAAATGATTTGTATCAAAGAGAGTGAATTTTTATTGGTAAGTCAAACAAATAACCTTTGGTAAAGTATGGAACATAGCAACCAATAGGAAGGAAAGTAGAAATTCACTAACTGGACCCTCGAGAATTGTGATTTTAATGGCATTGTAGGTTGTGGATCAGCTAGAAATAATTCAGTCCTGTAAGTGCCTGGCAAGGACAGTGTCTGAATTCTGATAATACATTTTAATGTGAATAGAGGGACTTGACTCTAATGAGATCCTTGGTTTTGCAAGTACCAAAATAAAATCTCAGTTCAATGTCTGTCTTTTTCATTTTCAAAATTATTTATTTCTTTGTTTGCTTTAAAGCAAACATTCTAATTCACAATCAAAGTAATAGACATCTGGGAAGAGGGGAAAGCAGAAAGAAGTAAAGTAAAGTAAAGAAAAACATGACTAAAATAAAAAACATATTAAAATTATGTTACTAAAATATAAAACTAGAATAATAATTAAAATACTTGATGCCAAATTATTGAAACACGAAAGGGCTTTAACTCCCCGCCCATCACCCCTACTGTAATGAAAGGAATAAAATGAAACAAATATTATTTCATCATTTCATCCAGCTAAAGTAATCCTCCAATAATTAGCATTAACCATAGCCATATACTATTGCATCGTATTTCCTATTGTTCAAAAGTCCACAGTTTCCAATCTTTCATAATATCTTCATTTGGCCTATTGTCTAATACTTAATTCTAACTTAATTCTTCTATCATCTGTGCTTCGCTCCATTTCAAAGTTTTAGCAAGCAATGTCCTTGCTGCTGTAATCATATACTGAAAAAGCAATCTATATTTATCCTTCAATTGTTTATCCATAATGCCGAAAGAAAACATTTCTGGTGACATTACAAAATTTACTTTTACATTTTTTAAACTTGTAAATCTTAGGTCCATAACTTTCTGTCATTTTGCAAATCCACCAGATATGGAAGAAGTTTCCTCCCCAACATTGATTTCAAACATTTTAAAACATTTTAAACAACTGATTTGTTAAGTACCAGATACATTATCTTATTCATGCTTTCCTGTTAATTAATGTGAACAGTAAATTTTATGTATTTAGTCCATACTTCCTCCCATGAATCTACTTGAACATTTTCCCCATATTTGATGCCACCTTATCATATACTCTTTTACAAATGTTTTCTTCTGTCTCTAGTTTTAAAATACAAAACTAGGGATAGCACTAGGTGAAGGGTAACAAAAGGTAAATAATATGAGTATGTAATATAGTTAGAGTGAAAATACCACAGGAGCTATGATATACATCTCTGTATTGCAAATATGTTAAAGAATGTATAAGTTTTAAGTATTGAATATGTAAAATTCAAATTTTTCAATAATTTAAATAAAAAACTGGAAAAATACATTTGTGTACTTTTTAGATGACATAACCATCAACTTTACACAAATTTTTAAAAAGTCATGTTCTCCAGCCTCTATGACTACCTAAATATCTCTTATCTTGATTAATCCTATTCTTAAGGCCCCTTCTATGCTTCCTTATATTTCAGGATCTGATCCCAGATTATATGGCAGTGAAGACTCATATAATCCAGTTCAAAAAAGATAATCTGGGATCTGATCCTGGGATATAGGGCAGTGTAGATCCAACCTTAGTTGCATCCAAGCAAACTAATTACTAGGTTTGTCCTTCTTAAGAAGCATCCCTCTTGATTTCAACACCCAGCTAGTTTAAGGTATAAATATCATAAAACAACTGTTCCTAATGTGTAACTCATTATTTCCTGGAAAGGGCTTACTGTGGTGAGGTGGCTAACATTATTGTATTTATACCAAACCCATAGAAGATCCTTTGCAGTACAATGATTTAAATTCACCAGAGATAACTTTGCCATCCAGATCTTAAAACATGACCTTCAAAGTTGCAAAGACCTTCATCTCTAAGCAATATCAGTTCCTTTGACTATAGAAAACAACAGGCTTAATGATACAATTTAATATTAGGAATTTCCAGTCCACTCCTTTCCTTAGCATCATACAATGTTTTAAATATTTTTTTTCCGTTTCAGGAGCAACCGGAGTTGCTTCTGGAGTGAGAGAATTGGCTGTCTGCAAGGATGTTGCCCAGGGGACGCCCGGATGTTTTGATGTTTTACCATCCTTGTGGGAGGCTTCTCTCATGTCCCCACATGGAGCTGGAGCTGAAAGAGGGAGCTCATCCGTGCTCTCCCCGGGTAGGATTCGAACCTGGCAGCCTTCAGGTCAGCAACCCAACCTTCAAGTCACGAGGCTTTTGTCCTCTAGGCCTACCAGATGAATCTGAAATTTCTGGCTGCTGTTTCACAAAAGATAATCAATTTCTTATTATAAGGATCATTTGGAAGTGCAGTGGGTCCTTGATATCCACTGGAGTTTGGTTCCAAGATCATCAGTGGATATCCAAATCCATAGATGTTCAAGTCACATTATCTACAATGATATAGTAAAATGGTGTCCCATTTTACAGTCAAGGTTTGTGTCTTGGAAATTTGGGGGGGGGGGGGGCGGAATCATGTTATGGATAGTTGAAGCCATGGGTGCAGAATCCATAAATACAAGGGTCTGACTGTAGAATAAAAGACTTGGCAAAGCATTTTATTACTGCAACTTCTTCCAAAGGGGGATAAATTTAACTATCCCAATTTTTCTAATTTTTTTTTAAAAAAATTCCCCAGAATATTCCATGATTTTGAAATTGTTCTTCATAATTGTAATTCCCAGATGTTTAGTCCCCCTTTAGACTTGTGACTTGAAGGTTGGGTTGCTGACCTGAAGGCTGCCAGGTTCTAATCCCACCCGGGGAGAGTGCGGATGAGCTCCTTCTATTAGCTCCAGCTCCATGCGGGGGCATGAGAGAAGCCACCAACAAGGATGGTAAAAACATCAAAACATCCGGGCGTCCCCTGGACAACGTCCTTGCAGATGGCCAATTCTCTCACTCCACAAGCAACCCCGGTTGCTCCTGACACGAAAAAAAGTCCCCCTTTTTACATTAAAAGTATAATGAACAGTTAATTCTTTCTACCTTTCTACAATCAACATTTAGTCCACAGATTTCTGTCATCACAGTTTATTTTAAACCTGGATCATGTCCTGAACACCTCGATTTTTCAAAAAAAGAGGCTGTCATTGAGTTCAATGGATTTTGTGTGATTATCACAAGATCATCCATATAAGCCCTCAGCTTGCTCTGTTCTTTTTTTACCCTCACTCAACAGATTCTGTCATCTTGTCTGATATCTCTCAGCAAAATCCCTTGTCTTTCATGTTAGAAATGATGCTATTTTCAGATTCCCCTTAATCTTATTGCTATGTCTAGACAAAAGTGAAGCAAAAATAATAAAACAAAGTTATGTTCCCCCTTCCCCATGTATATTGAATATATTAGTTCTATAAACAGCAACATTTAAATATAAAATTGAAACAAATGGGTGTGAGCTGTCCTGGATATCTCTCAGAAGGTACTTAGGTTTTGATACATTATATATCTGCTATGTGATAAAAGTAATTATTGTATGAACATTTTTAAATTCAATAAAAACTATTTTTAAAAAGGCACTTAGGTTTTCTGACCCTTTTAGGAAAATGTTGAGTGGGAGTGGAGGTCAGGTCATTATATACTCCTTTTCTGGGTTCTGTCCCAAGTCTGGTGGTGTTTAACATCTTTATAAATGAGTTAGATGATAGAATAAGGAGCATGAAGATCAAATTTGCAGATGATGGCAAATTAAAAAGGGTAGATACCCCAGAGGACAGGCTCAGAATTCAAAGTTAACCTTCCCTGATTGGAGAATTGGGCCAAAACTTTTAAAATGAATTTCAGAAAAGATAAATGTAAGGCTAGGGAAATGCACAACTATAAGACGCGTGATACCTGCTTGAAAGCAGTTTATGTGAAAAGTATCTGGGCACCTAAGTAGACCCCTAATCAAACACGAGTCACCAGTGTTATGTGGTAGCCAAAAATACCAATGCAATTCCATACTGCATTAACATGAGTACAGTCTTCAAAAAGAGGGAAATTATAGGAGCACATTATTTCCACCTTGGTCAGACTCCACCTGGAATAATGTGTCTGGATTTGTATACCACAGTTCAATAGGGATGTTGACAAGATGGAATATGTTGAGAACATTGCTATGTTTCAAACAGAAGAATGAGAGGTGAAATGATAATGATACCTGAAGGAATGTCATATATAAGATTGGCTTCAGGACAATCTGGATAGCAAGAAATAATATCAGACTGAAAATGGAGCAAGCTTGTTTTCTGCTGCTTCAGAGATGAAGACACAGAGCAAAGGATTCAAACTACAGGGGAAAAAATTCCACTTAAACCAGTGGTTCTCAACCTGTGGGTCCCCAGGTGTTTTGGCCTACAACTCCCAGAATTCCCGGCCAGTTTATCAGCCATTAGGATTCCTAGGAGTTGAAGGGCAAGATATCTGGCCTTGAGGACTTTCTTCTTATTTTTTAGGGATGAAAGAATAATTTTCTCAAGACCTTTGCTAAACCCAATGTTATGGTTGAGCCTTCGGGCTCCGGTAATAGAAGAAGGGGTCATAAGACTCCTCGAGAGTCAGACTCTTTCGAGGAGCGTGAAAGAAAACGGCTCCGGGATTTGTTTACAGACCCGACGGATGAGGACTCATTTGAGGGTTTTTCTGAGGGTTTGGAGGAAGAGATGGCCAGCTCGGAGGAGGATGACATGGAATGGACTCGTGTGAGGGAGGATTTGGGTGTTGGGGAAACAGGCAATGTAAGCATGGGAGGTGATTGGCGGGTTGCAGGATCAGACCCATGGACTGGCTGGAGGGATGGAGCGGGATCCACAGCTGGGGATGCTGTGGGGCGTAGTCAAAGGTGCTTAAGCTCTGATGAGGATGATGATGTTGGGGCACCTGGAATTGGGATGGCAGCTGACAGCGATGATGAGCTTGAACTGGGATAAATTGGGGTTTGGGACCAATGTCTAATTGCGTTGGGCAAGGTAATCTGGACGGACGCTTGGGCTTTTGTTGAGGAACTTCCTGAAGATGGGTGTGATTCGTTACTGGATACCTTGGACCTCCGTCGTCTTTTTGACGGGCAATATCTACTCGCACTGGATTGACGCTGGACTGACTGACTTCGATTCTGGATTATCCCTTCTGCTGGCTATCGGTGAGACCTTTGGATTTCTAGACGACTACGCTTGGCTATTGACCTTTGGAACGGATTGGGACCCTGCTGACTGCCGTTACCCTGACTGCTGTGCCTGGACCTGGATATCGTTGGCCGCTGAACCTTAAACTGAATCCTGACTACGACCACGCTTTTTGTTTGCTGCAGGAAGGAATAAACAAGCCTGGTTTATTCTCCTGCTGTTTCTGAGTATCAGAGAGGAATCTGCTACCAGTCTGTTGTTTACATTCTGACTCCTGTTGATCCTCTTTTGTTTGCATTGTGTGCCAGGCTGAAGTAAGCACTTTTGATTTAATCCGGATTATACTTCTGTTTAATCCGGTTTATCCCTTTGAATTGTTTAAGCTCAAACTGAGTTGTTTTTTGTTACTTATCACACTGAAGTCAAGTGTTTGCCCTGTTCTTTGTCTCCTACGGGCGTTTTTAGTTCTGTAACCTCAATAAACTGAGTTTTGTTTTACTCGCTGGCGTTCTGTTTATGACAGATTGCCCAACGCCATTAAAATTTCAATGAGGTACCAACGTCAAGAAGACGATGGAGGAACTCAAGGCTCGTTTTGATCAGCTGCAGGCTGCATTTTATGCTGCACAAGCAGCACAGCCAGCTAAGGGACATGTAATGACTCCTGAACGTTTTGATGGATCCCGGGACAAATTGCCTACTTTTTTGGCTCAAGTTGAACTTTATTTTTCTCAGATTAGCCCACAAGCTTTTCCTACGGACACCAGCAAGGTGGCATTTATTTTGAGTTTACTGACCGGTTCAGCGGGACAGTGGGCAACTAATTTGATTTTGGGTAATGACCCAGTCAAGGATAATTTGGTTAACTTCAAGAAATTATTGTCGGACACGTTAGGGATCTCCTCCGTATGGAGAATGCTAGCTGGGCTCTTTACCGGTTAAAACCGGGAAAAGGGTCTGTTTTGGACTATTTGAATAAGTTTAATTCTTTTTGCCATCAATTGGACTGGGGGGAGAACGCATTTATGCTTTTGTTTATAGCTGGTTTAAGTGACCATCTTCAAGATGAACTGGCGCGGTTAGAGCCAGCAGAAAACTGGGACGCTTTGGTGGTTAAGGTGTTGCGTTTGGACGCCCGGTTTGAATCTCGTAAACAATCTCGGGCTATGTATACGCCATCTGTATCTGTATCTAGGGCACCTGTAGCTAAGGGGGAGGAGCCTATGGAACTCGGGGTGTTTAGAAAGTTGTCGACGGCAGAAAAAGATCGTAGAAGGCAATTAGGATTATGTTTGTATTGTGGGACTGCTGGGCACTTTGCTAGGAACTGTAACATCAAGCCTTCTCAGTTTTTGGGAAAAGGCCAGCCCTAGTGCGATGTGAGTCCAACGCACTAGGGCTTACAAGGCAGTCACTAGAGGGAAAGAAACATGTTTTTGTACCCATTTCTCTATCTGTTGGGGGAAAGAAACTTGCTTCAACTCTGGCATTGCTGGACTCAGGGGCTACGGTCTCGTACATGGATGTTGGGTTTGCAAGAAAACATAGGCTCCCTACAATACGTAAAGCATGTGATATATGGGTGGAAGGGGCGGATGGGAGACTACTGGAATCTGGGGTGGTTAATCGAGAAACCTCAGGAATAACATGGGAGGTGCAAGGGGTAACTGGAGAATTTGTATGGGACATCACACGGTTACCAAGATACAATGTAATTCTGGGAATGGATTGGTTAACTTTGGTGAACCCTCAAGTGGATTGGGTGAAGCGTACTATAGCTTTTAAAAGGCAGGGATGTTTTGCTTTAAATTCTTCCCAGATTGATATGGAGGGTGTGCCTACTGAATACAGGGAATTCTAAGATGTTTTCTGTAAGAGGGAAGCAGATAAGTTACCGCCTCATAGACCATACGATTGTGCGATTAGACTGGTGGAAGGCGCTAAGTTACCAGCAGGAAGGTTGTACGCTCTAACGGTACCTGAAAGACAAGCCTTGAGAGAATTCCTTGATGAGAATCTAGCCAAAGGGTTTATTCGTCCATCTAGCTCTCCAACTGCTGCACCTGTGTTTTTTGTGGCTAAAAAGACAGGGGAGCTTAGGCTAGTATGTGACTATCGGGTTCTTAATAAGCATACCATTCGTGATAGGTATCCGCTACCTTTGATTTCGGAGCTTCTCTCAAGGGTTCAAGGGGCTAAGATCTTTTCTAAACTTGACCTACGGGGGGCGTATAATTTGATTAGGATACGGGAAGGTGACGAATGGAAGACGGCATTCAATACATGCTTCGGATGTCACGAATTTCGTGTGATGCCTTTCGGGTTATGTAATGCGCCCGCCGTCTTTCAAAGGTTCATAAATGACGTGTTTAGAGATTTGATTGATCAGTTTGTGGTTGTTTCTTTGGACGACATATTGGTTTTCTCAAAAGATGAGAAGGAACATCAGCAACATGTGAGGCAGGTGTTGCAACGTTTACGGGATAATGGGCTTTTTGCTAAGGCCTCCAAATGTGTGTTTAACGTGTCAGAGGTGGAATTCTTGGGGCATGTAGTTTCAGGAAAAGAACTAAAAATGGACCCGCACAAGGTTGACGCTGTCAACTCCTGGCAGGAACTCAAGTCTAAAAAAGATGTACAGCGTTTTTTGGGGTTTGCTAATTACTATCGAGAGTTTATTCCAAACTTTGCTAAACTTACTGTACCTTTAACACAGCTATTACGTAAGAAGCAACCGTTTGTGTGGGGAAGGGAGGCTCGAGATGCGTTTGAACAGTTGAAATCTAGTTTCCAAGATGATAATGTACTAATACATCCAGACATTGATAAACCATTCATAGTAGAAGCAGATGCTTCTAGCTATGCGTTGGGGGCTGTGTTATCTCAAAGGGATTCATCAGGGACCTTGCGTCCCTGTGGATTCTATTCCAGACAACTAACAGCTTTTGAACAAAATTACACCATCTGGGAAAAGGAATTGTTGGCTATAAAGGTGGCTTTTGAGGTGTGGCGGCACTGGTTAGAAGGCGCACGTCATCAAATCGTGGTCAGATCTGACCACAAGAACTTAGAACATTTACAGACTGCCAAGAAATTGAATCAACGCCAGATTCGATGGGCCTTGTTTTTCTCTAAGTTCAACTTTAAGGTTCAGTTTGTGGAGGGGAAGGTTAATTTAAGGGCGGATGCTTTGTCTCGTAAACCAGAGTTTAAAACTTGCGAGCAAACAGTGCGTCAGACAATATTACCAACTGCTTCTTTATGTGTGGTAGAAAACGAGTCTGGGCTACACACTCAGATTCTAGAGGCTCAAAAGAATGATAACTGGACTCAAGAACAACTCATATTGCTTTCGGTAGGGACTCGTACTGTGCTACCTCATTTACAGGAACAGGAGGGGGTATTGGTGCGTAATGGGCAAGTTTATGTACCGGCGGGTTCACTCAGGTTGGAAGTAATTAAGGCACATCATGATGAGCCGATGGCTGGGCATTTTGGTAGGTTTAAGACTGTACAACTTATTACCAGAAATTATTGGTGGCCTAAAATGCGACAGGACATTCTTCGTTGTCAGGCTCACTTCAAAGGACCAGTCTGAACGCAGATCAAAGATAGCTGCTCTCAAATCCAATCTTTATTGAAGAATACATGACTTTGGAAAAGTCGAGAATGACCTAATGTTTACATACAATCATTTTTATCACCTCTGATGCAACGTAACACCACACGCAAATATCATCATCAAATCCCACCCCTTGTATCACATTTCTACATTTCCCACACACTATACCAATTATAATTGTTTATACTTTCAACCCCGAGTTCCCAGGCTCATTCTATCTTCTTCTGCCAGGTGCTTCCAGGATTATTTATGTTATGACTCCAAGTCCAGGGCTTGGAAATTCAGCCCTGGGACTTGGTTCCATGACACTTCGTTACTGTGATAGTTGTGCAGTATGTCAACAGAGCAAGACGCCTGTTGGGCGCCCTAGGGGATTATTGTCTTCACTGCCTGTTCCTGAAAGACCCTGGCAAATTATTTCTATGGATTTCATTTCTGATTTACCTAGGTCTGGGGGTTACACGCGTATCTGGGTGGTGGTAGATTTGTTTTCTAAAATGGCTCATTTTATACCTTGTTCAACGATTCCGGCGGCTCCTACATTGGCTTTACTTTTTACTAAGCATGTTTTCCGTTTGCATGGGGCTCCTGAGATTATTGTGTCTGACAGGGCTCCTCAGTTCGTATCTCGTTTTTGGAAGCATTTCCATGAGTGTTTGGGAACCAAGTTGAATGTGTCCTCTGCTTTCCATCCGCAAACGGATGGACAATCTGAGAGAGTTAATGGACTGTTGGAGCAGTATTTGCGCTGCTTTTGCCTGGAACAACCTGGTGATTGGGTGAAGTGGTTGTCGGTAGCCGAGTTTGCTTATAATAACGCTACGCATACGTCCAGTCGACACACACCATTTGAGTTGACTTATGGTTTCCATCCGCGGGGGGGAGTGGCACCGTCAACCAATGTGGTTTCTTCTGATCCTGTATATCGCTCATCTGAAATGGCTGTCTTGCATGATATCGCTCATAAGTTGTTGTTGGAAGCCAAGGCAGCTCAGAAAACTCAAGCAGATCGACATAGGCAAGCAGGAGAGGAGTTAGAAGAGGGGGATCTGGTTTGGTTATCCTCTAAGTATATAAAACATTCTGGGGGAAAGTTTGGACCACGGTATTTAGGGCCATTCCCTATTGTTAAGAAGATCTCTTCTGTGGCGTTTAGATTACGTTTGCCGTCCTCTTTTAAGGTCCATCCTGTATTCCATCGCTCTTTATTAAAGTTGGACACTTCTGGGCAACGGGATACTGTAGCCGCGGAGGTCTCTGCTGTGTCTCCACCTTTGGAGGGTGAGGCCTTTGTGAGGGGGGATAGTGTTATGGTTGAGCCTTTGGGCTCCGGTAATAGAAGAAGGGGTCATAAGACTCCTCGAGAGTCAGACTCTTTCGAGGAGCGTGAAAGAAAACGGCTCCGGGATTTGTTTACAGACCCGACGGATGAGGACTCATTTGAGGGTTTTTCTGAGGGTTTGGAGGAAGAGATGGCCAGCTCAGAGGAGGATGACATGGAATGGACTCGTGTGAGGGAGGATTTGGGTGTTGGGGAAACAGGCAATGAAAGCATGGGAGGTGATTGGCGGGTTGCAGGATCAGACCCATGGATTGGCTGGAGGGATGGAGCGGGATCCACAGCTGGGGATGCTGTGGGGCGTAGTCAAAGGTGCTTAAGCTCTGATGAGGATGTTGATATTGGGGCACCTGGAATTGGGATGGCAGCTGACAGCGATGATGAGCTTGAACTGGGATAAATTGGGGTTTGGGACCAATGTCTAATTGCGTTGGGCAAGGTAATCTGGACGGACGCTTGGGCTTTTGTTGGGGAACTTCCTGAAGACGGGTGTGATTCGTTACTTGATACCTTGGACCTCCGTCGTCTTTTTGACGGGCAATATCTACTCGCACTGGATTGACGCTGGACTGATTGACTTCGATTCCGGATTATCCCTTCTGCTGGCTATCGGTGAGACCTTTGGATTTCTAGACGACTACGCTTGGCTATTGACCTTTGGACCGGATTGGGACCCTGCTGACTACCGTTACCCTGACTGCTGTGCCTGGACCTGGATATCGTTGGCCGCTGAACCTTAAACTGAATCCTGACTACGACCACGCTTTTTGTTTGCTGCAGGAAGGAATAAACAAGCCTGGTTTATTCTCCTGCTGTTTCTGAGTATCAGAGAGGAATCTGCTACCAGTCTGTTGTTTACATTCTGACTCCTGTTGATCCTCTTTTGTTTGCATTGTGTGCCAGGCTGAAGTAAGCACTTTTGATTTAATCCGGATTATACTTCTGTTTAATCCGGTTTATCCCTTTGAATTGTTTAAGCTCAAACTGAGTTGTTTTTTGTTACTTATCACACTGAAGTCAAGTGTTTGCCCTGTTCTTTGTCTCCTACGGGCATTTTTAGTTCTGTAACCTCAATAAACTGAGTTTTGTTTTACTCGCTGGCGTTCTGTCTATGACACCCAAGGTGGAAAACAGTGGTGCAATTAGAACAGTCTATAAACCATAAAAACTCGTAATCTAGAGGAAAATACTCTTTTTTAAAAAAACCAACTACAAAGAACATTTTAGGCATAAAATTGAGTTTGGCATTTGAAATGAAGCTTCAAGTGATAAAAGGAAGCTGTCATAAGTTGGAAGTCGACAAAAAAAATAATTTCAAGACAACTGAAATCTGTCAGGGAAAACCTGAGATATGAGGGAAAGAAATTACTATCGCTGTAAGAACTACATATACTAAAAGTCTTTAGTATTATTAACTTTGAGAGATAAGATGTGGGGCACAGACTAGAGGCACAATTGCCATTTTATTTCCAGTGGGCACACTAAATGTTCTCCTTGCAATAACTTTTTATTTTATTTTATCAAGGCTCTCAAAGATAAAATGTTTTTGAGAGTTGAGATTAAAAAAAGTTATTGTGAGTCGAGCGGTTAGTTGTGCCCGTTGGAAATAAAATGGTTTACAGAAATGGAATATCAAAGCCCTGGAGAAAAGCTGTAATAAGACAACAGGGAGGTTATGTTGACATCTCTTTGCCATTGTGGAAATGAATCATTTCTTCACAGCTCCATTGGAAACAGGCAGCCATTGACAGAATAGCTTCTGATCCAGTGTGTATCCTTTGCTGAATTGGGGGTGAAAAAAACATGAGATTTTTATTACATATACAGTATGACCCCCCCCCCCCACACAATATCTGTGAGACCAATACCCATAGTTTCATTTATCCACATTCAACAAAAGGTGTCCTCTCTAGGCACTTTCTAGATCCTCCAGTGAGACTCTATTATAGTCTTAGTCCAGAAGTTTTTCATTTCAATAGGGTATGTGAAGTTTCATGTATATGGATACATGAAACTTCACATACTCTATTGAAATGAAAGACTTCCGGACCAAGACTATCATATGGAGTCTGGACACATATCCCCTATAGCTATGGAGGTTTATAGAAAGATACTTTTAAAAGTAGTTACTCACTACTATCAGTCCAAATCTCCCAAATTAATTAACACCATAATTACAATAAGTAGACTCATGTATTACATGAAGAATCCTTTCCAGGACCCTTCGTGTTATACAATTTAACGTATAATATGCCGCCTTAATTTCTTATTTGAAATGAACAATGTTTGGGACTTCTTGCTGAAGCATATTATAAAATCACGTTGGAGGACCTATAGATGCCTAGAGAAGTGTTCTGTCAAAGCTTCCAGTGTGATCCTATGGTCAACTTCTGATGGAACGTCCTGCAGAAGTTGACTACAAAAGTGCATTAGAGAACTAGAAAGAACTCTTAATTTTTGTTATGTTAGGTCAAACATAACAAAAACACCTACTATATTGAAAAAAAAAATCTATTACTGCCGTGTTTCCCAAAAGCATCTAAAGCAGTTTTTTTAGTCTCTTAAAAACCAAAATTGCTATGTCTTCACACACTCTTCTTGTCCACCTCGACACCTGTAACACAGCATGAGACAGCAGTACAAGCAAAACTAGAACCATGGGCTATTCCACCTCTATCATTTAGTGAGGCTGCAAAGTAATTGAATTACTGTTGCATTGCAAAAGGACTGAAGTCAATTGTTATTAACCTTCTTTTGTTATGTAATGCAATTATGTCTTCATGGGGGGGGGGGGTTAATTGCAAATAACTATTGGTGTGTATCCAGCTATTTCCAAGTTCTCTTGTTTTGTAAAACAAATAATTGACCTTAGGAGGCAGTGCCAAGGTGGTTCAGGATCAGGGTGTGAAGACAGAAGCATTAACTTTGCCGTTCTCCCACCGTCACAAACAGGGCCACTGTCTCTCAGTCCCCTTCCATACATCTATATACAATCTACATTGAACTGGATTATATGGCAGTGTGGACTCAGATAATCCAGTTCAAAGCAGACATTGTGGATTATCTGCCTTGATATTCTGGGTTATGTGACTGTGTGGAAAGGCCCCCATTCTCTGCTATTTGCAGAGAAGGAAGCCATTGTATGCCAGTGAGATTGTTCTGCCCCCACACTATCTTAACTACTTGGAAGGTGAACTGGTTGCACAGGGAACAGATCAGGGACTATATAGTTGAATCAAACATGAATTTATTAACTAACAAGAATTTTAGACATTCTCTCCTCCTGAGTCTCACTACAAAGTTTTTATGAGGAAAGGTAAAGTCTTTGAGAGATAAACACAGTCCTAGCCAAACTGAGGCTCTTGAATCTTTATTTCTTCTTATTGTCTCTATCTTATATGTTGTTCAACTGTCTCTAAGATGGTCTCAATATTTAACTCTGATTGGACTTGAATACAGCTCCAATTGGACTTGAATACTGCTGCTCCAACTAGATGTGCTACTTGTAGACCTCCCGGCCTTCCTCTCTCTTCACCTTTCAGTCATGAAAAAGAAGTGCCTTGCCAGAGGCTCCGCCCCTGAGGGGATTCTTAAAGGGGCAGGGCGATGGAGGCTTCAAATGCAAAGAGGCTGTCTAGACTGACCCATCAGAAACTGTACATAAAATATTAATCCCTCTAACTCAAAAGGGTTTAACTAGGGGTAAACAGCGAGGGTCTTCATGGGGCATGACAGGGATATTTATTTCTTTTGCAAATAGGTGATACTGGTGAGGGAGATTGCAAAGAGCCAAGCCTTTTCCCTTCAACAGCATAGTTCAGTTCCAATCTGACATATTTTTCTAATGTGAACAACCTTTCCCATGCTGACGGTATAAGAAAAGACAGTGATGCAATGACAGAATAAGCATCATAACTGGTTACTGCTTTGGCTACACAAAATTAACAGCAATCTTCCACAAGAAGAGTGGAGGAGATGTATCTTGTAGGAGGTTCTTTCACATTATGATGTGTGATTACAGCACTATTATTACATTTTCTCTGCCATAATTGTATTCTATGGAATCCAAGAGTTGTAGTTTGGTTAGTCACTAGAGCTCTTTGGCTGAGAATCCTAAATGCCAGCCCTTAAACTGCAAATCCAAGGATTCTGTAGCATGTAGCCATGACAATTAAATTGGGATACAATGCTATAGTGTGTGTAGAGTGAAAGGGCCCCAGATGTTTAGAAGACAACTATGGTCAGCTGTAGTTTGTATTGCTAATAATGAGGGATGCTTAGTGTTACAGTTCTACAAAACATTTGAATAACTGTTCTAAAGCAGGCAAACACAGTTAAACTTTTGGTTGTTGTTGATTATAGAATCAAAGACTTGGAAGGAATCTTATGGTTCACTGAGTCAAACGCCTCCCTCTCTCCCTCCCTTCACTCAATACGGTAGAAAGCCCAGCAAGTACGTTTCCAGTCTTTTTTTTAATGATGTCCAGAGATGTGTGGCCACACACCAGTCAACTGGAAAGGTGCCATCTACTCTAAAATCCCAAATATATGTAAAATAAATAAAACAACTGAACAAGTTCATGATTATATCAAATATTGCAGGAAAATAAGTTTGGAAAATCCAAAATAATTAAATTTCTATGGGATTAAGATTTGAAAACAGAATATTCAGATGAATAATGGGACACAAGCTGCACAATCCCATCCTATAAATAATTATATTCCCAGGCTAAAGAAGATGTAATAAAATTATTCATAATGGCATTACTACCCACTGAATGTGCAGAATGTTAATTATGATCTGCCAAAGCTCTCCTGAAGAAATACAGTAAAAGAGGAAATTGGCAGCACATGTGGGTACCCTATCCAAAAATAGTTTCTTTGGGGGGAATATTAAATTGGACAACTAAAAGGTTAACTCAAAAAGCACATTATAGACAGGCTCTATTGTTAATTTCCTTATCTGGAAATTAAAATGAAAGATTGCCAAACAAAAATCTTATAGCACTTCTGTCAAGTGCTGCAGGACACAAACTAGTGAAATCATGGAAACTTTTAGAAGGTCTAAAGTGAATCAATATAATGTGATCTATAGCATTATTAGAAAAGCTAACCTATAAAGTAAGATTAGTAAGAGGAGAAATCAAAGAAGAAAAGGTGAAGGCATTTGGAAGCCCTTTATTAGTCATGTTATCTGTGAGAACTCAGAATTTAAACTATCTTCTGATCAAACCTTTCTCTGGAAAAGTGCATTTTCAAAGTTAATCCATTTGTCAGTGTTCTGAGCATGATTTAGACCAATGGTTATAGGCAACGATAAATGTTTAGGCTTATTTAATGGAAAGGTACAAGGGAGAGGAAGAGAAAAATGTATATTATATCTATATATTTATTTAATACTCAATAACTCTCTAAAAAGTTCCACCAAAATTAAACATAATTTTCACATATGTCACTAACAGGATTCTGGCCAACCTCAGATAAATAAGACTTCCCCTCCTACCATTGCCCTGCCTCTTTTTTGGCCCCTATGTACTCTAGGTTCTCTTCTCTTAGACATTCAGCCAAGGGACACCTGTGTATATATATTTCATCACTTCCAAGAACAAGCCATCTAGCAATGGTGCCAACTATTCCTTCACCAAGGTACCCTTACAACTCTGTTGGCAGATAATACTATGTAACAACATTTGAAAAAAAAATGTTCTGTTCCTGGTTTGAAAGTCCTATTTCCTGTTTAATTGTACATTGCTTACTATGAAATAGTTGTATACTCAAGAAACTTCGCTTTTGTGGCTGCCACAAACTATGTTGAATTGGTTGAGATTCTATCAGATATTCATTGAAAAACGATAGCAAACTGTGCTTCAGGATGACCCACAAAACCAGTGTTTGCAGTATAATAAACTTATCCCATGTTTTCATGATAAAACTGATTAGGAAATGACTTTTATAATCCAGGGACTAAACCTGTGATACATTCTGAAATGCAAAGAAACATATTGGTAGCAGCACCATGACTGTTCAGTAGACATCATTCAAAAGTGTTCTCCCCTTGTTTTCATATTTGCTGTTGAAGAAAGGAAAAGGAATAGCAACCCTCAGTGGTGTTTACAAAACATGGTAGGAAGAAGAGGAATGGGTCATAATGTTTTAAAATAAGAACTTATCAGAATTTCTAAATTTCTGTATTAATGTGGGAAATGAGAATCAACTGAACATAGAAAGATGAAGCAGGTACAGTTCTATCGTGTTTTGGCCCAGAAGTAGATGAAAGGTCATCCCTCCATCCAAATGGCCACAACCCTGACCTTGGAAGGAGAGAAAAAGAGGCAGTATCTGCTGGATATATTTCCTTCCCACATTACCATCCTATTTTCTTTTTGTGTTATGTCTGAGTTAGATTGTAAACCTGAAGGCACAAAATTATTTTTCTGTTCTTTTACTTCTAAAGTGCCATGTACAGTGATAGCACTATATGAATAAATGATGATGAGAAGAAGGAAGAGATTGCCATATTCCAGGCTTCCAGTGCTATTGCTTACCTCTGGTCTGAGACAACTCAAGGAGATTTCTGGTCATGTTTTGGGTGCCAGGAAGGAATGGAGAGCACACTGAGCTACTTCGTGAGCCCAGAATTGGTTTCAACTCAATTTCTAGTTGTGGAAGAAGGGGTGTGTGTCTATATTTAGGTGAGAGGAACTGCACCTTGCTCTAGAAGTCACTCTTTACTCCTAGAGGCTTTCAGGATAAGAAATTTAATTTTGGAAGAAAAATATGGATGGGTTGAGGAGATCTGGGGGTTCAGGAATTGCCTAAGGTTCACAAATGTGATTGTATATTGCCCACAGGCAGGGCCGGCCGGACATATTTTTTTATATAAAGCGGGGAGGGGAAATTGCGCCCCCCTGCCTCCTGTGCCCCGCCGGCGGGCCCCGCCCCCCGCGCCCTGGCCCCGCCTCTCACGCAGCATGAGAGGCAGGGCCAGGGTGTGGGGGGCGGAGCCAGGGTTGGCCCCGCCTCCCGCGCAGCTCAGCTTGCCAGTCTGGCCTTTTCCAGGGGGCCAGACTGCAGCAAAGGTCCTTGCAGGCCGCGATCGCGGCCTGCAAGGACCTTTGCTGCAGTCTGGCCCCCTGGAAAAGGCCAGGCCGGCGAGGCTGAGCTGCGCGGGAGCCTCCCGTGCAGCTCACCCTGACCCCGCCTCTCACGCAGCGTGGGAGGCGGGGCCAGGGCGCCTGACGGCACCCCCCCAGGCCTGCGCCCGAGGCGGCAGCCTCACGTGGCCTCCGTGTTGGGCCGGCCCTGCCCACAGGCAGTAGGTTTCCATGTTCTAGCTTAGTTCTCCTCTGTTTAAGTGTGATTCCTTGTATATTCAACCAAGTTTGTTTTGTCAAACACCTCTTATTTCAAACAAGCAGCGACAAGGCCATCAAGTACAAGATGATTGCCCCAGTGGTCCCTTTCACAGGTCAAAATTAAATTGCTATGAACTGCTGTGGCAACCTGCTCTGGACTCCTGGGGTTTTTAGTTTGTCATTAGAGCTCATTCTAAATAACTCTTTCTAAATTGCAAGTCCCAGGATTCCACAGGATACTACCATGGCATTTAAAGTGGCATCAGAGTACTGTACTTATGTAGTGTGAAAGAGTCCAATGTTAACAATGAAAAAAAAGTGAGAATAGCTTTCCTACTTTATGTATTACTTGTTTTGGTGTTAAAAACACAAAGATCCAGTAAACAGAATAGCCACTCTAAATCACACCTGAGTTCAGACTTCAACAGTGGAACCCGTTTCAAATTACTGCTTCTTCCCTAATTGCAGATCCTCTGGCTGTGAACGGTCCTGGTCTTTCTTCTAGCAGTTTAAATGTCAGTAAGGCAATTAAAAATTTAGTTATGAGCCCCAAACAGAGAATTTCTTGTGTTTTTATTTACGTGTCTGTAAATAAAACATTGCCAAAACGAATTAACATTTTTGTTGCATCGTAATAAGGCTATCTATTAAATGGTCCACACCTTCCCCAAAAGCTGTGAGGTAACCTGGGTCAATTATGCTTTCTTGTTTATTTCTCAGCTTTGCTTTGCATTTTACAGATCAATAGAGTCTCTCAATTGCAACATAGCTGAACATTGTTCTATATGTACCTGAAGGGTAAACCTACTTATCTTTATGACTCTTTCAACTAATGTCTGTAGCTGTGCTTGGGTAGTACAATTAATTTTATGCCATGACATACAAAATAATTCAGGCAGTATTCCACTTTATTTTCCCTCAAGATTAGATTTTCCTAAGATGTTCCAATTTTTTCTGCTCTGTGTTCTCTGCAGTCAGCAGAGACATCAGCACTGAAATGTGAAAATGACACAAGGGGTCTTCCATACTCAAATTCACGCTCATAGGGTGCATTATCTGGTTATAGAAAACATAAGAGGAACTGTACTTATTGTTGTAGCTGCACTATCTTTTAAAAAACAATCTGTAAAGTCAAATTAATTGAAAATTAATTGAAAGACTGCAAATGCTGCTTTGTTGATATATGGACAATTTAGCAAGATTTGTATGGAGGACACAAAATGTATTGGGCTGCACTTTCCCATCCCTGACTTTAAGAAACTGAGGGCCCTTCGACACAGACCCATAATCTATGACATGTCGCGGGTTAACCTGAGGCATCCAAAATGACACCTCAAGTAAACCCAAATTATTTCAGAGTAAACTAGGGGCCCATTCAGACAGGGCTTTAAACACGTGAGTTCCCGTTTCAAAAAGGGGGGTGGCTATACAATGTCAGTGCTAAATGCATGCTGATTTGTACCAACTCAGGGAAACCGTGTCCTCTTTTATCCTGCTTCTGGCTGAAAGGTGTGCTTCTTCCTATGTCTGTGTGACCCTGCATGCCAAAAAACATGTGTTTTCCTTCCCTGGAAGACCACTCCAGCTGATTTCTGTCCCTTTTAAAAAGCCCAAAACAGCTGATCAGCTGATTAGGCTGTCAAACGAACACACCACACCGCTGATTGAAAGGAAGCATGTAGAAGGAAGTCAGTAGAACTCTCAGAAACTCTTTAACACCATAACACTGTAAAACGAAGCTTTAATAAATAATTAGAGGAAGGGAAAATCCCGCTGAAGTTTTTTAAAAGAAATTCCCTCCATTATGAGCTGATCTGTATATGCGCTGCACATGTGTGTGTGTGTGTGTGTGTGTGCGTGTGTGTGTATACACACACACACACACACACATCCAGTGGATGTCTCCTGTCCGCCCTCCATTTTATCCAGAGACACCGAAGGAAGGCCAGTGAGGACTGGCAGGTCTGTGTGGGGACCTGCTCTGAGGTCCTAGGTTTTTTGTCCTTTTTAATACTGTGTTTTGATGCTGTTTGGAAGAACCTTAGGATTTTCCAGTTGACTCTGGATTAATTTGACACCTGGAAAGATCTGGACCTTATTGTAAGATCCAGATTTTTCCAGGTATGGACCTGTGGGGGTTAACTCCCGAGTCTGCAATCCACAGACCCAGGGAATGTGTAGGGTTTGGGGGATTTGTGGGGAAGAAATCCCAGGAGATATTTAATACTAGTTCCTCCGAGGATTTAGCTTGTGTGGAAGCGCCCTAAAATTCAATATTCTGTTTCTCTTCTTCCATGTAAGATTTGAGTCATGTCTTTGTTGCTTTTCATACAGGAAACTAGACTACATCATTCTTAGCTTGATGTGAGGAGCTCAGCTCCCATTTTTGAACAGTCTTTTCTATTTTCAACCTTTCTAAAATAATCTCATATCTGGAAAAATACCCTGGCAAACAGTTAAGTTCCCATAGCAACATATCACCTACGTTCAAGGCGGGAAAGATCTCTGTTGTGTATGAATGGTAATGCAAACAGACCTCATTTACATCTGCCAAAATAGGTGAAAAGGATCAGAGTTAACAATTCCTCTTTTTCACTTTTCTGAATTTGAGGATATAGCCCTTTTATCAAAAAGCCCACACAAAACTGTGTATAGCAATGAGGCTAGGAGGAAAAGTTTGCAAAAATGCACATATTGGGCAAAATGACACATAAACAAAGGAGGAGCAAAGCAGGGGAAAAAATGCAACTATGGACGATTCAGTCTATGAATGCAGAACATGTGATTATGTAGGACTGACTTTATGTTGTTAGCTAATTTGAATCTCATTGTTGGGAGAAAGATGGATTATAAATCAATAAACATTAATAATAATAATAATAATTCAGACTGACAAAGTTCTGGAACACAACACACCAGACATCACAGTTGTGGAAAAGAAAAAGGTTTGGATCATTGATGTTGCCATCCCAGGTGACAGTCGCATTGATGAAAAACTACAGGAAAAACTCAGCCACTATCAGGACCTCAAGATTGAACTTCAAAGACTCTGGCAGAAACCAGTACAGGTGGTCCCAGTGGTGATGGGCACACTGGGTGCCGTGCCAAAAGATCTCAGCCGGTATTTGGAAACAATAGACATTGATAAAATTACGATCTGCCAACTGCAAAAGGCCACCCTACTGGGATCTGCGTGCATCATCCGAAAATACATCACACAGTCCTAGACACTTGGGAAGTGTTCGACTTGTGATTTTGTGAAACAAAATCCAGCATATCTATCTTGCTTGCTGTATCATACTTTAATAATAATAATAATAATAATAATAATAATAATAATAATAATAATAATAATAATAATATCCACTTAGGATTAGTTCCACCCCAGCCCGGCTGCCTCACAACAGTTTTAGAGTAGCTGCTTTTTTAGGTGTGTGTGTGCTTAGATTAGAAAAATGGGATTGTAATGATGGTTTGTTATTTTAAAAAATTGTCTTCTATTGCCAGTGCAGGGAAATCATTATGCCGTAGTTGACCAGATCGTTGCAGCCAATAATGAGCAAGATGACCTTTAAGGAAAGGCTGAGGGAACTTTAAGGAAATGCCGAAGGAGCTTGGTGAAAAAAAGACTGAAGGTTAACCAACAACCTCATCACAAAGAGCTAAAATCAATCGATTTTAGCACAGGAACCAGCCGGTTCCCATCTTATGGCATTGGCATGGCTCTGTGGGTAAAGGAGGGCGGAACCAATGCATGCCGGTACCGGGGCAACACAGGAAGGCTCCTGTGTTGCCATAGAATCCATGGGGTGGGGAAATCCATGTGCACCATGTGTGCTCATACTTCTCCTGTCTGATTGCCCTCAACTGGATGTTGGTGATGGGCAGTGTGATGTGCTGGATTCTCCATGGCCCTCTACAAAGCAGAGTGACACAAGTGGCTGTCTGACAAAGTCACTGATCTCATCCTTTAAAGACTTATAGACTTGACACAGAAAGGAGGGGACAGGCCTGTTTTCTCCTGCTCCAAGGGTAGGGCTAGGAGGATAGAGTTCAGTTGAACATTACTAGGAACATCTCGGCAATTGAACAAATTTCCTAAAGGGGTTTTCTAGTTTCCTTCTCTAAACATCTTTAAGTAGCAGCTGGACAACTATTTTCTAGGAATGCTTTGCCTGGAGATCCTGTACTGAGTAAAGAGTTGGACTCAGTGGGCCATAAAATCTATTCTGGCTGTATGATTCTATGCATCTATGAATCTATGCAGAGCTATCATTGTTCCTAATGACAGAGGTTTGACCACATGTGCCAGTCTTGTTGTAATGCTGCGCATCATGGAGCTTTTCCAGGCTTTGAGCCTCATCACTCTTCCCTGTAAGGGAAAAAAGATGAAGGTACTAAGCAAAGTCCACCAACATTTTCAAACACCAGTCAAAAATTCTATTCCTCCCTCCACGTCTTCATATGGAAAAAGAGGAAAGAAGAGCAAAATGCTCCGAACTGATGCTGCTTTGAAGTGCCGGTTAAAAATAGAATGACACAACCCTGCTAGCTCCAGTAAGGGAGCGTGGGGGACTACTCTGCTGATACTGTATGTGAAAGGTAGTTAGAGAGCTAAATCCACAAGACCTAGATATATACTAGTTGAAAAAAAGCAACTAACAGTGCTGTTTTCATAACTGAATCTTGGAAGGATACTATTAAGATTTGTAACTGACTTAATTAAATTTAATACACTTATTGACCACAGTGCTTATTACTCTCTGATATCCGTTGGCATGGGAGAGCAACATTATGCCATAGCAGTGATAGAATTCCTGAAGTCTAGGCCTGGAAATATATCCATGTAAGCACATTCACATACAAAAAGAAGGGGAGGGGGAAAAGCCATTGATAGCTACCAGCTGCTGGGAGAACATGGAATTGGCATCAGGTCATTTCTGATGTATAGTGACACTAAGGAAAACCTATCACAAGGTCTTCTTGATAAGATATATTAAGGGTGAGTTTGCCATTGTTTCTATAGTGTAACACTGGTAACCCACAGGCATCCAAACACTACACCATTCTGTCAAGAGTCAGACGCCAGTTAACAAACAAAACAGAGTTTATTCCGAAGATAAGCCAAAAATAACATAAACACAGAAAGTATCCTTGAAACACTTCACTTATCAGTGTTTCAAGAGTAGTTTGGACAAAAATAATACAAAAACAAGCCACGCTATTTTCCCATGCTGGCATTCAATAAAAACTAAAAAGATGCTTCAATTCAGCTTTGGAGAACAAATAGAGTTGACTGCAAGAAAATATGCAAAATAAACGAAGGCTTGAAACCTTCCAGAAGCTGCAGAGTATAACTGAAAGTGCAAAAGCCTCTTTTGGCTTCAAACCGTTTCTGAAAACAGACAGCCAGCTCTGCGGAGTTAAAGGGACAGTCCCCAAAAGAAAAACAGCAAACTGGCTTGAAAACAAACAAACTAGAAGAGCAGTAAACTGCTTCCACGGTGCAGATAAAGCCGAAAGCTTCAAAGGGATGATGAATAGCCGTCGTCAGGAGATTCCAAGGTCAGGTCAGGAGGCAGCAGCAAATTCCTAAAGGCAAACCAGTAGTCAGAAGCCGGGAGTAGTCGTCAGTCAGAGGGCGTAGACAGAAGCCAGGTCAAATTCAATCCAAAGTGCGAAGAGGGTGCAGTCATCCAAACCAGGTCCACGATAAGACACAGCGAGAGCCAAGCCAGATGGTATCAGCAGATCCGAATCACAGTCCAAGTCCAGTCTTCACGGAAACACAGAGATCCCAATGGTGCCTCAGCAACACCTTGCCACACACAAAGTGTAATGGCCAAACATTCCCATTTTATTCCCCTTCCTCCTGGGTGACCAAACACTCACACCCAAACACCAGGTGTCCCAAATCTACTCAGAGTCCGAACTCCACACAGCTAGAGCTCGTGGATCCGGAGTACCTAGCAATTCATCGGAGTCCCAATCATCCTGCCCACACTTAGCCCCATGAACACTTAAAGAACCATCCTCCCTTCTCCAAGCATCCCAAGTGGGATCAGCTCCTGCAGAAACCCCAGGTTCAGTAGTATCCATAGGCCCCAAATCCCCAGACATCTCCGGTGGCTGTGCCCATTCAGTGCCCACTTCCCCAGCCACCATCTGTTCCTCAGCATCCATTTCCCCAAACTCCCCATCTGAATCTTCCTCAGAAGATCCCCCATGTAGCTCTCTAAGTCGCTTCCTGCGCAACTCCTCCAGTGAACCCTCATCACGAGGGTTTTTTCTTCCTCTTCGAATCCCATCACCATCAACCATAATCCCCGAAGGCGCAGTCACAACAATACTGTCTCTCCCCTTATCATTCCACATGATAACAGCATCAAAATTATCCATTCCCTTTGGAGCAAGGTTTAAGAGAAACAAATGCATGTGTGTGTTTATGTACGTGGGAGACAGAGATCTCTGTTCAGTTTTTTGGTTATGCTCAAATTCCTGGACCGAAAATTCTAAATGTACGTCTTTTGCATTGGACTTCTAATGGTGGGTCTTGGTGACAACAGTTAAAAATAAAATTATACCACAAAACCCTGCCCACCTCATTGGTTTTAGATACTGTGTCTGCATAGGAAAGATGTAAGAGTATGGAGGACAAGATTGTTTATTTATTTAGACGAAGACTATATCACCTTCTAGCCAAAATGGCTTATAAATGGTTAATTTGATCATTCTCTGCCTTCAAGCTTACAAGCCGAATCAGAGTGCATGTACACTATTTTAACTGCCAATGCTATGGTATCCTGGGATTTCTAGTTAGGTGAGGCACTATCACCCTTTTTCAGAGAAGGTTAAAGACTGTGTAAAACTACAATTCCTAGGATTATATAGCATTGAGTCATGACAGTTAAAATGATGTCAAACTGCATTAATGCTACAATATGGATACATCCTAAGACAGGACACACAGGGAAAGTGGAGTGGCAGTGAGGGAGAGGGTTAAATCCAAAAGATACTGCCTACTTTTTTTCTCCCTTAGAGGTCACAGCAGTGGCAATTGGAATGGAAGGAGGACCTTTTATCAGCTGTTGAGTCAAGAGCTGTTGGAGCCAAGGCACAATGGAGAGAAACATTTGCACCAAAAAGTAATTTTAGGAATGGTTTGCTTTTTTATTAATAATAACAAATATAATACACGATGGTTCAGGGATCATTCTGGTTTCTGCTTGAAGGGAAATTGTATAATCTGTCAATTCGACAAGATGCAATGCATTTTGTAATCATCAAGGAAATGGGAAAATGCCATTCACCCAGAGTTCAAATTCCAAATGCATGCTGGGATATGAAGTTAAGTTCTGCAGTTTTCCCCTCAAACTTCCATCAGATACTGCCTGAAGCTCACAATAGTTAGCTTCCCTCCTCCTCCTACTCCTTGTTCTTCAGTTTTAGCAACAGGAGGTCTCGCCTCTGTTCTTGTTTCAGATGAATGAAAAGGAAAAAGGATGACATTTCAAACATCTATACCCCCCTTTCCTTTGGGGGATTGAATGCAAGGTGTCGTATTTTAACTACACCAATTCAAGGTTGAGCAGAACACTGAATTAATAGCACTCACTTGAGACGTGTTGGAGCTCAGTGGGAGAGCTTTACCTACAGAAAGAAGGAAAAATTGGACCAATCCCAGTTGTCGCCTATTGGAAGAGCTAGAAAAGACTTTTCTAATAGGCAAGGGGGAATATAAGAAAATATTGAAAAATGGCTTTTCAAGGGATAAGAAGAATCCTGAACTGACAAGAAACAGTGCAGTTCTAGACCTATTCTATGCAAAAATTTTAGAAAGTGGTTTTGTTCTAAAAACAGCCTTTTTGTGTACAAAAAACTATTGATTCAATGTAGTAATTTTTTTACTGCACAGAACATTTTTCTTATACCACACTATTTCTGCAGCTGTTTTCTGTGTTTTATTTGCACAAAATAGACCTCCAACTGTGAAAGTCACAGATTTTCTTGCAGCAAGAAGAAAAATGCTTAAATTACTTGTTGTTTCATTCAAGAAGAAAATTAGCAAATGATTACATTCCCACTTTCTGTGCATAGGAATGTGCTGCCAGTGCCTTTTAGAACAGATAAACTGACCAATTATCTGATGTAAAATCAGGAAAGTAGTGAGAACACATGTGCCACATGTCAGAGGTTCTAATTTATATATTAGTTTAATGCCTAGTTTTCAAAGAATAAAGTAGCAGAAGGTGCGATATTTCCAAGTCTATGCTAAGTTTTGGATGGTTGCTCTCGCCAATCGGGCTGAATAATATTGAGTTAGATGGATAAATTAACCAAATTTGGAGTGAATCTCTATAACTGGTCATTTCAATTTTACACTATTATGATTCCCTTCTAGACAATCTTAGGATTTGTACCTAAATGAAGTACTTAGAATTCTTTCCTAATGTAATTCAGATGAGTATCCTAGAGCTCTCTAAAAACCTCACCAATCTAGCCTTCGTATTGTTGAGCCATGTCAATTAATGTGATGGCAAATGGCTAAAACTGTGCTGAGCAGATACCCTCCTTGAAAAAGGTAACTTCTTATGTTGCCAATATTACTGGTTATCTACATTCAATCGGAAGCTTCAGAGATGATGGGGCATTTGAGTCCAGATCTCTTTGGATTATCCCCATGTGATTCTTCCTTTTTCTTCCTTTTAGGTCTATGTTTTAAATTAATATTGTGATTAGCTGACTCCTATTTTAATGTTGACTTTTGCATGATTTTCATTATAGTTGTGATGCCTCATGGGCCTTGTAGTCCTGTTCCTAGTACTATCGTGGCAGATGAAGATGAAAACATGGGGTTTTCACCGGTTCAACAAGAGCCGGAGTCCTTTCACCTGCCGGATGTTGATGTTTGTCCTCAAGACTTCAGTAAACCAGACCTTGGGCATTCCTCGCCTCCGTTTCCCAGGAAGGAATCTTACTCTAGAGACAGAGGAGTCAGAGAAGCAAATCGGAGGAGTTTATGGATCGCTGCCAAACAACAGGCTGATTAGGCCTGCTTCCCTTGGGAAATTCTAAGGAGTCTTGCATCTGGACAGAGTTGGGTTTCGCTTCTTGTTCTCTAGGGAAAGAGATTTGTTGGCGGGAAAACGAGACCCAATATAGGTGTTTGACGCGGGAGATTCTTTGCGGAGTCAACAGATCAGCTTCAGGAGTGAGATCGTGTGTGGACTTTGTAACCCCAGTTCCTTGCTTCCCGGATCAAGCATTCAAGCCTTTGCCTCGCCTTGCTTTTAACCACAGACCTCGTTCCAGGATTTCACCAGTTGTCTTGTATTTTAGTCACGGACCTTGTTAAAGAACCAAGTTAAATCCTGCCTTGTTCTAGCCTTGTTGTCAAGCTACCTTGGACTCTAAAGACTCTGACATTTCCCCACACTATTGCTTGGCAAAAGTGTGTGTTTCGGTATTGGATTAAGAACTTTGAACTCTAATATCATTTATTGGACAATACATTTTTGGACTATATTTGACCTCATTTGAAAGGTCTGCTTCTGAACTATATTCTTCACTTGTTTTTATTGCTTTTATATATTTCCTTAATAAAGATATTAGATAGAGATTGGCCTCCGTGTAAGGTTATTGGTGCCCAGCAGCCAGGGGTCTGACAATAGTATACTTGTTTCAAATTGTAAACTGCATTGAGTCCCAGTTTGGGGGTAAAGATGAGGTACAGGCAATTATGGAATTGTTGTGGATGATGATGACAATGATGATTTGGCACAAGACTAGCATTCTGCCCATTACATATTCATATCAGCTTGTCTAAGAAGTTGCAGAAAATTGACCAAATTAACAGAATCTTGTGGCACCTTAAAGGCTAACAAAAGGCTAGGTAAAGCATTCATGGACTGAAGTGCACTTCATCAGATACATGGACAGTGGCTTATTTGGCAGATTATATATATGACTAGCTGTGCCCGGCCAAGCATTGCTGTGGCGAAGAATGGTGGTATGGGAAATAAAGTATTGAGGAATTGGTGGTAGTTAAGGTAAAGGGTCAAGGTTTTCCCCTGACGTTAAGTCCAGTCATGTCTGACTCTGGGGGTTGGTGCTCATCTCCATTTCTAAGCCGAAGAGCCGGCATTGTCTGTAGACTCCTCCAAGGTCATGTGGGATGACTGCATGGAGCGGCATTACCTTCCCACCGGAGCAGTACCTATTGATGCACTCACATTTACATGTTTTTGAACTTCTGGGTTGGCAGAAGCTGGGGCTAACAGTGGGGGCTCTCTCCGCTCCCCCAATTCAAACCTTTCGGTCCAGAAGTTCAGCAGCTCAGCGCTTTAACATGCTGTGCCATCAGGGGATATTATTTCCTAAAGGTTGTGAATATACAATATTTCTGATTGTTTTGGTTTTTTTGTCTGTTGGAGGCAAGTATGAATGCTGCAATTAGGAAAAATGAATAGGATGTAATGGCCTTGCAGATTTAAAGCCTGGCTGTTTCCTCCCTGAGTGATTTTTTTGTTGGGAGGTGTTAGCTGGCCCTGATTGTTTCCTGTCTGGAATTACCTTGTTTTCAGAGTGATGTTGTTTGCAATATTTTATGTGCTTCTACTGTCTGTGGCCCTGAGAAAACAGAGGATTGGCCAGACTTTGATGATGGGAATCCTTTGTTGGGAGGTGTTAGCTGGCCCTGATTGTTTTCTGTGTGGAATTCCCCTATTTTCAGAGTGTTGTTCTTTATTTAGTGTTCTGATTTTAGAGATTGTATTGTTCTGTTTTATTATACCACATTAATTTTTATATATTCTGATTTTAGTTTTTTTGAATACTTGGAGCCAGATTGTATTCATTTTCACGGTTGACCGCAACACAATAATAATAATAATAATAGTAATGATAGTAATGATAGTAATAATAATGACTTTGGTAATACACAGTGCTTCACTGCCTTCTCAGCTTCCTTTCTGGAAGAATCCTTTCTTGGGAGGTGTTAGCTGGCCCTGATTGTTTCCTTTGTGAAATTTCCTTGCTTTATTTACTTTCTTTATTTCTTTATTTCTTTATTTACTGTCCTGGTTTTAGAGATTATATTATTCTGCATTATTCTATCCCAGAAATTATTTCATATCAAAGTAGAATCTCAGTTATCCAACATTCACTTATACAATGTTCTGGATTATCCAACACAGTCTGCCTTTTCATAATCAATGTTTTTGTAGTCAGTGTTTTAAATTCATTGTGATATTTTACTGGTAAATTTGTAAATACAGTACAGTAGAGTCTCACTTATTCAACATAAGCGGGCTGGCAGAATGTTGGATAAGCGAATATGTTGGATAATAAGGAGGCGTTAAGGAAAAGCCTATTAAATATCAAATTAGGTTATGATTTTACAAATGAAACACCAAAACATCATGTTAGACAACAAATTTGGCAGAAAAAGTAGTTCAATACGCAGTAATGCTATGTAGTAATTACTGTATTTATGAATTTAGCACCAAAATATCACGATATATTGAAAACATTGACAACAAAAATGCGTTGGATAATCCAGAACGTTGGATAAGCGAATGTTGGATAAGTGAGACTCTACTGTAATTACTACATAGCATTATTGCGCTTGGAACTACCTTTTCTGTCAAATTTGTTGTATAATATGATGTTTTGGTGCTTAATTTGTATAATGATTACCTAATTTGATGTTTAATTGGCTTTTCCTGAATCCCTTCTTATTATCCAATATATTTACTTATCCTGCCGGCCTGTTTATGTTGGATAAGTGAGACTCTACTGTATATTGATAATCTTATATTATCTGCTTAGAACTGGATTATATGAGGCTCCTTCTTCACAACTGTATAAAATGCACACTGAAGTGGATTATATGGTAGTGTGGAGTCAAGATAATCCAGTGCAAAGCAGATAATGTAAGATTTAAAATGGGTTATATAGCTGTGTGGAAGGGCCTTGAGTCTACACTGCCATATAATCCAGTGCAAATGAGATAATCTGTGGAAGAGGCCTAAGTGAGGCCTAAATTTGCCTGTTCCCTAACTGAACCCTGGCTGTCCCTTGGTTGCTAGGCAAGTGGGCAGAGATTAGCCCTCTAAACTGGCAGCAATTGGATAAAAACAATTATTGCTCTCCCTCTAATTAGGACTTTATTTTTCTTTTCTTTTTGTTGTATCAACCCTGAGGCATGGGTGATGGGTTGTGTTGTCAAATTTCGAGGTTGGGGGGCCTGTAGTTTTGTTGTTTTGTGGGTTGCCGTGATGCCATCACTCTTTTATATATATAGATGTGGGGGCTGGCAATCCTATGTAGATTGCTTTAGGAGATTCCTTTGATTTTTCTGATAATAATACACTAAAAGAAAAAAGAAAAGAACAAAGGGTGATGGTACGACTATTCGCCAATCCTAAATGAAATAATTTTCTTTCATATGTCCTAATATTATATTCATTTAGAGTTGGCATCTGAAAAAATACACAGGCTCATGCGGCTAGAGCAGCAAGATCATTTGACCACTGAATGATGGATGGTGAAAATTTGTCTTGTGCACGAGACAACTCCATGTGCAGAAGGTAAATGCTGGATAATAATAATAATAATAATAATAATAATAATAATAATAATACTTTTTAATGTGTTACCCACCTCTCCTTAGGGCACAAGTTCAAACACATCACCATAAATACATACAATAAAATGATACCTCATGCTACAGATTGATATTCATGAAGCCCTGATGTTATGAAGATTGAAGGATCAATTATATCGCTCTGGGTCATTGAGTATGTTTTAAATTGTTGTTGCTGTATGTTTTACTCTGATGTATTTATTGTTGTGTTTCAACTTGTTTTTACTGTTGTGTTTTATTACACTGTTGGGCTTGGTCCCCATGTGAGCTGCCCTGGGTCCCCTCGGGGAGATGGGGTGGGATATAAGAATAAAGTATTATTATGGATCAGATGGCTGAGACCCACAATAACTTTTCCAACATAGAAATGGTGTGTCAAGATGTCTTCTGGATCAGTCACAGAATCAGTTTACAAAATGCTGACCCTGTACCTGCTTACAGAACACCAACTCGAAAAGGCTATTTAACAGCAACATCAGACCTGTACATGTTCTATTGGCTGTTATATACATGTCTAGCCAGCTAGTTCCCTTGGTGTATTCTGCAGTATCCTTGTAGTGTATTTGTCAGTTAAACAGCATTTAATTACTATTGATAAACTGACATGTCCAAAGAGTTCACTGAGGCTCTTAGCCACCCAATGTGATAGATAACAACTGATCAGCGCCATCGGGCCCAGAGGGTTAGGACACAAAACCATTCTAATTAAACACCAGAGATCCTAGACTCCCAAGCCCATGCTTTCACAATGTATTCATGTGCAGATTTTAAACAATTTTTAAAATAATTATATTTATATTTTTGTTATTTTATGCCATTTCAAGACAGGCTATAGTTATCTGCCAGATTCAGATGAGGTTAAATGGGGTCTGGACATAAATGTCTTCACCACAATTTTCAGTGTACATATCTGTGCTTGGAATATTGTATGCTGATCTGGTCACCTCACCACACAAAAACATAGCAGATCTGAAAAAGGTGCAGAAAAAGACAAGCAAAAATGATGAAAAGGCTGGAGTGAGTCCTGTAAGATGTTGAATTATAGGACTTTTTAATTTAGGAAAAAGACTGTGAGAACACGACAGAGATGTGTAAAATGTGTATATGTGTGAATTAAAATTGTGCATGGGCTGGAGAATTAGGATGGGGAATTACCTCCCCTTTATGCTACCAGAAACCTGGACCATTTATTGAGTTTACACCTGGGGCCATTCAGGACCAATAAAAGGAAGCATTTCTGCACAAGTGCATCATTAAACTGTGGAACCAATATGTGCGTGTTATAGTGATGCTGAATGGTAGCTAGTGATACATATGACATTGTGGTCCATATTTTAATCCATAATTTAAATTTGAGTTCAGCACCTTGGACAGCTTCTTTAAAATGTAGCCTAAAACCTGGAAGGGGATCTATATCTAACCAATTGCCATGGAAACTCTGGCTACCACTGATGATGGCTACAGATCTGGATGGCTTGAAAGATGATCTGACAAATCATTGAAGGAGAAGGGTATTAATGGCTATGAATCATGATGGCAATATATTAGCTCCAGTTTCAAAGGCAGGCAGTAAGCCTCTCAATTTCAGTTGCTAAGGAACATGAGCTGGAGGGTGCTATTGCACTAATGCCTGGCTTAGCAATGGAGGTAAGCTGCGTGATCTTCTTCCACTGATGTCTGAAAGCTCAAGTTCTGGGTCCCTTACTAAGTTCATTCTCAATTTTTTGCTACCTTCTGGAAGCCTCCAGGATTAGCAATTCACTTCAACAGCAAATTGGGCTCCCATATACTTTGACCACACAAAAGTTTCAGCTTATGACTGTTATGACTTTGGAGAAACTTGAGTTATTGGAATGCCTGTGGAGTCTAAAGCTTATGGAGGATTGCTGGAGAGCTGTAGAGCAAAGAATGGGCAATGCATAGGGACTTGGTGGAAAACTGTTAGGAAAAGCCCATTTGTGGGTGCTTCCAGACAGCACTAATTCACAGGTTTTAAACAGGGGCAAAAAAATCCCAGGACTCCAGAAAAGGTCCACATACAGACCTGTTAGTCCTGGGATTTCTGCCTCTGTTATTCAGACCACAAAACCTGTCTGCACAGATGGCCATACAACAAGGTCTGACTAACTACAGTAATGATGACATTCTGTTCCTGATTTGAAAGTGTCTGTTCCTGTTTCATTAATGTGAAAGTACTTGTTGCACCCCAGGAACTTCATTTTTCTGCCACAAACTTCATTAAACAGGTGAAGGACCAAGTTCCTCCCCCCAGGACAAAGCTTTTGCCTTCTACACAAGTGTCACCTTCCTTTTAGAAATTGACCAATCAGGAACAAACATCTAAAACCCGGGAACAAACACAGATAAAAAAACTCAGTGATTCCAATTTCAGGGACATACAGACATGTGAAGATTCGGATATTCGGCTAAAAACCGCGATATCCCCGCACCTGGAAATCTTGTGTTTTTTGCCTTTTGTAGTAATTGCTTCTGGGTTTACAGGGAACTGTGTCTGGCCACTCTCCTGATTGCTGTGGGAGATCCTGGGATAAAGGTACTTTCTGGACAGGCCCTGTCTCTCAGTTCAATGGGGATTTTAACAGGCACCTTGCTTCTGTAATGTTTTTGCTATTATTATTATTATTATTATTATTATTATTATTATTATTATTATTATCTGCCTTTCAACCAGGAATTGGACACAAGGCAACTTAGATGACGTATGACAATTATGATTGAAATATAAATTCAGCCATCTGGTCAAGGAAAGCTTCATCCACTTCTTCCGTTTGGTTTGGACGTCTGTAGTAGACCCGCACAACTACATCTTTTTCAGTCCTTGTTCCCTTAATTCTTACCTAGATGCTTTTAACCTGGTTTCCAGGACTGAAGTCTTGCAGCAATGAGAAGAGGTCAAAATGTGGTAAATAGACTCAAAGGTCAGTATTGGGCCCCTCTGTAGATGGATGGGCCTTGGCAGATTTTCAATAATATAACAATTCCTTACCCTAAGTTTTGAAATTATGATGTGCTTATATTTCCTACAGTGTATCCTGCTGCTGTCTTCCTGCATTGGAGTGTAATCATCTGATTTAATTCCAAAAAATGTAATGGGTACATATGAGCATATTACATATTCCAACTGGAAAATGAGGCTGCCTTTTAATTGGACCCCAATTAAGCTAATTAAAAATGATAAACATTATTTCGGAAGAGCAGATGCACACAAATGCTGTCAAGCCATTTTCACAGGGGCAATGAAGCCATTGGAGAATAGGAATTGCTACTGAGGCGTGCAGGAGAGAATAGAAGCTCTTTCATAATGTAGAACACAATGAAACCAAAGATCAGTGTTGGCTTTATCATCGGAAACCTCTCCAGCTATCCTAATTCATTTCTGTGGGAGACGTGCCCTTTTCAGCTCACGAAATTAGTCTCGGGACTTCCGGTAGCGGCGCTAATGGCGGACGCAGCAGAGCGCTGAGACTCCCAACACCTCAGCGTTTTGGCCTCACCGAGAGCCCAGGTAGAGCGAGACTCCCACCCACTGGCGGTATAGGTACAGTGGGTTGCAAGCCAGGGACCCCTTCAGAGCAACCAGCTGAACTGGATAACGCTCCCCCAGTTTTCGGACGGGGTGGATGTCCTTGGTGGCAGGGCAAGGCTGAGGTTCCCTAGCTACGGCTGGGTTAGAACGCCGCCGCTATTTTTAAACTTGAGAAGAGAGAGGGAAGAAATGAGTTTATGAAGAAAGGCGAATCTACGTTAGCCAAAGAAAGTTCATAGCACAGCGAAGTGAGAGAGAAGTCTAGGGAAGAAAAGAACACACTGCGGTCATTAAGAACGGAGAAAGGAGAAGGAGTAAAAGGCGTAAGGAAGAGTGGGCTAATACAAGCTTGGGAGCCCACCAGTTCGGTGTGAATGAGAATAAACGAAATAAGGTTTCCGGGGCTGCGGCGCGAACGGAGGTGGAGACGACGGCGCAACGACGCGGCGGAGAGCAGAGAGTGGGTAGCGGAGGAAGGAGAAAGAGCGGCGAAGTGGCGAAGGATACAAGAAACAGAGTGCGCCAGAGGAGAGACGCGGGGAGCGGCGGAGCGGCGGAGCGGAGCTCGCAGCGCCACAGGGACGCACGCGGCGTGGCGTGCACGACGCAACGACGCAACGACGCAAGAGACGCACGCCGGGAAGACGTAGGGCGCACGCTGGAGTGACAGAGACTGCAGGAGGCTGACTACAAGATTACAAGCCGTAGAGACTTATTGGAAATACAAAACATAAAATACAAAGTATATAAGTACAAGGTACAAGGTACAAAGCCGCCAGGCACAGTGATAAGCAGCTGGGCTTGAATGTATGCTGGCAGCCCAAGTCTGAATCTCTATCAGAGCGTTTGGAAGGGAAGAGGAGAAAGGATGGGCCTAGATCACTGAAAGCTAGCAATTAAGGACTGGACAAACAGCAGGAGTGAGGTAGAAAGCATTATTTTTACTACTGTGAATTATTTTTACAATTACATTGTTTTTCTCCAAATATCCAACTATTTGCTATCTTCTATCACTCTCAGTTATCTTAAATCAGAAACTGCTTGATGTTGAGATGTCCTGGCAAAGAAACAACGTATGTTTGAACTCATATCATTAGTTAGGCTGTGACTGCAGGGGGCAATATATGATATACTGATTTAGCTGTGTACTGTGGAGTAGTGGAATATTGGCTGAGCATAGGTCGAATGTACACGCAGACATAATTATATTATAAATAGTAGAGTTAGGTTAATCTCTTTAATTTCTAAACACATATATAATCATTATTGTTATTATTATTATTATTTTTGTCTTATCTTGTTCTCTCTATTATTGTTAGGAAGTGCTTGATGGGGTGGTACTAGCTTCGGTTTATAGTCCTTAATAGATATTTTGATAGACAGCAGAGTTGCATGGAATATAAAATCGGAGATGAACCCATCGAAAGCTAAGATGGATAAGGAAAAGGAGAGAAGAGGGTCGGTCAGAAAAGATTCGTTGCCAGATGACTATAGCATAAAGGATGTAATGTTGGAAATACTGAAATTACAAACAGAGGTGATTAAGATGCAGGAAAAGCAAGATAAACAATATACTCAAATTAGAGAAGAAATGAAAGGGATGAAAGAGGAAATAAAAGTGGAAATACAAACACTGGTTAAAGAGGAAATAAGAGTAATAAAAGACGATATAGAAAGTATTAAGCAAGAGAATAAGGCGAGATCTAAAGAAACTATAACAATCAAATCTCAGCAAGGGGAGCTAAGTAAAAAACTAGGCGAAATAGAAAAAACCATAAATGCAACTAAAATTCAACAAGAGATTTTAGAGACTAGGGAAAAAGAATTCCAGCTAAGATTTCGGAATCTGCAAGAGACAGAGGGTGAAAACATAAGAGAGGAAATTGTGGAAGTGATAACAAAAATAACACAGAGAACTAAAGAGATAGTGGAAGGAAATATAGACAGAATTTATAGGATACATTCAAACCATTCAAGGAAATTTAACACACCAAGGGACATAGTTATCCATTTTAGTAAAAAAAGCCTAAGAGATGAGGTCCTCAAAAGTAACGCTAAAACCCCAACCTACTTCAAGGGCAAAAAAATCGCAATTCTAAAGGAACTCCCTATGTCGGTTTTAGAAAAGAGGCGTAAATACTTTTTTCTAACTGACGAGCTAAGAAGAAGAAATATAAGGTTTAAATGGGAAAGAAAGGAGGGAGTGATGCTGACATGGGAAGGAAATAAACAGTGGATAACAAGCGAATCCAAAGCTCACGCCTTCTATGAGAAATATCTTGGAACACACGAGAATAGAAAGGGTGAACATCAACAAGAAGAGAAAGATGGAGAATATCAACGAAAAGAGAAAGGAAGAGGGGAGAATAAAGAAGATAGGAACCTAGGAGACGAGGGAGAATGGAGTAGAACAAAGAAAAGATTGAGAGAAAAATCACCTGAAGATCTGCTGGATTTGATGGACTTGGGTAAATGGGAAAAGCCCAAGGGGGAGGAAGAAAGTAAGGAGGATGGCACAGAGGATTAAGGTATACTCTAACAATATAAACGGTTTTAATTCGCCCAATAAAAGAAATAAAGTTTGGCAACAAATAAAAAAAGGCAAGTATGATGTAGCATGTCTTCAAGAAACACATATATCACATAAGCATGTGTCCCATCTAGAGCATGCCAGAGTGGGAAAAGCATATTACTCATCAGGTCCAGAGAAGAAAAAAGGGGTGGTTACATACGTAAATGAAAAACTATTACCTAAACTAGCATTCAAAGACCATGAGGGTAGGATGCTAGGCGTTACGGTCACAATTGATAACAGGACACTCCTAATATGCAATATATATGCGCCGAATGGATGCAAATTAAAATTTGCAGAAAGACTCTACCAAAAAATAACAGAACAGGAATATGAGGATCTTATAGTTTTAGGAGACTTCAACGGGGTGCTTAATACAGTACAGGATAAATCCAATGGGAGAGAAAAAACAAAGCATATAAAAGGAGGAATGCTACCGGGATATCTCCTCAAAATAAAAGACGACCTAAATTTGATAGATATCTGGAGATATCTGCACGGGAACGAAAGGGACTACACATTTCTTTCAAATAGGCACAGGACATGGACTCGTATCGACATGATATGGGGAAGTAAGTCAATAATAAATAAAGTGAGTAAATGTAACATTCTTCCAAGAATCAACTCGGACCATGCACCCTTGGAGGTGATATTGGAAAAGGAAGAACTAAGAAGAAGAGAGTTTAGGTGGAAATTAAATGAGTCAATGCTAAAGGACCAAGAAGACCAGGAGAGGTACAGAAGATTGCTGTTAGAGTACTTTGAATTTAATAAAGAGGAGGATACAGCTATAGAAATTATCTGGGATGCTAGTAAAGCCTATATAAGGGGCCAGATATTGCAACAAAGTGCTAGAAAGAAAAGGATTAGGAGAATGGAACTTCTGAAAGTAGAGGGGGAAATAGCAAAATTGGAGAAAAAACTGAAAGGAAACGCGGAGGATAAGAAAACCCAGTTTAATCTTGATATATATAAAAAACAATTAGAGATGCTACAAGTAGAGGAAATGGGAAAGAAGTTAAGATATGCAAGACAGAACCATTTTGAAAATGCAAATAAGGTAGGGAGATGGTTGGCTAGGAAAATAAATAAGAGGAAACAGGCACAGTATATTAATAAAATACAGGAAGGCGGGAAAACTTACTACAATAACGAAGAGATAGGTCAGCAATTTACCGCCTTTTATGAGAACTTGTATAAAAAGGAGGAAATTGAGAAAGAAAAAGTAACACAATACCTGGGGAAACAGGACATACCTAAGATCACGGAATCTCAAAGAGAAAGATTAAATGGGAAGATCAAAGAGGAAGAAATAAGCAGAGTAATAAAGAGACTACCGGCGAATAAGGCACCAGGACCAGATGGGTTCTCTATGTTATATTACAAAACGTTCCAGGACATACTCATCAAACCCCTGCAGAGAGTCATGAATAAGATCTTGGAAGAAGGGAAAATCCCGAAAACATGGAAAGGTGCGAACATTACAGTAATACCAAAAGATAAAACTGATAGAACACAAGTAAAAAACTACAGGCCCATATCACTGTTAAACGCGGATTATAAAATTTTCACTAGCATCTTGGCAGACAGGCTTAAGGAAGTATTAAAGGATAGAATAAAACAGGATCAAACTGGTTTCTTACCAGATAGACAAATGAAAGAAAATATACGGAACATCCTAAACGCCATTGAATATTATGAGAAGAACAACCAGAAAGAGATAGCATTCCTATTTCTAGATGCCGAGAAGGCGTTTGACAATGTCAACTGGTTCTGTATGTTCGAAATTTTGAGAGAAATGGATGTAGGATTCTACTTCTCAAACGCGATAAAGGCTATATACTCTCAGCAAACGGCACAGGTTATAACAAATGGTCAGTTATCCAATACTATAAATATAAATAAAGGAACAAGACAGGGGTGCCCACTCTCGCCCCTGTTATTTATCATGACAATGGAGATCCTATTAAACGCTATAAGAAACAACAAGGAACTAAAAGGCCTCCGAACCAAGAGCTTTAGCTATAAAACACTTGCATTTGCAGATGATCTGGTGTGCCTAATTGAGGATCCTTTAGAGCAATTTGAAAAGTATTGGAAGACAATCCAAAACTTTGGAGAAGTAGCAGGGCTGAAGATAAACAAAGCAAAAACGAAAATATTGACAAAGAATATGTCACATGACAGAAAGACGAAACTACAAAAGGATACAGAGATAGAAGTCGTAAAAAAAATTAGATATCTAGGGATAGAAATGACTGCAAGCAATGCCCAGCTATTCAAAAACAACTACGAGAAGAAGTGGAATGAGATGAAAGAAAAAATGAAGAAATGGAGATTTCTTCAACTTTCACTTTTTGGGAAAATAGCAGTAGTAAAAATGAAGATATTAGCCGAAGTCAATTTCCTATTTCAAAACTTACCGATTCTAAGAACAAAAAAAATTATAGCAGAATGGCAAAAGGACATACAGAAATTTATATGGGAAGGAAAGAAAGCTAGAATAGGATATAAATATTTAAAGGATGACATTAAGAGGGGGGGTCTGGGAGTACCAGACCTCCAGTTATACTATGATGCAGCGGCCCTGACTTGGGTCAAAGACTGGATCATCTTATCCGAAAGGAAAACATTGGCCTTAGAAGGACAGGACCTAAGGAAGGGATGGCATAGTTATCTATGTAGAGAGAAATCAAGAAAAGAGAGAAACTTTAGAAATCACTTTCTGAGAGCAGCGTTAATAGGAGTCTGGGAAAAAATATAACAGAAGATTCTATAAAAAGATACCTATGTGGTACTCACCTCTGGAAGCAGAGCATCGGAGAGAAATACCAAGGGAAACATGGCTGAACTATAGGCAAATACTAAGAGTGGAAAACCAGGAAATTCAACTAAAATCATATGAAGAGGTTAAAAAACTAGACCCCACAATTACATGGCTAAATTATTGGCAAATAAGGGGAATATTTCAAGAGGATAAGAAAATAGGCTTTGAATTGAAGGAAACGTGTTGGGATAAAATCCTGAAAGTAAAAGTAAAAACAATTAGAATATTATACCGACAACTATTGATATGGGATACAGAGGAAGTGCAGATTAAAACGGTAATGACAAAATGGGCTAGAGAAATAGGACACACCATTATGTTATCAGAATGGGAAAGGATATGGTACAAGAATCAAAAATTCTTGTATGCAATAGAATTAAGGGAGAATTGGTATAAGGTATTCTATAGATGGTACCTAACACCAGAAAAGCTTGCAAAGTTTAGTAAAGGCAAAGGAGACGGAAAATGTTGGAAGTGTAAGAAACACAAGGGAGACTTCATGCATATGTGGTGGGGTTGTAGAAAAATAAAAAGCTTTTGGCAGGGAATAAGGAGAGAAATGGAAAAAATACTCCAAATAAAGTTTAGTACAAAACCAGAATACTTTTTATTAGGTATGGTGGACTTTCAAATGAACACTAATACAGAAAGACTCTTTATCTACATGGTTACAGCGGCCAGGATATGCATTGCTAAAACATGGAAATCGCAAGAAACTCCAACAATAGACAAGTGGCTGCTGAAACTAATAGACATTAAAAATATGGACCTGCTAACGCAAAAAGTATCTCAGAACACTTCGCCAAAAAAATGGACCGACTGGAATAAACTGAGACAATATTTGTTAAAAAGTGATATAGAACTTTTGTGAACTTTGCTCATAAGTAACTTTAGACTTCAGGTGATCTACGAAGATTGGCTGAAAATATTCAATGTTTGTGAAGATATATAAAGCAATGTAGAGGAGTCGGAAGTAGACCTAGGGTTTGGTTTGTATTGTCGGTCTTTTTGTAATGTCTTTGTTTTTTTTTGTTTTTTTGTGTTTTTTTTTCCTCTCTGTTTCCCTTTTATTATACTAAGATAAAGCCACAAATAAAATATTTAAAAAAAAAAAAAAAAAAAAAAAACGAAATTAGTCTCCAAAGAAAGTTAGCCTTCAGGGGCATTTGGAGAAGCACTGTTTGATAATAGCAGTGCTCCGAAAATCTATAATTCTATTTGCAAATTATCTAGGAGATGAATGGGATATGGAGAAAAAAAGAGAATGTCGAAAATAAAATGTTAGCTCAGAAAATTTTAATAAGTGGGAATTAATGACTAATTGAGTTCTGATTAATTGGGACTGGCTAACCGGGCTCTGTCATGAGAGGAGCTTAGAAAAATGCCTTTGTTGGTCATGACGGAAAGGGGATTTTGCCTCAGATTTCACCAAATTTGCTTTCTAGCTCATCCAACACCGTGTTAATGTCAACAAGTAAAATAAAAATCCAAGGGATCCTATAGGCACTGCCAAAAAAAGCAAAAAGCTCAGAGACACTTGCATGATTGTCTGAATTTGTGTTAATGTCTATATTATCCTTTATCCTCCCATGGCTGGTTGAATAATGAAAACATGGTAGACAGTTAATCCATGGAACAGCTGACAAGTGGACAAACACTTTGAAGAGAACATTTAAATCAGCCAAATTGAAAGAAGGCAAATAAATGATAGCCAAATGCATATTCTTTCTTTATCTGTTTTCAAAATGCCTGATAGGGATTTATGCCTATAAGTTTCAATAATGATAAACAAGTTCTATAGCTGATCCTATATTTTTGGATTTTGCTAACATTATCCATATCACTAAATACATGGGACCAGGTTAAATTAGCTCCAGTTTCACTTATTTATTTTGGGTGTTCTGTACAAGCTGTACCTTATTTTTGGTACCTTTGTTGTTTACCCCATTAAAAATAATAGGGTTTACCATTATTTGAGGTTTCGTGAATCCATGTTAAGTTTGTATTGTTTAAACCGTAACTGTCACTGTTAAATACAATTCTTATGTCGTAATTAATCCTGTGGAATTTGACACCAAGGATTCAGATCTAGAAAAGACTTTGGCTCTTTCCCAAGAAATCTGAGCAGCCCACATATGCACAACAACTGAGGAACTTGAGCAGATGGGGTCCTCGCCTTAGCTGGAATTGATGGACACCAAAGAAACACTGCCATCATGCTTTATAAATAAGAAATGCTAAGCAATTAAGCACTTGGCCCCTCAGAGTCAAGGGGCTACAAATCCTACAGCAGTTTCTGGGAGTTGTTTTGTTCTCAACTACTCGCATACCTCCAAAACAGATGAAAACTAGGACACAAGTGGCCAAGTAACCTCAGTGTGTGACCAATATGGTAAAAGTTATTAATGATGAAGAACACATGGGTTGGGATGAGCTGGAGCAGTTTACTTTTGCCAATAGTAATAATAATAATAATAATAATAATAATAATAATAATAATAATAATAATAATAACAATAACAACAACAACAACTTTATTTTTATACCCCACTAACCATCCCCCGAAGAGTCTCGAGGTGGCTTACAATCGGGACCAAGCCCAGAACATACAACAAAATACAGCAACTAAAACACAGTTAAAAACATAAAAGCATATAAACAATCCAATTAAAACTATTACACACACTTGATCTTAGCCAAAAGGCCGAGAAGCTATTAAACTATTAAAACTATTAAAAAACATATGTGTGTATATATGCTAAAATGATGATATGTATGTATCATCATTTTAGGATACCTGCACAGTCTGGGATAGAATTCCAGAGTTTCTTTAACACTACATATTCAAGACCTATAATGTAATACATTTTTGGCCCTTTGCCAACCTTATCTTTTGTCTTCATTACAAGTTGTGGAGGCAATCAGTGAGGAGCAATAACTTTTATTATTCCAAATAATTATTTCCCTGTATTATATGATAAAACAGATTTAATACATTACTCATCCTAACAAGGTTCAGGGTAATGAGTGAGTAAATACAAATTGTCTTGCTTAGTGCTCTGCATTTAGAAACAAAAGATAATGAAATTATGTTTTTCTCATCAACAGCTTGGTTTTCCTCTACTTGGATGTTCCCAACACCGATTCATTTATGTGTGGCAGAGATATTTGAATATTATTGCTGCTCCCTCTTCTGCTGTTTGTTTTTCATAAATACCGGCCTACATCAAGGGGTATAGTGACATTGGATGGGTAGATATAAAAATAGCTACAAGGGTTGGGTCATTGGTCACTACCAAATAGATTTCATTTAGCAAAAATCTTACGGGTTTGAATCTTCATTTGGCCATAGAAACCCACTGGATAAGGGGTCTCCAAACTTTTTAAACAGGGGGCCAGTTCACGGTCCCTCAGACCATTGGAGGGCTAGACTACAGTTGAAAAAAAAAACTATAAACAAATTCCTATGCACACTGCACATCTCTTATTTTGAAGTAAAAAAACCAAACGGGAACAAATACAGCCTCAATGTTAATCATAATCATAATAAAAATAATGAAGAGGGTTGGAAGAGACCCCTTGGGCCATTTAGTCCAACCCCCTTCTACCTTTGTGCACCAAAAGCACAAGCAAAGCACTCCTGACAGATGGCCACCCAGCCTCAATGTTGTTAATAAATAATAATAATAATAATAATAATAATAATAATAATAATAATAATAATAATAATAATAATATGCCTAGAAGATCAGGGGGCAGAGGAATCTTACAAGTAAAACAAGCAGTCAAAGAAGAAGAACATGCCCTGGCAGAATATGTAAAGCAAAGTGAAGAACCTGCTTTGATTGAAGTCAAAAATCAGAAACTCCTCAAAGTACAGCAGACAAAAAATCAGTACAAGAAAACCGCACTACTAGAGCTGACAGCTGGCACAGCAAAACATTGTATGGAAAGTTCCTTGACAAAATTGAAGGAAAAGCTGATAAGGAGAAGACCTGGCTCTGGCTCACAAATGGGACCCTGAAGAAGGAGACAGAAGGCCTGATCCTTGCAGCCCAGGAGCAAGCCATCAGGACAAATGCAATTAAGGCCAAGATCGAAAAATCAGCTGATGACCCAAAATGCAGACTGTGCAAGGAAGCTGATGAAACCATTGATCATATCCTCAGCTGCTGTAAGAAAATTGCACAGACAGACTACAAACAGAGGCACAACTGTGTGGCCCAAATGATCCATTGGAACTTATGCCTCAAGTACCACCTGCCAGCAGCAAAGAACTGGTGGGATCACAAACTAGCAAAGGATTATTTGGATTATTGATGTTGCCATCCCAGGTGACAGTCGCATTGATAAAAAACAACAGGAAAAACTCAGCCGCTATCAGGACCTCAAGATTGAACTTCAAAGACTCTGGCAGAAACCAGTGCAGGTGGTCCTGGTGGTGATGGGCACACTGGGTGCTGTGCCAAAAGATCTTAGCCGGCATTTGGAAATAATAGACATTGACAAAATTACGATCTGCCAACTGCAAAAGGCCACCCTGCTGGGATCTGCACGCATCATCCGAAAATACATCACACAGTCCTAGACACTTGGGAAGTGTTCGACTTGTGGTTTTGTGAAACGAAATCCAGCATATCTATCTTGTTTGCTGTGTCATACAACGTCATTGTGTCAATAATAATAATAATAATACATCACATAGACATAAACGCTTGGGAAGTGTTCAACATATGATTTTGTGATATGAAATCAAGCATATATATCTCATTAGTTGTGTTATGCTTTGTCTTTGTGTCAGTAATAATAATAATAATAATAATAATAATAATAATAATAATAAAGAGGATTGGAAGAGACCCCTTGGGCCATTTAGTCCAACCCCCTTCTGCCTTTGTGCACCAAAAGCACTAGCAAAGCACCCCTTATTAATTAATTATTAATTAAATAATAATTAAAATACCATTATAAACAAGCGAAGCTTTGGAAGGCGTGCACCAGGTGAAAGAGGAGGTGGGAAAGGCATGCACCTTCCTCGGTGGAGAAGAAAGGAGCCACCGCTGCCGCGGGGGCTGGATAAATGGCTTCAATGGGCCACATGTGGCCCTGGGCCTTAGTTTGGGGACCCCTGCACTGGATGACCATGGGCAAGGCATCCAGCCTCATCCCTAGAAGAAGACAAAGGCAAACCCTCTGTATTTATTTACTATATTTTACTTTTTTCTGTCCCACTTCGTACCCCCCCCACACCCAAAAAGAAAACCATGATTGCCTTAGATTTGTCATAAATTAGAAAGGAGTTGAAGGCATACAACAACAACAAGAATTGTTGTGGGGGAAAATTACTTTATTTGCTTCTACAGTCACTACATTCCTGCCTACATACAAAGTCAACAATTGTATTGGAAAATTGAAGGTCATGAAAACTTTTTTAAAACGTAGGCTGGTTTTGTAGGTATTGGGTGCTCTAAATCCAAAAATGTGCTTAAATTTCTTACCACAAACATTCCTACCCCATCCCCCCTGGCCAAAAAGATTTCTCTGATGTTTCTATGATGTAAGATGAAAGTGAATAAAATTAGTGGCAAGAAATTAGTTTTTTAACTGCACACCAACAAATATATTAAAAACAGCTACACAACGTTTTTTGCATCTCAGGTCTCTGCTAATATTTGTGTTGACTTGCAAAGTTATGTAACTGAATGCACACCCGTATATGTTACCAAATGCATGTGAGCATCTCCTTCTTCATGCACAATGGCATGGCATGGGGAATCCTCTTTTAAAAATTGAATGCAGATATTCCATATTGAAAAAAATGTCCACCTGCTTCCAAAGGGTAGGGTTACCATATTCTGCTTTTTCAAATCTTGGCACTGAATTTACATATTTTGGAAATTAGTCTAGTAGTACAAATATTGTATAGTGTACAATTATACAATATAATTATGCAAATTATCCCATTTGCTTTCCATTTATGCAAACCCAGCATATTCGTTGTTGCATTTGTACCATCTGTGGCATTTGTATAATTTGTACTATATTTCTACAGTTACAACTGTTCTGAGACAATCAGTATAATGTTTAAAATGCTGAACTTGGAGCAGGGATTTAGAAAAAGAACAACTGTCTGCAATCTACAATGTGATCTTGAGCAATCCCCCTACCTTGTTCAAGTCATGTGGGTTCATGTAAATGGACTCTTAGAACCAAAAACAAGATCTAATGCCCTCTTGCATACTTGAGGGTAACAGCATTGTTGGCATGTTGGACTATGTGCATAGGTTGGCAACAGCACAGAAGTCACTCAGTCCAATTACAGTAGAGTCTAACTTATCCAACACTCGTTTATCCAACATTCTGGATTATCCAACACATTTTTGTAGTCAATGTTTTCAATACATTGTGATATTTTGGTGCTAAATTCGTAAATACAGTAATTACTACATAGCATTACTGTTTATTGAACTACTTTTTCTGTCAAATTTGTCATGTAACATGATGTTTTGGTGCTTAATTTGTAAAATCATAACCTAATTTGATGTTTAGTAGGCTTTTCCTTAATCTCTCCTTATTATCCAACATATTCGCTTATCCAACGTTGGATAAGTGAGACTCTACTGTACCTGGAAGGCGAACAGGAAGGGAGGATCCTTTTCCCACCCCTTGTTCTGATTATGATGGAAGGAGGACCCTGGTCAGGTCATAATGTCTTGAGGATGTGGCGCACTGGCTAGTAACCAGTTGCAATAAATCATTACTGACCGAGAGGTCATGAGTTCGAGGCCCGAGTCGGGTTAAGCTCCCAACCATTAAATAGCCCGGCTTACTGTTTAACTGAACAGCCCGAAAGACAGTTGCATCTGTCAACTAGGAAATTTAGGTACTCTTTATGTGGGAGGCTAATTTAACTAATTTACACCACCATAAAACTGCCTGCAGCACATGGAAAGGAATGAGGAAGTACAGCACTCAGTGTCACCCATGGATGATGAAGCAACAGCTCCCCTTGTGGCTGGAATCGAGCATACCCTCATGAAGCTGGAAATGTTAAAATTGCCTTTGTGTGTGTCTATACTGTATGTTGTTTGTCTGATGGCATTGAATGTTTGCCATATATATGTACATTGTAATCCGCCCTGAGTCCCCTTTGGGGTGAGAAGGGTGGAATATAAATACTGTAAATAAATAAATAAATAAATTCTGAGAACATTTTTTTTAAAAATTCTATCTATTATTTTGGTTTCATGATGAAGGCAAGACCTCATGATGAATTTAGCAAACTCTCACCATGCCAAGATACCTTGGACCTCATCACACTTGAGCATTAGCTCAACCAAAATCTGGACTGAGAAAATATTTTTCTTCACATCCCTATGTTCTTCCCATAGATTTCTGTTTAGCATTGGGGTGGAAAAGGAGTCTGGATGAGGTTACACCTTTAGTCTGATCCAGAACAGTTTTTATATTCTTAATTGTGATGTTCTGACCTCCTTGTAGTAGGGCAGAGTAATTTCTAGAAGTGTAACAATATCCAGGTGCTCATCTTAACCTATGCATGAATTATTTATTATTAATTATTAACTGGATTTCTATACCACTTTTCTCACCCTTGGGGGAACTCAAAGAAGTTTACAACATAATAAATGGCCAAATTCAATGCCTCACATATGTATAAAATATATCACGTATCTAAATCAAAAACATAATTGTAGATTAAGCCATTAAAACTATAAAAACATCAAACATAGACATACACATGAAACATGTTATTGCAGTAATTAATGTAGATCCCTCTCTTCCCTCAACAGCACTCCCAACTCCCTCTCCATAGAGTTTCAACCCTTCTTTTTATACCCTCCCTGCTCTCTCACGGAGCAAGTATTTATATTCCGCCCTTCTCACCCCGAAGGGGACTCAGGGCGGATCACATTACACATATAAGGCAAACATTTAATGCCTTGACATAGAACAAAGACAAACACAAGCTCCGAGCTGGCCTCGAACTCATGACCTCTTGGTCAGAGTGATTGGTCTCAGCTGGCTGCAGCTGGCTGCTCACCAGCTTGCACTTTTTATTATTATTATTAATACATTTATTATTTCATTCTAATCTCATTATTATTATTGCATTTATTATTCTACTCTATTTATTATTACATGTGTTATTTTCCTGTATTTATTATTATTATTATTATTATTATTATTATTATTATTATTATTACATGTATTATTTTACTCTATTATTATTAAAAGGATACATAAGCACATTTACATTGAAGAAGATGAAAATAATGATTTAATCAGAGTTAGACCGTCTTATCTTAAATTTGAGCTTGATGTAAATATTTAAAAACATTTAACCTACTGATGCCTCAATTAATGTAATTTTTTGGTATCTATTTTTATTTCTGAAATTTCCCACCCTTGGCTTATACTTGAGTCAATGATTTCCCAGTTTTTCTGTAGTAAAATTAGATGCCTCGGCTTATATTTGGGTCGGCTTATACTCGAGTATATACGGTATGTATGTTTTCCTTTAATAAGAATCCCCCCAAAATACACTGGAGGCAACAATCCTTACAGGGATACCTTTGTGTGACTGCATCCGCCTCTTTGACAACTCCTTTTCTTAATTTTTTCTTTCAATTTCATTACAGAGGCTGGTAACAGCTGCCTGATATTTTTGATAAACCAATACAGCTCACTTAGCATTATATCATCAAGAACATACTCTGATAACTTAAAGATAAGTCTGAAATAGCTCTTTTTGTCAAATGGCTAGGAAGCAAAAAAATGAATAACCTGAAAGGGGGAGCAGGGGAACAGGTTCAACAAAAGAGACAAACAGGCCTATTTAAGAAGTTAAAAGGAGTGATTTAAAGCTATGGGTACTGTAACTGCCGTCGATTTACACTGGTTTTAGCGTACACACTGACTGCAGCCTTTTAAAGTCTCCCGTCAAAATCCCTAAAAATATAACTTTGAGAAAGCTTCTTACTGTGTTTTTCTTCCTTATTTTTTTTAAAAAAAAGAGAACAGTTTAGATTATGTGATGTCGAAGGCTTTCATTGCTTAGTTTCTCCATACCTCACAAACTTTGAGGATGCCTGCCATAGATGTGGGCAAAACGTCAGGAGAGAATACTTCTGGAACATGGCCATACAGCCCAGAAAACATACAACAACCCAGTTTAGATTATGTTGATAGTAAACACAGTTCATCAACTGAAGATACAGATGTACTGAAGAGAAGAATTCATGGTTTTATGCTATTTGTTAGACTGACAAAAAGAAAGAGCTTTAAGGTTCAGAAACCAATTAATTTCCTTGCGGCAGACAAAGAGATTGTCTGATTATCTCAATTTTTCTTAATCAAATGGAGCAAGTTGTAAAATAGTCCGTTTTGTTTTCATTAAAAAATACTATTGTTAATTTATTCAAATTATCCTTTGTTGACTGAATATACTGTCCCATAGCTGAAAATCTCTGGATGTTTGATGTATTAATTTGTTTAATGTATATCCCATCTTTCTTCAAATATGGGACCCATGCTGATTCACAATAAGAATTAAAACAAATTAAAATTAATGTAACAAATTATACAAAAATTATACAGATTAAGTATCCCTGATATAAAACACTCAGGACCAGAACTGTTCTACGTTTTATTGGAATTCTTGCATATACATATTGAGAAATCTTGCGTTTGAGTTCCCCATATGGAACAGGGCAACAGTTTTAGTCAAACCCATAATGAAAGCCAGTGCACACTAATGAATGGTGTGCTGGAAGATGGCCGAATAGTCTTGTTCTAATGGTGCTATTAGTTCATTCGCATCTTTTGGTGAAGATAAATAGACACCATGGGAACAATTTTACTCCTCCTCTGCCTAAATCACACTGACAATTTTCTTTCCTTGAGAGACATTAAAAACCAGGTCTTTGGCTGTAATCCTCCATCTCCTTGCTAGGATTATCATGTGAGGAGTTCATTAATTATTTTGATTCCCTGAATCTTTTATATTAACTTTTCCATTTTGTGTAGAAAGAACAGAATGGGTGGTCAATTTTAAAGAAATAAAAATGCCAAATCTTTTTAGTTTGTCTTTTGAAACAACATACAGGAAGCTGTATGCTTGCGTGTTCTGCTCCTAGCAACAAAACTATGTAGCAGACTCTCAGAATGGTCCTGAAAGTTGCTCAGCATACATGACAGCTCTCCAAGGAATAGGGTTGTTGTGTATTTTCTGGGCTGTATGGCCATGTTATACCTCACAACCTCTGAGGATGCCTGCCATAGATGTGGGTGAAACGTCAGGAGAGAATACTTCTGGAGCATGGCCATACAGCCTGGAAAACATACAACAACCCTGTGATTCTGGCCATGAAAGCCTTTGATAACACTCCAAGGAATGGTAGAGGATTCAGCAAGGACACCTGTTTATGCATTCTTGCTGTCTGAAATGTTGGATGGGGTTGATCTTTGATTGTCACAATCAAAGAGCAGAGGGTTTTTGGAAACACACTTCAGTCTATTCATACCACACCTGAACTTTTCTTTGCTGCCAGAAGTGGTGACTGTTTCAAAACGACAGCCTCGCATTCTGAAGTATCTTCAAGGTGGATGAACACTTGAGCCTGGGTTGAAGGTGGCTTCCATGTCAGCTTAGCAGGTTATCTACTCCATGTTTTAGTCTGTATTTCACAGGAGCTCCCCAAGATTCAGAACACTATTCTTAAAATAGGCTGGGCTTTAGCTGGTAAATCATCAGCAGTAATAAGATCTACCAACCAAAAGGTAGCCAGTTTGAAGCCTGGTCAGGGTGAGCACTCGACCGTCAAGTCCAGCTCACTATTTACCTAAGCAGTTCGAAAACAGCTTAGAGCTATAAGTAAAGAAATTAGCAGCTAAAGTCTTTTACGACACCATAAAGGACAAGATGACCAAAAGGAAGGTGAAAGGAGGAGGTCCTGGTGGCTCTTTGTCATAGAGAATGGAGCAACAGCACCCCCCTATGACTGAATCCAAACTCAACCTCCAAGGCATCGAAACTGGACTTTGAGACAACATACCTTCTTTCTGTCTGTTCTGTTCTGTCCTGTCTGTCCAAACAGCATTGAATATTTGTCGTGTATGTGTACTGTGATCTGCTCTGAGTCCCCTTGGGGAGATAGGGAATATGTTGTTCAGATCTTGGATTTCTCCTTTAACATTTTGATGAAAAACTGGAGTGGCTTCACTGTTCATTGACATGGAAACTATCAACTACCATCCCACACAAATATTACTTGCACCTTCCCATTTGCCAATTGGTTTTTGCAGTCCAGACATAAAATTGTTAATCTCAGTTAGAGTAGAATTGATAAACAAATGGGATTTACATGAGGGATGGTTTACCATTCAGCAACTGATTTAATATAGGTTTACTGTGATTGGAAATACCATTTGGATATAGGCCACTGTCTTCCTTTTTGCCCTGACAGGGGCATGATGAAAAAAGAACAGACATCTAGTTTAGAGCAGAACTTGGAATTACTCACAAGTAACTAATTACAAGTACTAAGTAGCTATAATTCATTAAACAGGAACTAATTTATTGTAATTCCCCAATTACTGAAGTAAAACTATATAATGTTGCCATTGTGGCTTAGTTTCTGCAGCAGAAAAATGATATTTTATAGCTAAAAAAATGCAAAGAAAAAGGTAACCAAAACGAGCAATGGATCAGAACAAATCCAGTAAGGAAAGGTTGCAGTGTTTGGGGCTGTTCACAATGGGGAAAATGAGACTGAGGAAAAACATGATTAGAAAATGTATAATATTCTGTATGGTGTGTAGGAAGTAGATAAGGAGAAGTAATTCTCCATATCTTATAATGCTACAATTTGTCATTTCCAGCCCCACGTTCTAAAATGCACTCCTGCAGTGCAAAGCAAAATGTTTCCAAAATGATTCATGAGATCACATTTCACTGTTTGCTTTTTCTTTATGATACAACAGCCTCTACAATTGTTTCTTGATAGTGCATTTTGTCTTCATAGGACCACAAAGAACCAGGACAATATAGCAACAGGTTGGAAGACAGTGCAAGGGCAAGTGAAAATGCATTGACATGCTTAAGGCAAGTAGAGCACTGGTGCATGTAAGTGGGAGGAATCAAAATGGAATGGCAATCTCTGTCCTGAGTTTCCCCAATTCACTCCAATATCTTCAGTACACCTCCTTAGGAACAAGCTGGCAGCATGATGTTACTGAAGATGTCTCTGAATTTGAGACTTGCAGAAATGGGGTGTAGAATGAGGAGGTGGTGCTGTGGAGCCATTGATCCTCTTGTCATTCTACAATTAAGCTTTTGCAACTGTAAGAGTGCCATATGTTTCCAATTTTAATTCTCTGTGTGAAACAAACCAAACAAAGAAGCATGTGGCATCTATCAGATGCTTAAGAAATTATGTTGTATTTAAACACATTGACAATATTGTGTAATTAAAATTTTGGTTTGAATTAAAGGCTATCAGAGAGTTCTCTCATTTCAGATCATGGGGAGAAGAAGACTGAAGTAGACCTGTGCCAAAAGACCCAGTGAAAGGATGACCTTTTGGTGACTCACATGAAAGCTGTCTTCCTTGGGACAGACTATTTGGCCAAAAGGATAATGATGGTGATGGAGAACGTATGTGATATGTGTGTAGCAAGGATGGAAAAACTATAGCTTCACATACATTTTTTTTGAACTTCAGGTTCTCTCCATCCCAAACAGAAAGAACTTGGTAATTTTTGGTTAATTCTTTTAAAAATGAGTCAGAATCCCATATAGAAGTTGTGTATTTGATTACAAGTTTAAGCAAGATCTGAAAAATGAAGTGACACTAGAGCATGCACAGGCAAACTTTGGTCCTCCAGGTGTTTTGGACTTCAACTCCCACAATTCCTAACAGCCTGCTGGCTGTTAGGAATTGTGGGAGTTGAAGTCCAAAACACCTGGAGGACCAAAGTTTTCCCATGTCTACTCTTGAGGATAGTTACATTGGACCAGATCAACAGGAAAAGCCAAATGGAATGACACAAGACTTGAGTAATGGGAAAGAGGGGGGAGAACAATCAGGCAGTGACAAGGAAGAACCTAAACAAAAACAAGATGGGAGAGACAGGAAAAAAAGTCAACAGATATATGCAGAATAATTGGCAGCTGACTTATTTAAAGAAAGCTTGGGAAGATTGGCTGCTAATAATTGTTATTATAAAATATGGAAAGAAGAATATTGATGAGACAAATGGTCATGAACATAACTAAAATGTGATTTTTATTTGCGAGAGATGAATGGGGAAATCTGATGGTACCCCAACTATTTATTGGCTAACCTGGGGTAGAGTCTGGAAACAGTCAAATTTTGTTGCACATAAGATGGCAATACCGCATAATATGTATTTTTAGGTAAATACATATGTGCTAATATTTTATGCCAAAACCAATTTATGTATTTGCAGTTAAGAATAATATGAGTAGACAATGAAGATGATACGAAGTGAGAAGATCAAGTTGAAGGCATTTGAAGAATATCAGTATTGTTTTAGTGTGTGTTTGATGTGTTTATACTGATGGTGTATAGATTGTTTATTCGTAGATTTGTTTACTGTGTATTTAGTAAAAATAATTTTACAAGAAGTTGTGTCTTTGTAAGCAGATTTATGTGTGCAAAAATTAGAACTGCAAAGATGTGGAACTTCCATATCCAGTAGAGGCCTACTGTTATGTATGTATGGCCATGCAGGTGTATGGCACTACTGGCAAAGGAGATCAATGTGCATCATATCAGTCTCAATGAGAATCCAGCTCATTGACACTTTTGCTAATGTCCTTTTACACATTGTCAGAAGTCACTAATAGGGTTCCTTAGCACCTCTGCTTGGTACACAAAGGGTATGCAAATTTGCTTTAGTAAAATGTCGTGTAAGTTTCCAGTGATTAACTGAAACAAAATTCTACGTCATGCACACCAGCCACATTCAACCAGTACATATATTCCCAGCATGGAGAATGAGCATGTTGAACGTAGTGATATATGAATCAAACATAATTGTCTCCCCATGTATTTCAGCAGGTCAAGCCCTCTCATGCAATCCATTCCCTGTAAAGTACACTTTCCAGATTTCTTTTTTATGCTAGCAAATTTTGGGTGGAAAATAATATGCATAATAATATGCATTACTCTACAAGGCAGGCATGCCAAGATAAAGACACTTGTAAAGATTTGCATATTCAAAGATGTGTTTCTCTTGTCTCTTTTATCTACATCTCTTTCATCATCATCCATCACTTTCTAAAGAAGCAGAATATTTTCCATAAGTGTGTGCATAAATAACTCTCTTGATTTCAAGAACACCAAAGCCTTTCCTTCACTTGACATAAGGAAGTCCAGTGCCACAAGAATACTGCCCTTTAAAATGGGGGTGGGATGGGGGGGGGAGGGCTGGTACCAGATTTCATGATGTGTTTCATTTGGCATTCCTAGTTGTACTTGTTACAGTTATTAAAGATCAGGAACTTCCCAGAATAAAGGACACTGCAGCCCTGTTTTGGTACTAATGTGACTGAATACAGAGACATTTAAAGCCAGGCATTTTATAAAGTAAAGAATCAAGGGTCTGGGACAGATTGGGTCTTTTGCCCATCTGCATCCCCCCCCCCCCGCTCTTAGTCCCATGCAGTTCCCAAAGGCCTCATTCACAAGGTCTTCAACCCTGCCCACTCCATTTGTGAATGAGGTCAGTTGGGAATTGTGTGAGGTTGTTAGCTAGACTGGTTCCAATACAGCATTTTCTCAAGGCTTTGTGGGAAATTAAAATAAAACTGCGAGGGCTTCATGGGGGGCACCATGGTACTCATTGTGTGCCCAAAGGGGGCATCTGTGGTGGAGAACATTTTTTCATCTTAGAGTCAATTTCCAACTTGGAATAAGTATTTAGGATTGCCTTCTGACAATAGGCAGTCTAAATGCCAAAGCAATATAGGTGAGGCTAAGGTAAAGGTAAAGATTTCCCCTGACATTAAGTCCAGTCATAACCGACTCTAGGGGTTGGTGCTCATCTCCATTTCTAAGCCGAACAGCCGGCGTTGTCCATAGACCTCTCCAGGTCATGTGGCCAGCATGACTGCATGGAGCGCCGTTACCTTACCGCTGGAGCGGTACCTATTGATCTACCCACATTTGCATGTTTTTGAACTGCTAGGTTGGCAGAAGCTGGAGCTAACAGCGGGTGCTCATTCCGCTCCTGGGATTTGAACCTGGGGCCTTTTGGTCTGCAAGTTCAGCAGCTCAGCGCTTTAACACACTGTGCCACCAGGGGCCCCTATAGATGAGGCTGGATGTAATTAATTCCATTCTTTACTTCTCTTTTTTTTTCAAATTCCTAACCATTTGGACATTTTCTCATGAAATATATAAAGTACAGCTTGAGACACCTGGCTCATGCAGTTGTCTTAAGATATGTAGATATGAGGTGATGTCTAGAGTTTAAAGTGATGTCAAGTTGCATTACTTAAACAGTGTAGATGCGCCTTTGGTGAACAGGTGAAGAATGTGTTTCATACCACAGGCCAATGGCTTATATCATTCAGATATCTACATTTTAAGTAACCAAAAAAAAACCAGCCAAATTTTTCAGTTACTTTTGAGAAATGGGAAGGTACAGGGCCTTTTTTTAAAGAAAAAATAGCCATATTACTATTGATAGTTATTACTGGAGAAAACTCATTGAATCAGTGAAATTTATCTATGTGTTGAATCAGCATTCATTAGATATACTCTAGTTGAGACTGAGCATTTTTTCACATTTTGATGCCAGATAGATAGACAACAAAGGTAGATAGATGGAAAGATAGTCTCCACGAGAACGTATTTTGGCAAAATGTTTCTTCAAAATCGATTTGCATGAAACATAAATGTATAATTTTTACAAAATTTAATATTTGATCAGTTTTAAGTTGTAGAATTGTTTAGAAAAAAAGCCAGATGGTGTTGGAACTCATCAGCAGAATTCATTTGTGTTTGGTGGCATTGCCCCAGGATTCAAATATGTTGGCAAGCAATCATACGGTTTATCAAAGATTATGTAGATTATGACCTCTCTATGGATCCGGTGAATATTCTCTTTTGCAACTTGAAAATTTAAAACTCTTATTTGGAATTCACCCATTCCAATTAAACTAAAAACATTGTGTGCATTTTTAAGGGGAAAAGACTTTAATACAATTTTCGAAGGAAATACAGTAAAGCATACCAAAATACAACACCCAAAACACATAATCTTCAACTATCCAATTTGTCATCCCACTTTTTCAGGTGGTCCCAGTTTTTCTCTTTTCTTCCTACTTTATCTTTTTTGTCCTCAGTATAATTTAATTGCTGCAAATTAAATTAAATTTTAGGTTGGGGTGGAAGGAGAGGAGGGTAAAATCTTGCCTTTTCCAGCAGGAACAGGCAAAAGAAAACTGCTGCAGTCTTTTCTTCTATGTGTATTCTTCCTCATTAAATTTTTTTACTGTGTTAGCCACACTCATGTGCCTTTAGCCACAGAATTCCCGGTTTTCATCCATGAAATGTTGGAGGGAATGCAAGCATGCTAGATGAACAGCTCATATTTCATTGTAATGGGATTTACTGTATCCCTTGTTCATTATGGGTCCCCATGTTTTGCAGTTGCCACTTGAGATGCAACTCAGACTGACACCCTCCTTGCTGTCTTTTAGTTAGCAGACTTCTATGTTTTGGACAGGCTTTTGAAGGCTGACTTTCCAGAAGAAAATTGCATTTTATGTTCTAGGTTTATATTTGTTTTTCTTCTTTTGAATGATTTGACTTTTCCATTTTAATTTTCTCGATAGTTTAATTATATATTAAGCTTTTATATGATGTTAGAGCCCCCAGTGACACAGTGGGTTAAACTGCTGAGCTGCTGAACTTGCTGACTGAAAGGTCAATGCTTTGAATTCGGGGAGCAGAGTGAGCTCCTGCTGTTAGCCCCAGCTTCTGCCAACCTAGCAGTTCGAAAAAATGCAATGTGAGTAGATCAATAGGTACCGCCTTGGCAGAAAGGTAATGGTGCTCCATGCAGTCATGCTGGCCACATGACCTTGGAGGTGTCTACGGACAACACTGGCTCTTCGCCTTAGAAACTGAGATGAGCATCAACGCCCAGAGTCGGACTCAACTAGACTTAATGCCAGGGAAAAATCTTTACCTTTATGATGTTAAAATTTTTAAATCATTTAAAAAGCTTTATCTATTTTAACTTTGTTTTAACTTTCATCCCAGACTGGGAAAAAGGCAAGATGATGCTGATGACGACAACAATATATGTTCTATCCTGTATGCAAGTTATTATCCATTCTTTTTGCACCTTTTTAATGTACAGACTTATTCATGCATTTTCCTAATGTATGAATATTTGAACACATATTCTTTCAGACTAAATGTTTTGTTCCTGTCTTAGCAGTTAAATATTTTCTATGTAATTTTGTATGTACAAAATTCACTGCAAGCATTGAAATGGATGAATTTTTAAATTAAAGTATGGTTTGTCTTGCAGTAAGCCTTACGAGGCAGGAAATGTATTATACTGATGTGAATCTCAAAATTGCACATACTCTAAATCATGAATTTTAAACTATGTAGCAAGTATTTAATATGTATTGCCTGCATATGACTCTTATTCTACTGAAGTTTGTGTTTTACCTAGTTTATATGTTTTTAATTGATGATATGTGTGGCTTTTTAATTTGTTGTTGTTCCTTGCTCTAATCCATGGAGAGAGGAGGCAAGAAAGAAGAAAAGGAAGAAGAAACCCCAGCTCCTGCCAACCTAGCAGTTCGAAAACATGCAAATGTGAGTAGATCAATAGGTATGTCTCGGGCGGGAAGGTAAGAGCGCTCCATGCAGTCATGCTGGCCACATGACCTTGGAGATGTCTATGGACAATGCCGGCTCTTCAGCCTAGAAATGATGCACATGATGCACTGGAGTCCACATGATGCACTGGAGTCATTCACCTTAAAACAACCTTGCCCTACATTTTAAAAATGCATAGGGTGCTCTGGAGCTTTCCTGGAGATCCAGAGCTCACTCACATTTTGGGCCAGTGTAAACAATTGGGCCGCTTCCTATTTGGAACCAATCCTGGCACTGCTGGGCTGTTTGGATGTTTATTCAGTCACTGAGATGGCTTGGGGATGCACGATGTGGACACCCAACAACCCAGCTGGCCATGTGGACTTTGATAACACTATGCTAGAATACACCACTCTGGGTCGTTGTTTTTGGAACTTGTAGATAGCCAATGAGCAGATATGAAAGTAATCTCCAAATATCTGAAGGGCTGGTATACAAAGAAGGGCAATGTAATCTTCATTTGCCACAGAAAGCACAACAAGTCATAATAGGTAAATCTGAGTCATAAATGAGGAGGAACTTGTTAATGATAGAAGAGTTTACATTGGAACCAAATACTAGAGTAAGTCTGTGAATATTGGAGTTCTTCAAACCAGGCTAAATACTAGCCATTTCTTTGTGTGACCTTAATCCTGGATTCCCTATATCATACAGGTGGATTGAGTTAGATTGCCTACAAAGGCCCCTCCGGCTATGAGTCTGAGAAGAAGGGCAAATTTATCTAAATTGAGAATGTCTAGAACTATGCAAATCATTCAAAAGATAAAAATGATGTTAGGGCTGGAGAAGGAAGCTACTGAATTTATACAGAAACTGACCTAATTTCTGCACTGATGGAATAAAATGCTTGATGACAGCGTACAACTGCTTCTATTATTTCCCCTTGTTATAAAGCATTATTTTAGAATTGAAAGACAAGAATGTAAGCTGATCTTTAAATGTACTATGTCAAATATAATGTATGAAAAAAGTTGCAGTTACAAGGCTTAACTTTATTCTAGGAATGTGTCCCAGGAGGCGAATATATATATATATTAAGTTTCAGAATATTGTTCCATTCTAATTTTAAATGGATTTTTTTTATTATGTCCTGTTACTTTATGTTCCATTATTTTATGACTTTCTGTGGTGAACATATGTACTGGAGTGCTGAACATTTTGGAAACAATCCACCAAATATTATCACTGCAGATGCCATATCATTATAAAAGTACTAACTGATTGGTATATGGGGAAATTATCCTGTAGAATATTCCTTCCAATTTTATGTAATCTCTTACATGTTGTATTGATTTTTATGCATTCAGCAGCAGCACTGACATGAACAGTTTGTCTGAAAAAAAGCATTTGCCTCCAAAACCTGTTGCTAAAGGAACAAATTATGAGTTTTATAAGAGTTTCAAATGTTCCCATTAAAACATGACATCTCAGTTCTCAGGAATGTGAAGGAACTGGGTTACATTAAACTGTAACAGCTAATTAGCATCCTGAACTATGTCAAAACCAAAAATTAAGATCTTTGGAGAAGGTAATATATGTTAGTGGCATATAATCAATTTTTTAGAGGTAAGTTCTTGTGTTTCACAGAAATAATACACCTTTTAAAGACAGCTTGGGGCTAAATCTAATCATTAGTCCTAACTAGAGCAGACACATTGAATAAGTAGAATGAGGTATAAGTCAGAAGTCAACATTTTTGTTCGCGCCATTGATTCAATGAGCCCACTATAGTTGGGATTGACAACCGGGTTCGAATTTTTTTGGACAATCACATATTGAAAGACTTCCCATGAACAAGAGATTCCTACATATAGTTAACCCTGCATATCTACTTATTCTGCAACCATGGATTCCTCCATCCATAGTCTGAAAGTACTCTCCTGCAAAAATTTAAAAAAAAATATCTTTATTTTGCCATTTTTATATAAGAGACACAATTTTATTAAACCATTTTACATTATGGAACTTGAGTAAATGTGCAATTGATAACACAACCAAATGCACATTCATATGCAATGAAAACACCCATATTTATGGTGTGCCATGTATAATCTACAATGGGAAATGCAAATCATTGTGCAACTCTTTTATGCAAACTTGAATATAAATGTTCCATATCAGAAAAATGTCCAACCGCTTCTACAGATGAACTTGAGAATGTGCCCAATAGAATTCCAGCCATTAGCATTGACATCTATAAATTAGAAATTCTTTAGACCTTCCTTGGATAGATATCTAAGGATGTAATGTTTTCATCTGAATGTTTTGCTTGCTCGATGCAGGGAGGCTTTGGAAGGTGAGTACCATATTTAATCTTTGCTCCACATATTAGCAATATTCTTTCTGGTGTGGTTTGCCATTTTCAAAATTATTGGGGTCTTCTAGTGGAAGCAGTAGAAGTATAGTGGAGTTGTAGTGTGAATATAGCCCTAGACATTAATGCCCTGAATGCCGGACTGCTATTATTGCAAGGGAGCTGAGATGCTTTAACATCGATATAACAGCACTTCAAGAGACCTGGACAGCAGGAGAGGGACACAGCAGAAGGAGGCTACACCTTTTTCTGGAAGGGACCGCCTGAACAAGAATGCAGAATATACAGCTTTGCTATCAGAAACAACTTGGTGAAACATCTGTCCAAAACAGTCATTGGCTCTCAACCCTCCAAATTAATATTGCCAAAAACCAGCAGGCAACTATCATAAGTGCCTATGCACCAACACTAGATGCTGATGAAGACATCAAAGAAAATTTTTACTGTCAGCAGGACACCATCTTATCAGAGATACCTATAGATAGCAAAATCATCTTCCTGGGTGATTTTAATGCAAGAGTAGAATGTGATTTTGACCTGTGGCCAGGGACTATAGAAAATGACGGGGTTGGAAACAGCAACCTGAATAGCCTCCAACTTCTCAGCAAATGTGCAGAACATAACCTTGTCACCACCAACACGCTCTTCCACCAGAAAAACAAGTTTAAGACATCATGGAAGTACCCCTGCCCCCCATCAAAGCATTAGTACCTCTTAGACTATGTGTCAGAGACTGCTGTGATGTGCTTCTCACAAGAGGCATGATAGGTGAAGACAATTGCTGGACAGACCACAGGTTAATTCGATCCATGGCAGCCATCAAGATCATCCCCAAACACAGACTTCAAGGAAGAAAGGTAAGACGTAAAATGAACACCCAAGCCCTTCAAGAGCCTTCAAAACTAACTGTTCTCCAAATAACACTCAAGTATCATCTACCCATACAACACCCTGAAAATGTTGAAGAACATTGGAACTGAACACCTCTATCGTTACATATCGAATAGATGACAAACTATTTAACCTCAGCAGATTAAAAGCCAAAACCAAAGTCACAACGTCTGTCATAGAACCCCAATATGCTGATGATAATGTAGTCCGTGCTTATTCAAAAAAAAAAAGTCCTCTTCAGCAGGCACCAGCCAATACCTCATCAATACCAGAAATACAGCTAATGATGTAACATTAGAAAATGTTCATCATTTCCTCTACCTTGGCAGCCACCCAAAGGCAGTCCAACAGCGAGGGCAAGTAGGCGGCCGCCGCTGGCACACACCAAGAGGGGGGGCGCACTCAAGGCACCCCCGTTTAAACTTGGTGCCGCCATGGCCCTGCCATCGCCCACCGCCACCTCTATTAAAATTTTCCACGGCAGAACCCACTGCACACGCGCGGAAGAGTCCCATCGCCCAAAATGGCTGATGGGACCCTGCTGTGCATGCCTTACGTCTGCATGCCTTACGTCACCACGTGAGCAAGCAACCCTCTGCGCATGCGCAGTGACATAAGGCACGCTGCATGCCTTATGTCACCGCGCAAGAGAATTTCTGCGCATGTGCAGAAGAGTCCCATTTTGGCCGACGGGACTCTTGTGCATGTGCAGAGCTTTGCTCACCTCAGTTGAGGCCTTCTGTGTTTGGCAGGGCGGGAGCTGGTAAGTGCGGGGCCTTCGGGGGGCGCGGCCACTAGGTTCACCTACACGGCAAAATTACCTAGGGCCGCTTCTGCAGCCACCTCTCCACAAAAGTCAACATGAACACTGAGATACAACACCACCTGAGCTCTGCGAGTACAGCATCTTTTTAATGAAACAGAGATCGGGACATTCGTAGAGATGACAAAATGCTGGTTTATAAAACCTTTGCCCTCCCAACCCTGTTATACGCTTGCAGAACATGGACCGACAGACAGCACACTCAACTTCTGGAACGATTCCATCAGCGTTGCCTCCAAGAATCCTGCAAATTTATTGGGAAGACAGGTGGGAAAAAGACCACTAACATTGAAGCGATGATCCTCTGCCATAAACTTCGCTGGACTGGCCATGCTGTCTGAATGCCTGATCACTGTCTTCCAATGCAGTTACTATACTCTTGGTGTATGAGCAGCAGTAAAAGAGATTTAAAGATTGGCTTAAAGAACTGTGAAGCCCTGGCCCTCAAGCATTCTAACTGGAGGTCAGCTGTTACCAACAGTGCTGTGGAATTCGAAGAGGCACGAATGGAGGGCGAAAGGGAGAAACGTGTCAAGAGGAAGGTGCATCAAGTAAACCCTTGTCGGGACTACCTTCCATGTGGAAATCAATGTCCTTACTGTAAAAGAACATGTGGATCAAGAATAGGTCTCTCTCTCTCTACAGTCACCTACGAACCCATTGCCATGACCCTACACTTGGAAGGCAATCATATTCGGCCTATGATGGTGATGAGACAACTAGTGGTTGTAATTTGGATTTTCCAGTGCCCTGGACCAGTGCTATGTTAAAAGCATTGTGGAAAATTAAAAAGCTAATTTCCAGATAGGTAGACATCAATAGTGGTACTGAAGGGCACTGGGTTCTTGGGTATGGCCTGAGAATTGCTCATGCTGACTCCTTGCTTGCAGTTGTTATTCTCCTTTTTTCTCAGTGGATTATTATCACTTCAGTGTATGTAATATGACTATATATAAAGGTTGTAGCATGAGTTCAGAGTTTGCATTAAAAGGAAATAGAGGAGCCTACCACCGAGGAAAAAGGAGCAACGAAGATAATTGAAGAAGCCTTCCCACCAGGAGTAAATAATTAAAATGCTAATAGACCTAACAATACTCAAGGATGTTTGTTCAAACATCTCTCCAGGGTAGGTAGACATGATAATGGAAGTATATATCTCCCCAGCAAAATATATCTGTTAGAAATATTTGCAGTGCAGCATTAAGAGGAAAGGACTATATTTTTGTGATAAAAATGATAATGATAGATAGATGCACATGCAGCAAGGGAGAGGCAAGATTGTAGTACTTTCACCATATGTGAATTCTATGACAGCTATTCAGGACTGCAGTTACAGACTCATAACCTAGAATTATGGATCTATAACAGGCCCCAATACCTGTGTCCACTATGAGAAGCCTGTAGCAAAATGGGTGGATTTATTTACTTATTTATTTATTTCCAATATTTCTACCCCACCCTTCTCCCTGAGGGGACTCAGGGCGGCTTACACAACTGGTAGGATCACTACCAGTACATTATAATACAATACAATAAGAATAAAACAGTTAAAATAATTAAATAACATAGTAAAATACAATATATAAAAATTTACATGGATAACATGGAGCAGCAAGGGTGTTCAGAACAGGTTTGCCTGCATAGCTCTCAGAATGCTTTGCCGACTTCTTCAAGGTCCACTTGAAGGTAACTTGAGCAATAGGGGACCTGCAGGGAGGGGAAACCTGTTTCCCTTTTTCTGTCTTGGATGGATCTCTCATTGTTGTTGTAGGTAATTGCCATTTTCTTAGCAAAATTCGTTCAGAAGGGATTTGGCATTCCCTACCGCTGAGCTGAGGAGCCCCAGTGGCAAAGTGTGTTAAAGCACTGAGCTGCTGAACTTGCAGACCGAATGGTCACAGGTTCATATCCAGGGAGCAGAGTGAGTGACCGCTGTTAGCTCCAGCTTCTGCCAACCTAGCAGTTCGAAAACATGCCAATGTGGGTAGATCAATAGGTACTGCTCCGGTGGGAAGGTAACGGTGCTCCATGCAGTCATGCCAGCCACATGACCTTGGAGGTGTCTATGGGCAATGCCGGCTCTTCAGCTTAGAAATGGAGATGAGCACCAACCCCCAGAGTCAGACATGACTGGACTTAACGTCAGGGGAAACCTTTCCCTTTACCTTACCGCTGAGCCTGAGAGAGTGTGACTCACCCAAGATGACTCAGTACATTTCTATGGCTCACTGAGGATTTAGAATCATAGAATAATAGAGTTGGAAGAGGTCACATGGGCCATCTAGTCCAACCCCCTGCCATGCAGGAAAAGCACCATCAAAGTACCCCTGACAGATGGCCATCCAGCCTCTATTTAAAAGCTTCCAAGGAAGAAGCTTCCATCACACTCTGAGGCAGAGAGTTCCACTGCTGAATAGCTCTTACGGTCATGAACTTCTTCCTAATGTTCAGGTGTAAACTCCTTTGAACTTTGCACTCCAGTTCTCCAATGCTTGAAACTACTTTACCATGCTGGGTCCCTGTGGTTCTGACCTACTCTTCAACATTTCATAGATGAAAACCAGGGCCGGAATATGGCCACATTGGCAGAAGTTGCTAATGAGGAAGAACAGACAAGGTAAGAAAGGCTGCAGTAGTTTTCTTTTGGCTGAGTCTACAGGGAAGGGCCAAATTCTGGTTCCCTCTCAATTGTCCTTCCTGCTGAGTTACAAACTTCTTTTGCAGTTTGAATTTAGTTTTCAGGAACTAAATTCTGCTTCTTCTCTAGGTTGTGTTTCACATTAACTTTTACAGAACAACATATATAAACATCTCCTGCTGTGTGCTGTATTTTGAGCCCACTGCTTACTTGTTTTTGTTGCTGTATGCTGCGAAAAATGCTTTATTTAGCAGAAACAGCTATCTCAAGTGTGCCAGCAACCATGAATCTGTGTGAAAATCTTAGTGCTGTTTCTGTTGTTGCTCCATTAGCCTAGCTGGTAGCATGCCAAATTTTAAGGTATATTCAATTTCTTTCCCCAAAAAGGTATAAATTTATTATTCATAATTAATGATGTCTGCTCTTCCTCAAGGTTCATGAGGTGTGTAGTGACCTCTGCTGGTGCAAATCTGAAGTAACAAGAAACCGTTCCCAAATGGGAAATTATTTAAAATGTTCTTTGTCTTTAGACTCTGCCTCTTTCTCCCTCATTGCTTTTCCTGGAGAAAAGAGACATATTTTTTTGTTGTAATTGTAGTGTATTTATTTTCCTCACTTTATATAACAAAAAGATGCAACAAGTTGGATTTATTATTGTTTTTGTGGTGGATGTCATTTTTCAAAAATTTCACAGCTGAAAGCCAATAACATCAGGGCCCTGTGTTTACAGATTGGATAGTTTGCATTTTGACAGTAATAACCTCATATTAAAATAACTTCAGGTATAGTATTGATGACAAAATATATGAGGTCATGTCTCTTTTTGGTGTTAGTGGCTGAGTTTAATGTTTATATGCATTGTTCATTGTCATATTTTGTCATAATTTGCTCTAATATAATAAACATGAAGTTTAGATCCTTTACTGGAAGATGTGCATGTATCATGTAGCTACATCTCCATAGTTACCTTTCCCGATACTAATTCTCTCAAAACCGACTTTGTAAGTATTTCAGCTCTCCAACAAGCATTTTCATTTTGTTGAATAAAGGGATCAATGAAGATGTTTCCAGATATTTCCCGGATACACTGGGAAAGACACTTGCAGGAACCTCTAAGGGCCCTTGGGACACCCCTGCAGATGATGTTAAAGGAAATGAGCGTGATGGTCCTCATTGATACCCTGGATGTCCAATAACATGAAAATGGCTATTTTGGGGTGGGCTGTGCTGCTTACAAAATAGTTCACATTGGATTTTGGTTGCTGTATGGTCAAAACAGGATTTCAGCCTTTGCAACCACAACAACAAAATGTGAATTCTGAAAGCATTGAGGCTGACAGACACTATTATAATTGTGTGGTCAAAGGCTTTCATAGCCGGAATCATTGGGTTACTGTGAGTTTTCCAGGCTGTATGGCCATGTTCCAAAAGCATTCTCTCCTGACGTTTCACCCACATTTATGGCAGACATCCTCAGAAGTTGCCTCTGAGGATGGCTGCCATAGATGTGGGTGAAACATCAGGAGAGAATGCTTCTGGAATATGGCCATACAGTCCGGAAAACTCACAGCAACCCACTATTATAATTAAGTAGCAAAATGGCAGCCATAAGAAATATAAAAATGAATTTTGACAGCGGGATAGAAAAGAATATAAAAGATGAGGTACAGCTGGAAAATTAGTAAGGGAAGAATGTGAGCAAATCCTGGATGTTGTCCCGATTTTTCTTGAGACTGAGGATAAAAGTATTAAATCACATTTGAACAATAACTGTCATCAGACACAGAAAGCATGGACAATGGGTTCAGAGCTTATAAGAGTTCTTGGTCAATAGTATCTGGAGGTTACAGGTTCCCCATCCATTGAATAAACCAAGGGCTTAACAGGAGAGAGATTATTACAAAGGCTTGCTTCTCCAAATCTGGACAGCATGTCAAATTAATCCTTCCTTTTTCCCCTCTGTGCTTGCTTTTTCATTTGGCATGATGCTTCTACCTGTCAGGTGCTTGTCAGGGCATAGACATGTCAGGATCCCTGCTCATTTGGCATCCAATATACACGACAGCTAACCTGTCGTGTATATTGGATGCCATTTCACAGAGTAAAATGCTAGAAAGAGGTACAGACCATTTCAGTGTGTCCTCCTGCACCAATTGCTTAGGAACGCAAGAGACATATATAACATTTTTCATGTTATGGGAAAAGTGGATAAAAAGAGCCTTTTCTCCCTCTTTGATCATATCAGAAGGTGAGTAGTTGAAGATCTATGGCATAGATGAAAGGGAGGATTTTTCTGCAGAGTGCTTAAACTATGGAATTCTCTACCACAAGCTGTGCCATGTTGTTCCAGGCAGATTGGCAAGGAGTCTTATAATTTGGCTTCTCATCCATGCATTTATCATAATATAGTACATGTATACATGCCAGCTTGCTTCAAATCCCACATTTAACTTCTTCATAGCTTTATTGAGCTTGAGGTCCATGTACTGTGTAAAAACTTCTTAAACATAAAGGAAAACAGAGGTGCAGCTTGTGGCTGGCATTCTGGTAGTTACTAGGCTTGAGCGATCCATGAAAAAATTGATTCTAAACTCGTTTCAAAAGTAGGGGGCGCCAGCGTTTCGTTTCTGATGTCATTTCCGAATTTTGCCCCCCAAAAAATGCGAAATTAACAAAAGTTCATTATTTTCTAAATTAATTCGTTAATGGCGGACGCGCATGCGCAGTGGCCAAAAAAAACAGCACGAGGGGAGATTTTACAGGACTCTCCCGCCCTCATTTTTTGAGTGATCTTCTTCAAACTTGGTACAGTGGTAGAACACATTTAACACTGATAGCTCACCAAAATTTGGAACGTTTCCCTTATCCTCTGATTTCTGGTGAATTTTCATAGCTTTTATAATAAACCATTTTTTAATAATTGCAGAAATCTGTTCCTGGTTTGAAAGTCTTATTTCCTGTTTCATTGGGTTGTCTTTACTGTGAAAGTCATTGTTCTACTTCAGAAACTTTGTTTTTGTGGCTGAAACTTTGTTAAATTGGTGGACCAAACCATAATATGTTCCATCCATGTCGCTTGCACAAAGTTCAGGCAGTGTCATAGATTTTGCCATGTTTCTATGACAGAACCAATTAGGAAATGACATTTATCACCCAGGAACAGAAATCATAGTACACCATCAAATCCTTCCTGACAGATGGCCATCAGCCTCTGAATAAGGAAATTAGTTCCTGGTTTGAAAGTGCTATTTCCTGTTCCATTGGCTTTTCTGGGCTGAGAGTGTGTGACTTGCCCAAGTGGGTGGCAGAGTGGGGAATCATGCCAAAATTGGAGTCCAAAATTCAAACCTCTTCCTCCCTCCTTCTCTCTAAACTTCTCATACCTTCCAAGAATTCACATACTGTATGAAAGTTTGGTCAAGATGGTCAGAGGAGGGCAACTAAAATGATCTAGGGTCTGGAGAACAAGCCCTATAAGGAGTGGCTTGAAGAACTGGGCATGTTTAGCCTGCAGAAAAGAAGGCTGAGAGGAGACATGATGTATAATATGTGAGGGGAAGTCATAGAGAGGAGGGAGCAAGCTTGTTTTCTGCTGCCCTGCAGACTAGGACACTGAACAATGGCTTTAAACTACAGGAAAGGAGATTTCACCTGAACATTAGGAAGAACTTCCTCACTGTGAGCTGTTCAGCTGTGGAACTCTCTCCCCCAGATTGTGGTGGAGGCTCCTTCCTTGGAGGCTTTTAAGCAGAGGCTGGATGGCCATCTGTTGGGAGGGATTGGATAGTGTCTTCCTGCCTGGCAGAAGGGGTTGGGCTGGATGGCCCATGAGGTCTCTTCCAACTCTACTGTTCAATGACGCTATGATTCTAAGTGAGGACAAAAGGGGGTGGGGAATGTTAAGAGGAGAGAGGGCCTGGAACACCTGGGAATTGTAGTTTGCAAGTGGGCATAGTACTATTGGAGAAACGTTTGCTTCAGCCCAATGCTTTTATAAATGGTCAATATTCAGAGGCTTCCTTCTCCTGCATTTTGAAAGCTATTATGATGAAATTTGCCAGAATGGAAGCAAAAATTAAGTACTCTTAGCCTATCTAGTTTCATAATGTTTGACCCATCCACTGATTTTTGGGGATTTCTGAAGCAACATTTTTTTAAAATGTTAGCAGATTGATAGCCACGCCTCCCTGTCCTTCTTCCTTCCACTTTGATTGGCTTGCTAAGGCTTCTGGGAAATGGAGTTTTTTCTCTCGTTATGGCGAATTGCTTCATTAATGGTCAATATTCAGAGGCTTCCTTCTCCTGCATTATGAAAGCTATTATGATGAAATTTGCCAGAATGGAAGCAAAAATTAAGTACTCTTTGCCTATCAAGTTTCATAATGTTTGACCCATCCACTGATTTTTGGGGATTTCTGAAGCAACATTTTTTTAAAATGTTAGCAGATCGATAGCCACGCCTCCCTGTCCTTCTTCCTTCCACTTTGATTGGCTTGCTAAGGCTTCTGGGAAATGGAGTTTTTTCTCTCGTTATGGCGAATTGCTTCATTAATGGTCAATATTCAGAGGCTTCGTTCTCCTGCATTATGAAAGCTATTATGATGAAATTTGCCAGAATGGAAGCAAAAATTAAGTACTCTTTGCCTATCAAGTTTCATAATGTTTGACCCATCCACTGATTTTTGGGGATTTTTGAAGCAACATTTTTTTTTAAATGCTAGCAGATCGATGTCCATGCCTCTCCCTCCCTCCCTCTTCCGCTCTGATTGACTGAGAGGCATGCCAACATGGCTTCTCCTCTCAGAGGGGCTACAGCTTCATCCGAAGACATCAGAAACAAATGAAAAAAGGTACTTTTATTATTCAAATTCGTAATATTTGTAAGGGCAGTGAGCAGATGGTTCAATATTAATTCAAAATTGCTTACGAAACGAATTTTTAACGAATTTAACGAAATAACGAAAAATTTGCTCTAGCCTAGTAGTTTCATATGAATGTGTACTGCATTGTTTCATTTGGGCAGAATTAGTGAGTTACCATAACACAATGTATACATTTTGTTAACAGCTGCAGAAGCTGAGTTGCATATATACCAATGCTGTGTTTTGCAGTTACACATTACAGTTAAATCTTACACATTAAAGTTTCACACTGCACATTGTGATCGCAAATTGTGCATTGTACTGTACATAACAATGCCCAATCGTTGAGATGTTTGGCACAATATTACTATTCTTTAGGCGGGTTGTTTACTGCTGTCATAATGTATCTCCCCATGCAGATATTTGTGTTATGTTGAGGGAATGTTTGATTTCAGTCAGTATGAGATAAGTTGCCAAGAAGAAGCATTCTCTGACAGCAGGAATCTTCTTCTTCTTTCAGTTTGGGGGAGGCGGGAGGAGCAGGATGATTACATTACTCCTGGGCCTGTGAGCATCTACTTGTAGCTTCTAGAAGGTTTATCCTGTTATGGTATATAACCTCTACTGAGGATTTCCTTTTCTCTGGTGTTGTGGAGCGGGATGTGAAGGCCCACCTGGAGCTAAGAGAACAATGTTAACATCTAGCAGTGCAGATCTTCTACACTTCTCCTTCTCTGAATGTTTTTATACAAAGGCTAGATGGTCTTCTATGGTTAGAATCATAGAACCATAGAGTCAGAAGAGGCTACATGCCATGCAGGAAAAGCACAATCAAAGTACCCCTGACAGATGTTCATCCAACCTTTGTTGAAAAGCCTCCAAGGAAGAAGCTTCCAACACATTCTGAGGCAGAGAGTTCCACTGCTGAACAGCTCTTTCAGTCAGGAAGTTCTTCCAAATATTCAGATGGAATCATCTTTCCTGTAATTTGAAACCATTGCTCCGAGTTCTAGGCCCCATCTACAATGTCATATAAAATCCAGATTATCATCTTTAACTGCATTATAAGGCAGTGTAGACTAATATATTCCAGTTCAAAGCAGATAATCTGGATTTTATATGGCTGTGTAGATGGGGCCCTAGCTTCCAGGGACAGAAAATAAGCCTTGTATTTATACATGGCTATCATGTCTCTTCACAATCTTCTCTTCTGCACATTAAACATACCCAGCTCTTTAAGATGCTCCTCATAGGGCATAGGTTGACAGAATGGAGTTGGCCTGGGTGGCCCTTGGCATCTTTTCCAACTTTATGATTCTGTGACTTGGACTCTATCAGAATTTCTGTTGAAGACACATGAAAACATTTTCTTTACTTATAATTTCTGTTTATAGATCTTTTTTCCTATCTTTTGTCATTAATAAAGCAACAACTTTTCTCTCAGTAACGTAGTCTTGTTGTTATGTATCATCAAGTCATTTCTGACTTATGACAACCCTCAAATGGCTTTATTTTGGCATTTTCTTGGCAGGAGTTATTCGGGCCGGGGGGGGGGGGGTATCCCCATTATCCTTCTCAAAACTGTGTAGCCTGCCCAAGGTCGGCCAGTGGGCTTCTGAGTCTGTTTCATATCTAATGGCTGGAAGCAGTGCTTCTGCTGTGGAACTGGCTGTACAACATGTGGTTTGCTCTCAGTGGGTTCAATGTTAGTACATTTTGTTTGGCTCTGTAGACATGGGGCAAGTCTGAATTAGCTCCAGAGTTGTCCAGCAACACCTTAGGCCGCAAATGCTGAGGAACATAGAAGGGATGCAGCCTTACATTCTACTCGCGTGCACTGTATATCCTGAGCTATGCTCTGCTGCCATTAATTGTAGTGGAGAACACTGTTCAGTCATCAGTGTTGACATACAATTGAGACAGAAGCACATTATGGGTTAGTTCTGTTCCCAGAACTGATATGCAAACAAATGTCTATTATATGCAGTTACAGCAACTTGATATCACTTCAGCTGCCATGGCTCTATTATATGAATTCTGGGATTTGTAATTTTCTGAGGCGCTTACACTTGCCAGTGAGAGGTGTTGTGCTGTTGTCCAGGGGAGTGTAGCCGAACCATTTAGCAGAAAATTCTGAGTTCCTTATCGAACTACAAATTTCAGGTTACCATACCATGACAGTTAAAAGGGTCTATAACAGCACACCTAAGCACTTTGCACTATTATAAATTTTGTATATTGTATATTATAACTGTTTAACTGTTTTAATGTTTATTTTGTTGTATTATGTTGTATCGGCATAAATTGCCAGTCTGTAAGCTGCCCTGAGTCCCCTCGGGTGAGAAGGGCGGGGTAGAAATGATGGAAATAAAATTTAAAAAATTAACTGCATGGTGTAGCTGGCAGAGAGGAGCAAAACAGTTGCTTAAATGGTAAAAACACATAAGAAAATACTTCAATAACTAAATCATGCCACAGTGATATAGTGTCATTCCTGCAAAGTATATGCTTTATTTAAATGTTTTCCTTTCAAACATCATATTTGAAGGATAATGGTATATTTATACTTCCAGAAGCTGTGGTGTAATTGTACATTTCTTGTTTATTTTATTATACAGTTGCACAATTGATTATTGCTTCTGCATAGTTGCATATTTCCATAGAAAGGTGATGAAATGTAAAGGCTGACATAGTGATTGAGAGGACAGAACTGATAAGAGTAACAGTCCAGCCATCCTGAATTGGTTTCAGCCCAACTGGACTGCATGGACTCTGACTTCGCCATTAGTTGGGACAGATAGGCCATCTTAACAGCATTGAAGGCCCCTGGACAAAGCAGTGCACTGGGTCCTCAAGGAATAAAAATATAAATTGTCACTAAAATAAATCTATATTTATTGGTACCACATAATAACTAGTTTCATTTTCCTCACTTTTCTTACATTTTCTCATACCCTTCACCCTATTCAGACAAATAGAATTTTTGGAACAAGAACAGCGGAGGCTCTGCTTCCAGTAATGAAAATGCACACTGTCGGCAATTGTTGTCCCCAGCCATTAATTGCCTCCCATGAATCTGTTATAATATTCTGCTTCCATAACATAGCAAGCAATAAAAATCATAACATTTTCTCTTGCTAATGTAGACATGCCAACTGTCCATTACAAGTTGTAAATGTTACCCTTCTACTGAGCTAGCAGGAGATTTGAATGTTGAGGCAGGTAATCAGAAAATTAGTGCTAAATTGACATCTGTGCATAGATTAGCATGGTGTATGTTCCCTTCTGGCAACTGCCAAGAATGCCCATGCATTAAGATAGCACTGGTGACAGAGAGTCTGAACTATATATGAGTTCATAGCATCAGACTAGATTTTCCTGGAAACTGTGGAGCAAGAATTGAGTTTTAGTATACAGTCTCCAAGTAACAAACATCTGACTTACAGATGACTCATACAACTTCATCACATAGGTGGTTTTCCCTGTCTCTGTGCACTGCTGCATGCTGCCAGTACGGAGAGACTCCTCATAGAAGGGACAGCACAGAAGAAAGCTGAGGACAGCAGGGAAATTTTCCTAGGAAGGAAAATTAACCTCTTGGAAAAGTTATCAAAGGGGAAAGGTTTGTCCACTGAAGCTTTATCACCAATTCTTGCTTCCACAGCAAGACATTTTTTCAAAATCCAATTATCACAAGAACAGAAAGTGAGGTGAAATCTTCTGAACAGGGGCACAGATAGCAAAAAAAAATGTTACAAGGGGTGTACCCTTCCCTGTGCTATTCAATGCTATGTATACAGTAGAGTCTCACTTATCCAACATAAACGGGCCGGCAGAACGTTGGATAAGCAAATATGTTGGATAATAAGGAGGGATTAAGGAAAAGCCTATGCTTTTACAAATTAAGCACCAAAACATCATGTTATACCACAAATTTGACAGAAAAGGTAGTTCAATACACAGTAATGCTATGTAGAAACTACTGTATTTACGAACTTAGCACCAAAATATCATGATGTATTGAAAACATTGACTACAAAAAAGCATTGAATAATCCGGAACGTTGGATAAGTGAGACTCTACTGTAAATATATATAAATATATACATATATTTGGCTGAAGTTAGACTTAAAAATGTTCCTTTTCCAACTTACAAATTTAACTTAATAAAAATCCTACAGAACCTACACCTTGTTCGTGACTTGGGGACTGCCTGTATAACAATAAGGTCCAAAAGAAACACTTTCACTGCTAAGGTGGCTGTGTATCAGGATCAAATTGGTTATGGGATGAATACAATTTTTGTATCAGTATAGACATGCTTATAGTCCTCAAAGTGGCTCTATTCTGAACAACAATCTGCTCTTTTTTAATGAGACAATGAATCTGCTAAGGGGTTTAGTGCAAACTTCAATAGAAGGTATTAACCTAAATTTAGTTAAAATGCAAACAAAAATTTAGAGTATCTTCCCTCTTCCTCCTTAAAAGGAGGCTACCACCAGCTGCCGCTGTTGATTATAACATTTAAGTTGAAAATGATCCTGGGAAACATTTATACTATGTCAATCTTTCCACTTTTTTAAAATATGGAATTGGGTTGACAGAATGGCAGTTAATGGAGGCAAGATTTACTGGGCCAATGACATATCTACAATATGCATCACCAAAAGAGGCTAAAACAGGACGTTGATTTGGGTAGAATGTGCATAAATAAGTTTTTATTTTTAGATGCAAGTTTAGGAAAATACACTACCTCTCAGGCAGAAAGGGTTTGAATCATCGTGATACAATAATTTGATTGCTGGACTAGCAAGTTTTTGAATCCCTGCTCCACAATGGAAAGCTGCTTGGTGACTCTGGGCAAATCACACTCTCTCAGGAAGGCAAAATCTTTGCTGAATAAAACTTGCTAAGAGGGTCATCAAAGTTGGATTTGACTTGAAAACACATAACCACAATGTAAGGGGAGATGCTGTGACTAGATGGGCACTGATGGGCAACCTTATTACTAGGGTTGTGCACAGTTGGGTGACCTTATGACTAGTTGAAATAGAGGACCTCTCTGTCTAAAGCAGGTCATTTGACTTCTCTTTGTGACATTATAATAATGATTATTATTATGTCAATTTCACTCTGCTTTTTTTCCTCCACAAAGGAGCCTCAAAGTGGTTCCTTCACCTTCTAAACATCTGAAAATGACAACTCTATTTTGCAATCCACATGAAAATTGATTATATAAACCAACAACTACAATGTATTCCCATTTTACCTTGATTTCATTATATCAAACATATGGGTATTCATTGAGTAAATTGGATGAATGGGGTTGTTCTTGCATTTCCACCAAATCACAGTATTTTCATGTAGTCCAGTATAGCCGTTAAGCTAAGTAATTGTGCCTTTTCTAGGAACTTCTAGAATAAACAGGATTTTTATTTATTTATTTAAAGAAACACCTTCTTCTATGGTTTTGTTTCATGTGCACAAAGCAAAAAGTGTTTCCATAGAAACAATCAGAGATCTATAATTTTAAAATAATGATTACTCTACAGAACTCTGAACAATAATCTTCATATTAAAAGCACCAGCAGCAAGGAAAGTAAAATTAATTGAACATGCAAACAGGGAGTTGTAGACATTCTATCTAGATATTAAAACTTTCAGCTTTATTGATTTTCATTCATTGAAAGCTATTGTCCTTGTGGCTACAGTAAGCTCTGTAGTAAAAGGTCAGGTTCAAATGGATGTCTCTTGCCCCAAAAGGTCATTAGAGAGCAAATCAAATGCCTTTTAAAACACACTTGGGATCATGCTTTGATTTTGTTGCATTTTTCTTCCCATTTTCTGCCTTTCAGTCCCTCCATAAAATCTCATAAATATTAATAATGTGCAAAATTTTCAAATTAATTTTATATCTGGACTCTGAACCAAACTGGGCCTTTCGGGACTGGCTCTGATAATTTCTGAAGAGAAGTCAGTTTCCCTTCAAAGAAGCACAATCAGCACTTTGTATTTTGGAAATAGTGGATGGAATCCTGATGGGATCCTATGTCTTTGTAAGTAGACTTACATATGTGAGAATTAATTGGACAGATTCGTAATGTACATATCTGTCTGGAAGCTGCTGCTGTGTTCCTACATAACAGAGGTGGCAAAGTGCCTGATATGCACTGCGCACTGATGCTCATCTGTCCTGATGTGCTTCAGAAACTCTTGTCAGTATTCCGATATGCATCTTTCACTGGTGACTAACAGAGGGTTTTTTAAAGGACTTTATCACATGGAGGTGACGATCAGCACAGTAGTGTGACATTGTATAATACCCATTTCCAGTCCACCACCTCCTTGTTAATAGCCCTTGACCACACGTGTCCAAGTATATATTATCAAAAGCATACTCCAAAATCACACCAGAAAGTTAGGCAAATTTCCCACACTTCCCATGAAGATTTATCCTTCACTAAAACTGTTGCACGTATCTTTCTTAAATTTCGCAGGTTGATTACTTAAGAGTTGTCCTATGCTGTCTTTTTCAGAACCAGGGAGAAATGCAGAAAATTGTGTGGGCTTTTTGACAAGTTGCTCAAGTGAACTAAAGATGAATGATAGCACTGACCAGCACACATTTGGTATTTCTGGGTATATTTCACCTACTAATTCCAAAAACAACACCAGTTTCTCCCAACTGGCTCAAGCTTTTGAGAGACAGGTGCCATATACCAGTCTTCATCTGCTCATCCATAAGAAATCATGATGACCATATCTAAGAAACTACAGCTGGATCTAAAACAATTTTCTGAATCAGCACCCCAAATAACGCCAGGAACAGGCCTAAAAACCAAGACACCAAGATTTTTTGTTGTTTTATTGGGCTGTGTAATTGAACCAGCCATACCGTATAATCGAATATACAGAGTTTAGTGACCAAGTTCAGTGAACGAGCTCTTAACTCAAATCTCTTTTATTTCAAAGGGAATCTTCCCATTGAAATGCATTGAAATGCTATTAATCTGTTCTAGCTTCCCCAAACCACCCCCATTCATTTTTATGTTTTTTAAATAAGAAAATATACTTCATAAATAACAAATAATATTAAAATGCACATTCACATGGAACAGTAAAAAAGAAAGATCAACTTTAAAATGGTAAAAGCACAAAGTTGTGGCAAGAAAGCACATTTGAGGCAACAACATGTATTTTGTCCAGTGTAACATGTACATCTACATAGAACAATAAAAAAGAAAGATCAACTTTAAAATGGGAGAAACACAAAGTTACGACAAAAAAGCACAAAACACGGAGTGAAGAGGCAGAAGCATCATGTTCTTCATTCTCTGTTCATTCCAGAATCCCCCCTTTTGCTCTCTCTCCCTTTTTCTCTTCATGAAGTCAAGCATACCAGGAATAAAAACCATACAAAATCAACTAACCCAAAGTTCCTCAAAGTGGACAAGAGCAAAGTGGGCAGCAATTTCCCAAAGTGGACAGGAGCACGAGGCACAAAGGCTCACTTGAAACCCTAAAGCCCTGTTCTCTCTGGTCCTATCGCTCAATTCAAAATGCTGCTCGTATGTCAAAGCGAAACCTAGACTGAGCAAAGCTCTAAACACACTTAAGTTGGAATGCTCTTAACTCGAGGTTCCACTGTAATGTTGTAACAATCTAAGAAATAACAACATGACTAAAGCATTGACAACTGGCCTGAAGGGAACTCTCTTTCTCATAGCTGTAGAAGAAGATAGAGACCAGGGCTGGTAAATTAAGGATCCAACTTTATTTAAGGAAAGAAATGCATTTTTGTCTTCCACCCTGACAGAACAGGAACTGATGAGAATGGGAGACCTGAGACATGAGCCCATATATTCTAATATAGTTTGCCAAGGTTGCCAAGTCACTTCTGCAGTGTAATGTGCTTGACATTCCATCAAGCTCACACATTTGATAGAAGTTTTGAGTATAGCTGTTGTCAGTGGATCATATACATCATTTTAAAAGGTAAACAGTCTTTCCACAGTTCTTGTTATACAGGGTAAACTATTCATCAGTCCCTCTAGCTCCTGGAAAATAAAATATACCATCTAATTTTCAAGTAAGGGTTTGTCCTTCTGGAAGATCAATGCAATATACAAGCATTTTGTTGGGTTAGCCCATGGGATTAATTGTCCTTCCCATGGCAATAGTCTCTGAGAATTTTGGGGTTTTTAGATTGGTGAGGCACATGTGGTCTCTGGGTGGATATTCTATGTATTCTTCTATAAATTGCAAATCTCAATATTCCATGGGATGTTGCCATGCCACTTAAAGTGGAATCTAATTGTGTAGTGTTAAAGGGCACCATGTGGCTAGCATAAAGCATAATAATGGAGGCAGTTATATGGCAGCAGCTGTATAGCTGCATAAAAGATAAAAGTGCAACAATTAAAGCAGTTATAATATGACAACGAGCATCAAAGGCTATGAAGAAACAATAAATGAAATAGCAAGAAAATTAACGGAGCATTAAATCCTATCTTGATCTAACAAACGAAAGCATTTAAAATTCCCAGCTTCAAAATAAATGCCTATCCACTAGGTAATTGATTAATGGATAATTAATCTATATTTATTACAAGTGTATCAAAACTTACAAGACCCCTTTGATGTTTCTCGCCTATTTGTGAAGGGTTTAATTTTCACTACCAGAACTCCAAAGACATAAATCCAAAGATTCTCCTGAGTACCCAGCTATGTTGTCATAAATATGTCAACTACTTTTTAATTAAAGCAAAGACCTGGGCTTTTTTCCTAAGCTTTAAGAGTGCAATAGCTTATCAGCAATGCATTTGATAAGACCAAACTGGTTTATATGCATTTGAAAACTGAAATTAATACCTACTCTGGTAAAGTCACATTGTAAAAGAATCACAAAACAATAAAAATCTAAAGATATATCCCTTTTAACAAAAAATATTTTTTTAAAAAATTCCTGATTGCTATGTTTGCTCTGCATTATTGCATAGTCAAAGAGGCAGTTAAGTGATAAACTCAGTTATGAAGGATATTACTAATTTGGAGGAAATTTCCAAATTATGCTGTTGTCTTATGTTTAGATGTTACTCATTGGACTATCTGCTAAAGGTTGATCCATTTCTTCAATGGCAGTCTTCCAATCATATGTTCCCTGTTTCCTCTGTGTAAAACAAAATTATAAGAATTGGTCATGCTTCTTGCGAACCGAAGGTTTCCTGGACCAGAGTCTTTGTTCATTGGCATCTAGATCTCAGGCCCCTTCCACACAGCTATATAAAATCCAAATTGAACTGGATTATATGTCAATGTGGACTCAGCTAATCCTGTTCAAAGCAGATATTGTGGATTATCTGCTTTGATGTTCTGGGTTATATGGCTGTGTGAAAAGGCCCTCAGAGAGCTTTTCCTTACTCAAGGAACTTGAAGTGATTAACTACAACATGCACACTGGCCTCCAACTGACAAAGAGTTCTTCTCTCACCCTGGACTTTCCACAGATATATATGAACCTTCCTTGCTTAATCATAGAATCATAGAATCATAGAATAGTAGAGTTGGAAGAGACCACATGGGCCATCCAGTCCAACCCCCTGCTAAGAAGCAGGAAATCGCATTCAAAACACCCCCGACAGATGGCCATCCAGCCTCTGCTTAAAAGCCTCCAAAGAAGGAGCCTCCACCACGGCCCTGGGGAGAGAGTTCCACTGTCGAACAGCTCTCACAGTGAGGAAGTTCTTCCTGATGTTCAGGTGGAATCTCCTTTCCTGTAGTTTGAAGCCATTGTTCCGTGTCCTAGTCTGCAGGGCAGCAGAAAACAAGCTTGCTCCCTCCTCCCTATGACTTCCCTTCACGTATTTGTACATGGCTATCATGTCTCCTCTCAGCCTTCTCTTCTGCAGGCTAAACATGCCCAGCTCTTTAAGCCGCTCCTCATAGGGCTTGTTCTCCAGACCCTTAATCATTTTAGTCGCCCTCCTCTGGACGCTTTCCAGCTTGTCAACAGCTTAGTTTCTTCATACTTCACAACCTCTGAGGATGCCTGCCATAGATGTGGGCGAAACGTCAGGAGAGAATACTTCTAGAACATGGCCATACAGCCCGGAAAACATACAACAACCCTGTGAAAATCAAGAGCACAAAGGACATAGCTACATTCATATTCTTGTGGTAGGTTTCTCATAGATCACTATGCAAATAGAATATTAGAATAGATTGGAATGAAAAGTTTATCATTTGATCTAAGCACACACTGGAGAAATAGGTATTAGCTTATTTAAACAAGCAATACTTTTTGGAGTTCATGCTCCTGTTAGGATTGGACACTGCAAGTCTACAGTATTTTTTTCAATATTAATATGTCTGGTGGTTGCTTTAGTTTTTTCTTTCTTTGCACAGGTCCTGATGTGCAACTATAGCATGATATATTGGGTAGCATGTCAGGTCTACAATTGCCGTGCTAGATCCCACTTGGGATTTAGTGACCTGATTGTGGTTGAATGGCCAGGAAAGAAGGGGCTTTAGTAGCATGGTCTGATGCCATGTGCTATTTCATACCATATCCACAGATAATTTTACAGAGGTGAGTTGATACTAACTGGTCAGATGCTGGAAAATAGGTTATTTCTGGGGGATCTGCAACAGGGAGTGAGAGCTCTTTTGGCCAACCTAATGGAGCTAGGACCTAAGCAAACACTTGAGCCTTATCCATAGCATATAGAAGGGGAAGGAATCTGGTGAACACCAATGCCTCTGGAACTGCCTCTTTAGATCATCCAACTAGGGGGATAGGATGAGGAGGAACATTCCCTTGGAGTAGATGTGAGAGCTGTGGCCTTTCTGTAAGTACAAATTGTTGGTTTTGACCTTGAAAGCCCTATATGGTTTGGCTCCAGGTAAACTACAGGATCATCTTTTCTTGCACAATATGTCCCAGGCACTGAGTTCCTCTCGGGGGAGACTATGCCAGTTGGCTGGAACACCACTGACAACCATCACCCAAGCCCGTTTCATCAGAAGCCCCAAGAAGACTATGGAATGGCCTGTGGGAAGGGATCCAACAGCTAAATCAGCTGTAAGAATTTAAGAGGCAAGTGAAGATCTATCCCTTCAGGTAGGCCTACCCAGTCAGTTTTAAACTGTTAATTTCAACCTGATTTTATTCATCTTGTTTATATTTTGATATATGCATTTTAATAGTGTTGTGTCTGTCTATTTTATCCATGTTGTACTCTGCCTCGAGCCATAAGAAGAGGCAGGTATTAAACATGTTGTTGTTGTTGTTGTTGTTGTTGTTGTGACTTGTGGGAAGCCTTCTTTGCTTGGTCTTCCATTTGCAGGCCAGCTAGGAAGCAATCCAATATTTTGAGTTCTCCTTGAGGATGAGACGTTTCATCCAGTAGGAGCTTAGGCTAAGGTCTGAGTAAGACCACTGACCTCAGCTGCTCTCACTCAAGGTTGTTTCCTCCCCTTTGCATTTCTTTTACCTGATAAAAAAGTTAATAGTTAAAATAAAGTGGCCCTTTCAACCTAATCTCTGTGCACGGTCTCATTAAGTCTATGGCTGGTCAACAAAGGCTGCTCTAGCTGAAAAATAGAAGTCCCTGCACATATTCATCTGAATCTTGCCAGTTTTTACTCTTCCAGGGGAGACACATTTATCCTGATTCTGCCAAGAAATAAAAAGGTTATCAGCTGTTCCATTAAAAAACAACTTCAAAGTCACTTAACACAAAACCCTTTGTACTTATTTCCCTGCAAGTCGAAATATACAATATCTTTCCATTGCCTGCACATTTCTCAGAATAATAAGGAAAAATATGGTCATGTTTTTTTCCCCAGTAATAGTCATTGGGAAATAGACTTCTAGATTTGGACTTGGGTTCTGTGAGATGGATGGGAGAGTCTCCAAATCAGTGAAACCAAACCATCATTCCTGAAACTACCAAATTGCAGTCTGCACTAAGTCAAGTAGAAGTCCTGAAGTCAATAAGATGATGAGACTCTTCTCTCCACCAACTGCCCTCCACTCACATCTGCCTTTCCTAACTTGAATTGTAAGCATATCTCAGGATCCCTGATGAGGAAATATGGCCAAACAAATGACTGCAGGCAGAGTAATATCAAATCCTCATGCTCCTAGTGTCCTCATGTTAGTGCAAACACAAATTTGGAATTCTGAATTTCTCAGCAAAGACGTAATTGTGCCCTTTGGGTACCTGGGAGACTGGCAGACATAGCTACTGAATTTTTTCCTCTGAATTTGAAGATACTGGATTTAGCTACTGTAGAAGAGAGAAGTAAGGACTGAGGCTTAACTCCTTGATGTTTCTACTTCTAACAAAGTTAAAGCTTTTTGTTTGAGACTATACTTTGCTGTGCTTTACCTATACAGCACATAATAATCATCATCATCATCATCATCATCATCATCATCATCATCATCATCATCATCATCTTCATTTCTATTCCGCCCTATCTCCTCGAAGGAACTCATGGTGGACTTCATCACATGCAACCCCCCCTCTCCCCAGATTCTAAACACTAATCACATGATGAGGGTCAGCATTGTGATTTCCCAGGCTCCGTGGTGAAGCAGGGCAGCAGCGAGGCAATCCCAGTGCCCCAGCCGCCAGCCGATGTTTTCCCACCAGACATGGAAAAGTATTGCCATGCGGTTTGAGTCCCTCAAAGACCTGTTGTTCCTTACAGAATACAGGGATGATTCCATGTTGGCGACAGCAGCATCCCATCACGCAGCCACCAAGTTCACCAAAAGTCACCCTGTGTCATCTGATGGGCAGTGTGGGACTCCATGGGTGAACTCGGGCAGAAGCATCCTAGGATGCTTTTTTTACCCTGTGTGATAAGGCTGTGACACAGCTCCCTGACAAAGCATCTTGGGAATCCATCAAACACCACAAACAGACTTCAGCCTATCGTCCATGATGCTTCATCAGGAAATGGTTTTAGAAGTGTTTAGAAATTAGAGGGAAGAACAGGATACGGAGAGAAATCATCTTCTGGGCATGGAAACTGGAGAAAGCAGGGGGAAAACATGTGAGATGGGACCTGTTAAATTTACCTGTGTTGAATCACTGGCATTCATATGGGTGGTCTCCTACCAAGTATTGACATTTTTCTCCCAAAATCCTGCTTCGTGATCCTGGCATGATAATTTTTTTAAAATAAATTAAAAATTAGGAATACTACAATTTCATTCTGTCATCACTTTGTTTTTTCTGTCATTTCTCCTGCATAGTAATCTTGGCTTTCGAAATTGTGCTATTGCTAGCTTTTGGACTTTGTTTTCCCTTTTTTAAAAACAAACTACACTAAGTTCTAGTGACTAGTAGGTTTTGGACTTCCAAGACTAAGGGAAAGGAGAGGAGCCCAGAGAAGAGGTGTTTGCCTTAAGAACGATGGCTTCTGTCTCCTCTATGGATGGTTTAGCTAGAGTTGTAATGAGGGGTAAGTAAATTCTCCGTATTCTTTAAAGACAGAATTCCATGCAAAGGAGATGATTCCACAAGCAAAGAAGATTTCCCCTGCTTTGTCTCATTTCTCCCAGCTCTGTCTGATGAAGTTTCTAAAGGTTTTTCTGGATGTAGCAATGAAGAGTTGTCTTGAGTAATTCAGTGGTCTCTGCCTAAGGAAGGGGATCTCTAGCTCTAGAAAAGACAGAAGGTCCATCTTCATTATTGAATGAATGCATCTTGATACCACTTTAACTCCATGGTTGAATGATATGGAGTCACGGATGTTATGGTTTTACAAGGTCTTTAACCTTCTCTGCCAAAGAGTGTTGATGCCCCACCAAATTACAAATCCCAGGATTGCATAGCATTGAGCCTTGGCAGTTAAAGGATGTCAAAGTGCATCACTTCTCAAAGACCCCTGGAGCCTAACGGGAGTTACTCTATTTATCCTTGTGAAATTGAAATGTTAATGGGTTTTCCCCCCGGTTCTCACATGGCCAGAAAAAAGGGAAGGGAGATCCCTTCAGACCAATACAGCAGATATAACATCTGAAATAAAATGAAGGCCTGTGACCATCATCTCCCCTCTCCCCCCCCCCTCCCCGGCCTGATGAAGAAGCCAATCTCTATAAACTTGCACTGTATGTTTCATGCATTTGGTTAGCTAATAAATGTATCTCTCTTTTGTGGATTGTGGATTTTGTTTTATGTGGCAGATAACGATTCTGATAACACGAATGCTAGAGGAATAAGGCACCCCCCCCCCAACTTTAACGTCACACCAGAAAAAAACCTGTATTAATTTACATCTCATCTGTAATCAGGTTAAGATTCATATACATGGCTTCTTGTTTTTTCTTGTAACATCTGCATTTTGCTCAGTTTCTTAGCTCTCACCTGTATGGATAGAGAATTAATGTGACATCGTTGCTGAAGAGATTTCTTTGAGAAAATAGATTAACATTCTCCAAGTCCTAATTTAGTTATTAGAAGTCTGAAATATCTTGTCAGGCTCAGTGAGGGGTGGGTTAATATATTCCATTCACTTCTTCTGAAGCTGCCTCTTCATAAGGAAGGATTGCATTTTCTACCAGGGGACTAATGGAGGGAAGTGATAAATATGCAGCAAGTAAAGTTGCATTGCTCACAGGCATGTGAATCTTGTAAACTATGCCAAAAACAACTCTTCTTGTTTGTTTGACACCATCTATTTAGGCCAATATTTTTTAAAAATTTTATTTTACAGAACTATTCCTCCTGATATGAAGGGCCTCAGAGATTAACGTGGCTTGCAATATGATTCTTTATTCAGTTTACAAGTTGCATTTGTATATGCACAATTTAAACATCTAGCTGTGTCGTGCCAAACTGCTGCTTGGGGGAATTCTAAGAGCTGTGATCAGAAATGTTTCCAAGTTACATCATAAATTGTGGTGTACTATTTGGACATTATGATGATCCAGAAGTTAGAAGACTTTCAGGACCAGTAATCTAACCTGAATCTTACAGAAGTAACAATTATCAAGACAGGTGTAACTCTTTCCTCCCACTAACCACTGGGCTGATTACTGAATCTTGTTTAAGAACTGATAAGAAGATACTATTCCTATTCTTCATCCTGGAGAGAAGTGAGTATTGGGGTGCTTCAGAGTTTTGTCCTGGCCCAACATACTTTTTTAAAAAGTATTTTTAATTTTTTATTGTGTGCAAATGATAAACAAAAATCAAAAATCAAGTACAAGTAGTACAATAACTAACAGAAACTACAATAACATCTTAACAAACCCTTACCCTCCTTCCTCACACCTGTGAACCCACCACCTATGACTCTCAACACTACTCAATGTGATTCTTATACCTGTTCAAAACCTAGAACACACCCTTATATCTGTTTTAATAAATTCCCCTTGTGGCTATTTAATGTTGACATTATTTATATCCCACCACTATTTCCACGAAGGGACTCAGGGTGCAGCATATAATATAAACCACCTTTTCCCAATTTTTTTATACCAACCTACGGGTCCACCAAACAGGGGAGAAAGTGCCGTTCTGCATCTTGCACTCCAGATTTATCTATTTTAGTTATCATCTCTGGGGTTACGTAACTTTTGTATAACATTTTGTACATATTTTCTCTAATGGATCCAGCTATTGGAAAATTAAATCCTTTTTTTCAATAGATATTCCCAATTCTCCAAATCAATATTTTCCCCTAGATCTTTAGTTGTTTTTATTTGGTTATTCTCTAAGTTGTATTCTAAGTTGTATTTATATAATCTAGAAATTAATTCTTTACTACCCTTCTCAAAAATGTTTTCCATAGCCGATTGTCTTTTGGAGAACCCTACACGAGAATCTTTCATAAAATGATTGTGTAATTGATAGTAATGAAACCAGTCATTTATTCCTATTAAATCCCATTGCTCTTTTTCTTAGATTAAATACTCCCTGTAAGTTCTTATTTTTTTAATTTAATGCTAGCCTTAGAACTGATTCCAATAGGCACAGCCGTAGAGGGATTTTTGGTTCTCTCCCCTCCTTGTATCTCTTCCAAATCGCTAGAGAAGCTTAGAGAAGACTACAAGATGCCATGATGGACATCTTTTGATATTTGAAGGGATATTATGTAGAAGCTTGCTTTTTTGCTGCTCCTGAAACCAGAGCACAAACCAATATATTTGAAAGCAAGAAAAGAGATTCTATCTAAATACTAGGAGGAATGTATTACTGTAAGAACTGATAGTGGAACTGCTTTAGGAGGTGATGGATTTGCCTTCTTTGGGGGGCTTTAACAAAGGTTGTATGGCCATCTTTCTGAAATGCAGTAGATGTGTATTCCTGTGTGACAGAGAGTTGGACTTGACCCTTGTGGTTCCTTCAGTTTTCATGTTTCTATGATCCTTCACCATCCGTGAGACAGAGGCCTAATTTTGGAAGCACAAAAGGTTATGTGGCTTCCAAAGCTTTGTCCTCCAATAGCTTGAAAATTCACTAGAAATCAGTAGAAAGGTTCTCATCCCAGCTCCCCAGCATCTGCCTCTTAAGACAGTCACTTCCTTTTTATCTGAATGACAGAGTTGTCAGGCAGGCTTTGCTCTCAGACACAAAATGCCCAGTAGCCGCTGGTAGTTTCCATGTCAGTAGGACAATAAATCCACTCTAGGTTTGGTTCCAAACTTTAAACAAGTTATCTGTAGTCCTGAATCTCTTTTGAAGGATGGGGTTGGCATCTTAAAGTGGCATGAATTCACCACCCTGCTGACATGGAAGCAATAAATATAAAGGACTAATGTTTATTCACTTTAAGTATAGTTGGAAATGCAGAACAGTAATTTCAAACTATTGCTTCCAGCAATAAGAACAACTTTAAAGGAGCGATTCAAGATGCTGATCCCATTCCCAAAACAAATTCAGCTCCTTTAATGATCTCATTAAAACCAGAGTTGATTCCAGATAACCAAGTCTGGAAACCAAACCCTATGAGGAATGACTTGGAGAACTAGATATATTTAGTTTGGAGTAGAGAAATCTGAAGCCTGAATAACCTGGAGGTACAAGACCCTATCTGACTTTGGAAGCTTATCAGGGTTGTTCCTGGATAGTATTTGGAACTACCAATGAATGCCAAGTGCAGTTGGCTATATTTCAAAGGAAGGACAAAATCACCTCTGAATATTCCTTGTCTATGAAAACTCTATGAAATTCATAGGATCAGTATAAGTTAACAGGTGACTTGAAGGCACAGAGAGCACAAGAGAGTTAAATAAGAGACAATATGATAGCTATCTTAAAATATTTGAAGTAATTCCATGTACAAATGGAATCAGTTCATTTTCTACTGCATGACAACCTAGGACATGAGCCAATGGTTACAAAAAAAAGATTCCACCTAAACATTAGAATCAACTTCCAGATTGTAACAGCTGTTTGATAGTGGAAGAAACTGTCTTGGAGAACAGTTGTATGAGCATCTCTAAGGGTTGTTTTGGCTGTGGATTCCTATGTGTCAAGATAATAGACTAGATGGCCCTTATGATCCCTTCTAACCCAATGATTATATGATTCACCACTTTTCTGATGCAGAAGCCAACATTAAAAATGTCAGGGCTGGCTTTCAACAAGAAAGCTTCTTTATGAGTTTGACGTCAAGAACAATCAGATTTCCATCAGTCTCTGGTTGTAGCCATGCCTTTGGGTCCAAAGAGTCTGTTCCTTTCTGTCAGAGGAAAGAAGGCTTTGTGAGCAGATGGATCAAGACATCTGATTAGAATCCATACAAACATCTTTCACCAGAGTTACATTTCTTTTTTCCTTATGAAGATGACATGGGCATTTATTGATCAAAGCAAAAGCAAAGGGCATCTGAGAAGCTCAGTAGATGGACCCAAGTGACAACACAGCAGTTATTGATCAAAGTAGGAGAAAAAACAGATAGCAACAAATACCAGGTGAGAGACTGAAGTGCCACAGTTTGTTTTGTCTTTGCTCTGAAACCCTGCAAAAACTGGAAAGTGAAAGTGCCAAGACTGAAATAGATGAAAGTGGAGTCCCTAAAGCAAGTCTGTCACACCTAGATAACAGTGATTACCAAAACCAGTGGGTTCCTGGAAAGAATTCAAAGGGAATATATTTGTTCCAGCAATTGGCCATAACAAAACATTAAAAAGAATTGTGAAAAAGAATGAATTTCTTTTATCAGTGTAGCAGTTAAAGAAATACAAAGGAATCCAAAAATAGGCAATTAGTAGTTCTAGTTCCCACAACAGTGGATTGGTGAATCAACTGACTTTCAGTATGAACTTTAAAGGAACTGTTAAAGCTGATGAATCTATTCAGGGGGTGAGCCTTGGATAGGTCCTTTGGTATTTGGATTGAAACCTCAAGCAGATTTACCAGCATCTGTTGCCTACAAAGAAATGAGTGCATGGTTTTAACAAACTTCATGACTGTATCTGAAAATAGAAATAGCTATGTTAATCAGATTTAGCACAAAAAGGTATAAAAGAATCCAGCTACACCTTTGACACTAACTGATTTATTCTAACACTCCCCCTTCCCATTGAATTATCATCTTATTGTGGTGAGGGGGTTTGTGTGTTCCAGTGAACCTGCAGGCAAAATCTTCGGAGTCATGTGGGAGCTCTCAGGCCAGCAAGGTCACAGGAGAGGAACCAGACCAAGCACAATCTGAAGTTCTCAATAGCGAACAGGCAGATGATAACATGGTATATGTTAAAACAGCTGTGAAGATGGAAGAAGACTGCACCAGCTGAGAGGCTTCAGTTGTTGGGTTAACCATGCCACTTAATCTGAACCTCTTTCTGTGAATACTGCACTGATCTCCACATATAAAACAAATTCATGCATACACCTCTTCCAAGCAAAAGTAAAAGAAAACCACCAAAAGTCAGATGGCAATAAGTGAGTGGCAATGGGAGCAGGATTGTGAAACCGGGAAGCCCCTAGAATGGCACATGGGCAGTGGATATGGATTCAGTCATTCTACCTCAAGGTCCAAGGCAGTTGAGTAGTCCGGCAGCTATATCCATGACTGAGCAGCCTATTTAGGATCCATTCTGCTCGCCCCATATGGGGAGGGAGCTAGAAAAGGTGCCTGAAACATAAGTCTGCCTCTCTTATTCCTGACTGGATTGTCATGTCCAGGGAGGTCTCCACCTTGAGGTCAAAAAAGACAAATGAATTTTCAAATGTGGAACATAAAGACACTGTTGGATAACATGAACAATGAACACCCTGAACCAGGCTTGTAGCCAGGATTTTGATTCGGGGAGAACTGGGATTTAACTTGGGGGGGAGGGGGAGCTGAGTCTGAGCAGGAGAGGGTCTACCCTAGCTAACCTTTTGTATCGTTATCCCAAGATGAGCGGGAGAGGGGAATGATTTTGCTATTTCCAAACCTACTCTTCATAGCACTCTGAGGGAACAGTGTAGGGGTTCTTCATAGTTAATTAGCCACTGCCAGGGGCAAACCAGCCCTACGAAATGTAATCCAAAATCCAGTTAGCCTGTAGCAAAGGCTAACATAATTATGTCTGCGCTACACCTCTTACTCTGTGAAGCAGGGATGATTTTGTGGCTTCAGTACAAGAGGAATGGCGATTCAACCCAGGTTTCAGATAAATTTGAAGGTGTTGTTCTTGTTGTTATTTTCGTTCAAGCCATTTCTGGTGACCCTAAGGAGATCCTATCATGGAGTTTTCTGGGTTAAGAGTGTGCCTTGCCTTTAAGAGTATGACTTGTGCAGGGTCATCCATTGGGTTTCCATGGCTGAGCAGGGAATCAAATGATGGTCTCCAGAATTTTTGTCTAACATCAAAACCATCAAATAACACTGCCTCTATCTTGCCTTGAAAAAGATTCAGTTCCTTGAATGACTTCTTTAAAATTTTGACTGGACCTCGGAGCAGATTTACTGCTCCACTAACATTTAACCACCAGCTACCCCTTTTGAAGAAATTAACCAATTTGGATTTTGAGTTTTCAGCCTAGTGCACTATATAAAATTATTGATACAAATTCCCTGCAAAGAAAATATTTTTAGAAAATATTATTTTCTGTGCACACAAGGGTAATAAGTCCTGAAGTGTGAATACACTTCAAAACCTTTGATTTCTTTGACAATATTCTCACAGCAAGAAAAAGGTGTGGGATTATGTATTCTTGCATGCAAGAGTGAAATATATGGATATTTATATCCATAGTTCAAGATTTGCAACTGGTTTTTATATGCACAAGAGTGAATATTAAAGACTTTTTTTGCTTCTTTGTTCTCAGAATGCACAGTGGCTTAAAGTACAAGTTTCCTTTAACAAAGCCACATAGGAATAGCTGTTGATATTTTTCTCTGAATCACATCTCAAGATATGATGTTTATACAAAGACTTTACAATCCTAGGTCTGCTTGGGTTTATTGTCATTCCTGTTTCCCTCTTCATTTGTGCTGTGCCTTCAAGTTGTTTCAGACTTATGACAACCCTAAGGGGAACCTACCCAGGCTTTTTCTGTATCTGAAAGTGTGTGATTTGCCAAAGGTCAACCAATGGGTTTCCAAGATTGAGAAGGGAATTCAAATCTGTTCTGCAGAATTGTAGTCCAGTACTCACAACCACTATATCACACTCCCCATTTTAGCTGCAACAAAGCAGATAATCTGGATTTTATATGACAGTATATAAGAGGCCATGGTCCATTTGAATCCTTGCAGCAGGGTTTCTCTTGACCCAAACAAGTGATTGGGGAGAGTGAATTAAACAGGACAAAGCAGAGGTATTCCAGTGGATTTGAATATGATGACTGGTTTTCCAGTTTAACAAAGGGCCCTTCCACACAGCCATATAATCCAGAATATCAAAGCAGAAAATCCCACACTATTTGCTTTGAACTGGGTTATCTGGGTCCACATTGCAATTCATTTCAGTTCAAAGCTGATAATGTGTGATTTTATTCAGCTGTGTGGAAAGGGCCTAAGTCAACTTGGAAGCCATCCTAGTAATGTAGATGATCAGCAGCCAGCATTTCGAATCATAGAATCATAGAATTGTAGAGTTGGAAGAGACCTCACAGGCCATCCAGTCCAACACTCTGCAAGAAGCAGGAAAATCTCATTCAAAGCACCCCCGACAGATGGCCATCCAGCCTCTGCTTAAAAGCCTCCAAAGAAGGAGCCTCCACCACAGTCCGGGGCAGAGAGTTCCACTATTGAACAGCCCTCACAGTCAGGAAGTTCTTCCTGATGTTCAGGTGGAATCTCCTTTCCTGTAGTTTGAAGCCATTGTTCCACATCCTAGTCTGCAGGGCAGCAGCAAATAATAACTTTAATAATAATAACTTTATTTTTATACCCCGCCCCATTTCCCCGAAGGGACTCGGGGCGGCTTACATGGGGCCAGGCCCGATAAAACAAACAAATAACAGTAACAAAGCAATAAAACAATTATCCCAGTAAAGAACATCAACATAAATAAAAACAATCATTAAAATCAACAAGTGTGATGACCCATGGGCCTTGTAGTCCTGCTCAGGACATTGTAATCCCTGATGAAGATGAAAACTTGGGTTTTTTACCTTCCCAGTCTGAACTGGATTCCTCTCAGCCAGATCTTTCCCAGGCCGATCTGGGAACCTTGCACCTGCAAGAAAGTGGTCTCCCAGAAGTATGTCAAACAACCCCAGAGCCTACTTCTCCCGTGTTCTTGCGCCGGGAGTTTTGTAAACAACAGAGAAGTTTGGAATCAGCTTCGCGCAGGAGTGCGAGGATAGCAGCTAAGAATGTTGCCAATTAAGACTGTTTCTCGTGAGAATCTTTAAGGAGTTTAACATCTGGTCACAGAGTTTAGCTTTCGGTTCTGTTTCCCAGAGAACTGCTTCGGTGAGAAAGTTAGACTCTATATAGGTGTTTTGCCCGCGTAGTAACTTCGCGGAGTCAATTCGTCAGCCTACGGAGCGAGTTGTGTCTGGACAGCGCGCTCCGATTCAAGCCTCGCTCCTGCCCAAGCCTTGCCTTGTTATCCAGCCTTCGCCTTGCTTCCCAGCCTTTGTTTATCTGCGGACCTTGCCTTGTTTCCCAGGATCAATCCTTGCCTTGTTTCACGGATTTTACCAAGTTATTCCACGGACCTTGTTCTTGTTCTTAGTTACCTTGTTCCACGTTCAAGCCTTGTTTCAAGTATCAAGTTATTTCCTAGCCACGCTCAAGTTTTATGGACTAAAGGACCTTGTCATCTCCCCTCACTTTGCTTGGCAAAGTGAGTGTTTCGGTTATTGGATTACAACTTTGGACCTTAATATTTCTTATTTGACATTGCTTTTTTGGACTAATTCTGACCTTTCCTGAAAGGTCTAATTCTGGACTATTTTCTACACTTGTTTTTATTAACTTTATATATTCCTTCAATAAAGATATTAGATAGATTCTGGCCTCGGTGTATGGTTATTGGTGCTCTGCAGCCTGGGTCGTGACAGTTTGACTCCGCCACCCTAAGCACCAATTAACCTCGGCCAGAATGTCCACCGGAGCCGTACCTGGGCCGAGCGGCCAGCCGATTACCTACACCATCGACAAGGAAGAGGTGGATCGCATCCGCGACAGACTCAACGCCCAGGATGGAGAAATAAAGGGCTTGCGGGAGCGCGGAGTCCGCCTCCCGGCCATGGCGTTGCCCACCAAGTTTACTGGAGAAGCTTCTAAGGTTCATGTTTTCCGTCGCCAATGTCAAGCTTATCTAGAGGCCCGAGATGCCGAGTTTCCCCAAGAAGACATCAAAGTGGCGTGGGTTTACAGTCTTCTAGACGGGCCAGCGGCCAATTGGGCGACGGCACTGTACGATCAAGCCTCTCCACACCTAAGATCAGCGCAACACTTCTTGGACCACCTCAAGGAGACTTGGGGAATCGAGGACAATTTGGAGGCAGCCGGTCACAAACTCCGTCGCCTTTTCCAAGGAGACAGACCTATGTCTCAGTATATAGCCGAGTTCCGAGTGCTGGCCCACAACACCGGCTGGAACGATGTAGCCCTCAGAGGACAATTCCGGGAGGGTCTCAACATTGAAATGCTGGAAGAAATCTCCAAGGTGGACCCTCCCCAGACCCTCGAGGCACTCATTGATCAATGTTTACGGGCTGAAGTCATGATTGCCAACAGGAAACAGTGGGTTCGAGGCCAGGGCAGTAGAGCCGGGGCAAAACCCCCCGCTCCCGCCAGCGTTCAGCCACGACCAGTGTGGAGACCCCCACCGCCAACCCCATACCCCAGAGGAGGCGAGGAGGTGCCGATGCAGTTGGGCAATGTGCGTCCCAGACTAGATGCCGCCGAGAAGGCCCGTCGTCAACGCTTAAACCTCTGCTGGTACTGCGGGAACGGGGGCCACTTCGCCAGAGAGTGCCCAGCCAAAGGGAAACCGGCCGCCCGTCTTGCGGCGGCGTCCTCCACGGAGACGAAGGCGTCTGAGCCGACTGGCACACAGCCGGCGGGGGAAGCCAACGACCGGGTGTAGAGAGGCTCGCCAACCCGGTCAAAAAATCCATCCAAGAGCCGCCAACCGGGGTCCTGTTCCTTCTCGTGGTCACTTTATGGTCAGCAAAAAGGGGACCCGTCATGATCCACGCTATGATAGACTCTGGAGCTACCAACAATTTCATCGATAGAGAGTATGCCGACTCTCTGGGATTACAATATCATGATTTCAAGAATGCCCGTGTGGTGCAAGCCATAGACGGCCGCCCCCTCAAGACGGGCCCCGTAAGTCAGTGGTCGGAACCCACCAGGATGTGGATAAGGGAACATATGGAAGAGATTTCCTTCTTTGTTACCGAGGTTCCCCATTTTCCTGTGATTTTGGGAATTCCATGGCTGACTCTCCACGACCCTAACATCTCCTGGTCCAACAGAGAACTGCAGTTTGCTTCACCGTACTGCCAAAACCATTGCCTCGTAGCCAAGGTATGCCATGCCACAGACACCGAGCCCATCATCACCTTGCCAAAGAAGTACTCCGAGTATTGGGATGTATTCAATGAGAAAGAAGCCGAAAAATTACCCCCACATAGACCTTATGACTGTGCCATTGACTTGGTGGAGGGGGCCCCGATTCCGCGAGGGCATCTCTACTCCCTGACTGAACCAGAGCAAGAAGCTCTCAGGGAATTCCTAGAGACAAACCTTCGCAAGGGATTCATCAGACCCTCTCAATCCCCAGCCGCCTCCCCAGTGATGTTTGTGAAGAAGAAGTCGGGGGAACTACGCTTGGTGGTGGACTACAGAGCATTGAACAATATCACCAAGCGGAACAGCTATCCCCTGCCCTTAATCTCGGATCTACTGGATCGGCTTCGAGGAGCCAAGGTTTACACCAAGCTGGATCTTCGGGGGGCTTACAACTTAGTTCGCATCAGGGAAGGGGACGAGTGGAAGACCGCCTTCCAGACCAAATTCGGATTATTCGAGTCCCGAGTTATGAATTTCGGTTTATGCGGAGCTCCCGCAACGTTCCAGCATTTTGTCAATGACATTTTTCAGGACTATCTAGACAGGTTCTTGATAATTTACCTGGACGATTTTTTGGTGTTTTCTAGATCACAATCAGAACATGAGAACCACGTCAAAATGGTGTTGCAACGATTGCGGGATCATGGACTTTATGCCAAGCTGGAAAAATGCGCCTTTGATCTACAAGAGGTAGATTTCCTTGGTTACCGCATCTCGCCTCTAGGGCTTTCCATGGATCCAGCCAAGGTTTCAGCAGTATTGGAATGGCGGGCGCCAACTAACAAGAAAGAGGTGCAGCGTTTCTTGGGGTTCGCGAACTATTACCGCAAGTTCATTCCAGATTTTGCCCGCTGGTCCGACCCCATCACTAGCTGCATCCGTGGAAAGCAGCCTTTCCGCTGGACTGATCAAGCAGAGAAAGGGTTCCAGCAACTAAAGAAACTATTCACCTCCCAGCCAATTCTACAGCACCCAAATCCTGGAACCCCTTTTGTTGTGCAAGCGGACGCCTCTGATGTGGCAATTGGGGCTGTACTCTTACAACCGGTGGGAGATCACCTCCATCCCTGTGCCTTTTACTCTCGTCAACTAACCACACCAGAGAGAAATTACACCATTTGGGAAAAAGAACTACTGGCCATAAAGGCAGCCTTTGAAACTTGGAGACATTGGCTAGAAGGGGCCAAATTTCCCATTGAAGTCCACACTGATCATCGTAATCTAGAACATCTAAGAACTGCCCGCAAACTAAATCAGAGGCAGCAACGTTGGGCTTTATTCTTTGAACGTTTCAACTTCCAGATCCATTATGTGACCCCAGCCCAAACCAAGCAAGCAGACGCCCTGTCACGTAAACCGGAATACGCTGCAGGACGCAAGGAGACCTTCGAATCCCAACTGCTACAACCCGAGAACTTTGCCACGCTCACGGTGGGGAACACCAAATCCATTCCCATTGGTTCAACTTCCCCTACTCCAGGACCCATCTGTGCTCAAGAAATCCGGGCTAGTCAGCAAGCAGATGCCTGGGCGCAGGACCAACTTCGCCAAGGTCTGCATTTTCCCTTTTCGCTTAAAGATGGACTGCTATGCTATAGAAATCATGTTTATATCCCACCCGGACCGGGCAGGGAGAAAGCGCTTCGTCTGTGTCATGACTGCAAACCAGCAGGGCATTTCGGACTATTTAAAACCATGCATCTGATCCTAAGGGATTTTTGGTGGCCCAAGATCCGCAAAGATGTGGAAAAATATGTCAACACCTGCCCAGTATGCCAGCGCTCCAAGATAAGAAGGGAGAAGCCCTCAGGGCTTCTGCATCCCCTTCCTACCCCATCTCGGCCATGGGAAATAATTTCTGCGGATTTCATCACTGACCTACCACCTTCCTGTGGATTCACCACGATCCTAGTGGTGGTGGACCTTTTCACCAAGTTAGCCCATTTCATTCCCTGTGAAGGTCTTCCCACGGCCAAAGAGACTGCAGATCTATTCCTTCAACATGTTTTCAGACTACATGGATTGCCCAAGAGTTTAGTCACAGACCGTGGATCTCAATTCACCTCTCGTTTTTGGAAGGCACTACAAAAACTATTGGGCATAGACTCTCGCTTATCTTCAGCTCATCATCCCCAAACAGATGGGCAAACGGAGCGCACCAATGCCACTTTGGAGCAGTATCTTCGCTGTTATGTAAACTATCAACAGGACAATTGGGCTTCTCTGTTACCACTGTCTGAGTTTGCCTACAACAATGGAGTTCAAGCTTCTACAAAAGAAACGCCGTTCTTTGCAAACTACGGCTTCCATCCACGTTTCTTCCCCCCTGTCATTGAAACTTCAGAAGTTCCCGCAGCAGAGGATTGGCTGCAGGAACTCACAGCGGTGCAACAACTTTTGCTCCAGCAACTGGACCAAGCCAAGGAGGACTATAAACGCCACGCTGACAAACATCGCCAGCCGGGCCCCGAAATCAAGGTAGGAGATCGGGTTTTCCTGTCCACTCGCTTTCTGCCCTCCCACCGCCCTTGCCGGAAGTTAGATGCCCGTTTCATTGGCCCCTATCCAGTGGTGGCGCAATTAAACCCCGTGACTTTCAAACTCCAACTTCCGCGTTCAATGCGCATTCACCCAGTGTTTCACCGTTCCCTGCTCCTTCCGGCGGATGGTGTGCGTCCTGATTCAGACCAACCGGCCCCCCCTCCTGTTTTGATGAATGGGGAGGAGGAGTTCGAGGTTGAGGACATTTTGGATTCTCGCTTTCATCGCCGCCGCCTACAATATCTCATTGACTGGGTGGGTTTTGGCCCTGAGGAACGCTCTTGGGAAGACGCCTCCACAGTCCATGCTCCTGATCTAACCCGCCGCTTTCATCAGACCTATCCCGCCAAGCCGCGACCTCGCGCCTCGGGGAGAGGGCCCCAGTTTGGGAGGGGCCTTGAGGAGGGGGATAGTGTGATGACCCATGGGCCTTGTAGTCCTGCTCAGGACATTGTAATCCCTGATGAAGATGAAAACTTGGGTTTTTTACCTTCCCAGTCTGAACTGGATTCCTCTCAGCCAGATCTTTCCCAGGCCGATCTGGGAACCTTGCACCTGCAAGAAAGTGGTCTCCCAGAAGTATGTCAAACAACCCCAGAGCCTACTTCTCCCGTGTTCTTGCGCCGGGAGTTTTGTAAACAACAGAGAAGTTTGGAATCAGCTTCGCGCAGGAGTGCGAGGATAGCAGCTAAGAATGTTGCCAATTAAGACTGTTTCTCGTGAGAATCTTTAAGGAGTTTAACATCTGGTCACAGAGTTTAGCTTTCGGTTCTGTTTCCCAGAGAACTGCTTCGGTGAGAAAGTTAGACTCTATATAGGTGTTTTGCCCGCGTAGTAACTTCGCGGAGTCAATTCGTCAGCCTACGGAGCGAGTTGTGTCTGGACAGCGCGCTCCGATTCAAGCCTCGCTCCTGCCCAAGCCTTGCCTTGTTATCCAGCCTTCGCCTTGCTTCCCAGCCTTTGTTTATCTGCGGACCTTGCCTTGTTTCCCAGGATCAATCCTTGCCTTGTTTCACGGATTTTACCAAGTTATTCCACGGACCTTGTTCTTGTTCTTAGTTACCTTGTTCCACGTTCAAGCCTTGTTTCAAGTATCAAGTTATTTCCTAGCCACGCTCAAGTTTTATGGACTAAAGGACCTTGTCATCTCCCCTCACTTTGCTTGGCAAAGTGAGTGTTTCGGTTATTGGATTACAACTTTGGACCTTAATATTTCTTATTTGACATTGCTTTTTTGGACTAATTCTGACCTTTCCTGAAAGGTCTAATTCTGGACTATTTTCTACACTTGTTTTTATTAACTTTATATATTCCTTCAATAAAGATATTAGATAGATTCTGGCCTCGGTGTATGGTTATTGGTGCTCTGCAGCCTGGGTCGTGACAACAAGCAGGATACAGTGTTAAAAACAGGAGACTAATTCGTAGATCCCAGGCGAAATGCAGAGTGTTACGAAATGGGAAAAGGAAATCTCAAGTTGAATGGACAATAAAGTGCGGTATAAAATGGCAAGACAACAACAATGGGACTATCATGTAATGGACAGATAAATTAATCCAGCAACAACTAAACATTGAAGGCCTTTTTGAAGAGCCAGGTTTTTAAGCTCTTCCGGAAGGAGAGGAGGGTAGGGGCCTGCCTGATCTCTCTAGGTAGAGAGTTCCAAAGCCGGGGGGCCACGACGGAGAAGGCCCTCTCTCTCTTCCCCACCAACCGTGACTGTGAGGGTGGTGGGAGCGAGAGAAGGGCCTCCCCCGATGTGATGACTCATGGGCCATGTAGTCCCGTTCCTAGTACTATTGTGGCAGATGAAGAGGAAAACTTGGGTTTCCCACCGTTTCAGCCAGAATTGGAGCCCTTGCACCTGCAAGATGTTTGCCCACAAGAAGTCAGCCAAACAAGCCTTGAGCAGAAATCTCCCCCATTTTCTCGCCGGGATTATTATAATTGAGATAGAGGCGCTAGGGAGGCGAATCGCAGAAGCGCCAGGATTGCTGCCAGACAATTAGCTGATTAAGCCTGTTTCCCTTGGGAAATCTTAAGGAGTCATGCATCTGGACACAGTATGGGTTTCGTTTCTTGTTCCCCAGGGAAAGTGTTCCTTGGCGGGAAAACAAGATCCTATATAGGTGTTTACCCGCAAAGAAATCCTTGCGGAGTCAATTCGTCACCTTGTGGAGTGAGATCGTGTGTGGACTACGCTACTCCAGTCCCTCGCCTCCAGGACCTAGTTCCAAGCCTTGTTTCTCGGACTTTGTTCTAGCATCAAGCTTTCTTTGTTTCCACGGACCTCGCCACGGACCTTGTTCTTGTTTCTTGCCTCTTGCTGCCACGTATCAAGCCTTGTTTGCCAAGAATCTAGTTTGCTTCGAGCATTGTTGCCAAGCTCCATTGGACTAAAGGACCCTGTCATTTCCCCACACTTTGCTTGGCAAAGTGTGTGTTTCGGTTATTGGATTACAACTTTGGACTCTAATATCACATATTGGACATTGTTTTCCTGGACTATATTTGACCTTTCCTGAAAGGTCTACTTCTGAACTATATTCTTCACTTGCTTTTATTGACTTTATATAATCCTTTAATAAAGATATTAGATAGATTCTGGTCTCTGCGTATGGTTATTGGTGCTCTGCAGCCTGGGTCCTGACACCTGATGAGCGAAGAGAACGTGTGGGTTCATAGAGGGAGATGCAGTCTCTAAGGTAGGTGGGTCCCAGACCATTTAGGGCTTTGTAGGTGATAACCTGCACCTTGAATTGGGCCCGGAAAGTAAATGGCAGCCAATGAAGCTCCTTAAACAGAGGCGTTGAACGCGCCCTGTAATTCACTCCGGTTAGAAGCCTGGCTGCCAAACGCTGTACTAGTTGTAATTTCCGGGCCGTCTTCAAAGGCAGCCCCACGTAGAGTGCATTGCAATAGTCCAGTCTAGAGGTAACTAAGGCATGGACCACCCTGGTCAGATCAGACTTCTTGAGGTACGGTCGCAGCTGGCGCACAAATTTTAGTTGTGCAAAGGCCCTCCCAGCCACGGCCGACACCTGAGCCTCAAGCGTCAGCCCCGAATCCAGGAGGACCCCCAAGCTGCGGACCTGCGCCTTCAGCGGAAGTGCGACCCCGTCAAGCACAGGTTGCCACCCAATACCCCGATCAGACATACGACTGACCTGGAGGACCTCTGTCTTGTCGGGATTAAGTCTCAGTTTGTTCACCCTCATCCAGGCCAACACAGCGGCCAGACACTGGTCCAGAATCCGAGGGGCTTCCTTGGATTTAGGTGGAAAAGAGTAGTAGAGTTGGGTGTCATCCGCGTAGAGATGGCACCGTACTCCAAAACTCCGGATGACCTCTCCCAGCGGTTTCATGTAGATGTTAAAAAGCATGGGGGACAAAATAGAACCTTGCGGGACCCCACAGATCAATGGCCAGGGGTCCGAGCAGGTGTCCCCCAGCTTCACCAACTGGGAACGACCCTCCAGAAAGGACTGGAGCCACTGGAGTGCAGTACCCCCAAGGCCCATCCCAGAAAGCCGCCCCAGAAGGATACCATGGTCGATGGTATCGAAAGCCACTGAGATGTCCAAGAGAACCAGCAGGGTCACACTCCCCCTGTCCAGCTCCCTGCTGAGGTCATCCACCAAGGCGACCAAAGCCGTCTTGGTACTGAACCCAGGCCTGAAGCCAGACTGTGATTGGTCCAGAAAATCCGTATCTTCCAAGAATCCCTGGAGCTGAGAGACAACCACCCGCTCCAAGACCTTGCCCAAGAATGGTAGGTTAGAGATTGGCCTGTAGTTACAAGGATTGGTCAGATCTAATGAGGCCTTCTTCAAAATAGGCCTTACCACGGCTTGTTTTAGGCTGGATGGAAATTTGCCCTGCCCCAAAGAGGCATTAATTATTGCCACAAACCAATCAACTAACCCACCACTGGCCTGTTTTAAAAGCCAAGATGGGCAGGGATCTAGGGCACAGGTAGTCGCCCTCACCGCTCCAAGAATCTTGTCCACATCATCAGGTTGCACAAACTGAAACGAATCCCGCAAGATCGAACAGACAGATGCCTCGGTTACCTCACCTGGCAATGCTTCAAGACTGGTGTCCAAGTCGGAACAAATCTGAGCAACTTTGTCTGCAAAATGGTGAGCGAACTCTCTACACCGAGTTGCCGAGGAGTCAGGTGCCCCCCCCAACCTGAGAAGGGTGGAGGAGCTCCCCAACAACTCGGAACAACTCAGAAGATCTATTTGTCGCAGACGCGATGCGGGCAGTCGTGAAAACCTTCCTGGCTGTCCGCAACGCCGCGGAATAAGCACTAATAGCGGCTTTAGACCGTGCTCGGTCAGAAACGTCGCGAGTTCTCCGCCAGCGCCACTCTAGTCTCCTTCTCTCATGTTTCATCTCCGCCAGCTCCCCGGTGAACCAGGGAGCCGGGGCAACTCCACGCAGCGAGAGGGGACGTTCGAGAGCGATCATGTCAATAGCCCTGGACAACTCGGTGTTATAACAAGCGACCAAGGCATCGACAGGATGCTTGCTCCCTTCTCCCTATGACTTCCCCTCACATATTTGTACATGGCTATCATGTCTCCTCTCAGCCTTCTCTTCTGCAGGCTAAACATGCCCAGCACTTTAAGCCGCTCCTCATAGGGCTTGTTCTCCAGACCCTTAATCATTTTAGTCGTCCTCCTCTAGACGCTTTCCAGCTTGTCAACATCTCCTTTCAACTGCGGTGCCCAGAATTGGACACAGTATTCCAGGTGTGGTCTGACCAAGGCAGAATAGAGGCGTAGTATGACTTCCCTGGATCTAGACGCTATAGCCCTATTTATGCCAAAATCCCATTGGCTTTTTTCGCTGCCGCATCACATTGTAGGCTCATGTTCAACTTATTGTCCATGAGGACTCCAAGGTCTTTTTTCACATGTACTGCTGTCGAGCCAAGCGTTCCCCATTCTGTATCTTTGCATTTCATTTTTTCTCCCTAAGTGAAGTATCTTGCATTTGTCCCTGTTGAACTTCATTTTGTTAGTTTTGGCCCATCTCTCTAATCTGTCAAGATCATTTTGAATTCTGCTCCTGTCTTCTGGAGTGTTGGCTATCCCTTCCAATTTGGTGTAATCTGCAAACTTGATGATTGTGCCTTCTAGCCCTTCATCTAAGTTGTTAATAAAGATGTTGAACAGAACCGGACCCAGGACGGAACCCTGTGGCACTCCACTCATGACTTCTTTCCAGGATGAAGAAGATACATTGGTGAGCACCCTTTGGGTTCATTTGCTTAACCAATTCCAGATCCACCTAACCATAGTTTTGACTAGCCCACATTTTACTAGTTTGTTTGCCAGGAGGTCGTGGGGGACCTTGTCGAATGCCTTACTGAAATCCAGATAGGCTACATCCACGGCAATCCCTGCATCTCCCCAGCTTGTAACTCTAATGAAAAAAGAGATCAGATTAGTATGACATGATTTGTTTTTGGTAAATCCATGTTGACTATTAGCAATGACAGCATTTGTATCTAAGTGTTTGCAGACCACATCCTTTTCCAGAATCTTGCCTGGTATCGACGTGAGGCTGACCGGACGGTAATAGTTTGGGTCATCCTTTTCCCCCTTCTTGAAGATTTCAGGGTCATAGTGACTCAGAAGCTGCAGACCAACATAGTTTAGATTTCTGGTGTTGGTAAGGATGGTGTTGAGTAGATTATGATTATAGTGATGATATCATAATTGCTCATAGTTACTATAGTTCTGAGAATTTTAAAAATGCCCCCTTCCTCCCTTCTTTGTCTGCATAGGCATGACAGCTGTAAAAGAAATAAGCAAAAAGAATATCAGCATAGTGATGCTAAGCATCTAGGGACACATTACTTGTCTTGGTATTATGTATTATTTATATCACAGCTGTGCCTTAGATGTATAACAAACATCTTTGAAACAGAGCTGGCCAGACGTAACGATGGAGTTTGAGAGGACAAAGCAACCAACAAATGTGGAATTAATGCTAGACTGAGAGAAGGATGAGGGGTAAGTTGAGTGATGTTTGGAAAAAGCTTGTAGTGGTTCATTCAGCCTCCACAAAGGCAGAGGATATCATGAGAACATCTCTGTCTCTGTCCACTGATCTATGGACCTGTCTATTGCTGGTATGCAGCCAACAACAGATTATATCTAATGATTGTTACCATTTAGAGACACTTGTACTTGTGTTATTCTGCTGAGGGGAAGGAATCTCCTTTTTTGACAAAGAAAAGCCTAACTGTTTCTCAGTCTTCCAGAAAAGAAATAGGTTTATTTCTCTGGGGAGAGAATGCAGCCAGACATCTGTTGCTTCTTTCTGCAGAGGAATGAGACACCTACTCGGCCCTCCATATTCACAGGTTTGACTATTGCTGATTTGATTATTTGCAGATTTGATTAAATTTTAAGAAATTTCTATATCCTTCAGCATGATGATATGGTCAATTCCCACTAGAAATTGATTGTAGAGTCACACTGGATGAGCTAGAGTTTCCTATGTCAGAGTAATTTACAGCGCAGCAGTAGTTGGAGTCAGTGGAACGTAGCACGAAGAGACATCCAGAGACGTTGGTAAAACTATATACAAAGTTTTACTGTACAAGACAAACAGACTTGCAGACGAACACAGGACTTGACACAACTCAGAAGAGAACAGAAAAGAACTGAACTAATTTAATCAGTAAAGCATACACACTTGTGTCTGGACACTCCCAGTTCCAGCCACACATCAAGGTCAACACAGCTTCTCAGCAATTAACTCTTTACAGACTATAGTACACTCTGGATGATGCAATCAGTATGCAATACATGCAAGACACAAATTGCATTTAAACACTATCTATACACAAATCCCACATTAACATCCTAGAGAGGTGTTCTCTTTAGGAATCCCTAAGTACTCCAGTGGAAATTGACCATAGAGCCATTCAGGAGGATATAGAGATTCCTAGAGAAGTTTTTTTTTGCAGGTACAACACATTGTGGTTTTTATGGAGGGAAGCATATGGCTCCACACAGCCTAGCTTCCCACCAGATTTTGTACCTGGGGAGAGCATTGCTTTCAGGAGTTCAGCATAAACAACTTGGTCCTTTGCTGTCCTTGCTTTAGTCCATAGAGGGAGACCTTGCACATAACTGAAGCAACATAACATGAACTCACATAATAAGCATGCCAGTATTTAGTTAAACATTTAGGGACCTCATCAGAAAGGTCAGACGAAGTGTCCTGCTTTACCTGACACTGCAGCAAAAAAAAAAGGGGGCAGCAGGGTGAAACTGTCACCCCACGTGCAGCTCCCTCTCAGCAACTCTTTCCCCATCAACCGCGAGAACTGTTGCCATTCTACAGAGAAACCTCCTGTGTTGTGGAAAAGCATCCAACAACGCTTCTACCCTGGTTGAGGGGAAGTCACACAACGTTGTGTCATGGCTGGCATGGGGCTCCGTCCCCAAGACAAGGTAAGAGTCCTAGGATGCTATAATTACCCCGTCCGATGAGGCTGAATATGAGGAGACTGGTGACCACATCAGATCCAATACTAAATGAGAGGGACAATCAGATTCATTTCATAAACATGGAGTTCATATCCTGACTTGATGTCTTTACCAATAAACACACAGTGAAAAATAGTTATTCCTAGAATAATAGAATCAGAGTTGGAAGAGACCACAAGGGCTATCCAGCCCAACCCCATTCTGCCATGCAGAAAAATACAATCACAGCACTCTCTCCTTCTGAGTCCCTTTTGCTCTTTAACATGCATATACCTCGGGCTGGTTTGTAGCTTTCTGAGATAGCTATTGTAAGCTTTGAATATTTTTGGTACCAATTATGTCAAATATTATTGATTTCACAGGTTACCACTACAAATCTCTCATGGCTGAAAGCCAGGTAATAAAATCATAGCAGTCAGTACAAAACAAACGAGAGTTAAGAGCTTTTGAATTCATTAGGAAAAACATACATACAAGTTTATGTTTCTATACAAGAACTAAAAAAAATCTTTGCTGCACACCTGGAAGGTGTATTCATTTGATATTCGACCCAGGACTGGTTGTTCTTGTTCATCCTTTCTTAAAGTGAAGTTCATGAATATAAAATATATCTTATCATACCTCTGATGAAGTGGAAAACAGAATATAAAGTGGAATAGTTTCAGTAATTCAGTGGAGAGGTCTTCATCGCCTTTCCAAGCCTCTTTGCCTTTTCTTCTAAGGATATTTATTCTGAAAATTCTTGCCTGGAGTTATTTTTTTTACATACTATGAAAGGTTTTTTTTAAGTAGAATATCTTATCTGTCTGATACCCAACAATCAGTATTCCACTTGCTTTGGATGTGTACTATTTTTCTCTGTTCTGTTCATGCAGTGCTAATTTGAATGAAAATAGAAAAAAGAAAATTAGCCTGAGAAATTGTAGAGTACCTGGGCCATCAGACAGAGTCAATGGGCCCACTGCTAGACTCTTCAAGTAGGAGCATTAACATTAGTCTGCTGTTCTGATGTAGCATTATTCCTAGAATGTCCAACCAGTCTCCTATGGAAATGCCTCCAGCAAAACATAAATACAGCAGCACTGTCCTGAAAATAGTATTTGGAGGCAAACTGTCTCTGATGCTGGACATTAAAAAGAGGCGTCATGACTCACCACTGGTGAGAGCTTTCTTTTTTGTGAGTCTAGCTAATCTCCTTTAAAAGCTATGCAAGCAAACAGACATCACTACGTCTTATGACAGTGTATTCTACAGTTAAATCCTGCACTTTTGGAAGTCACATCTGAAATAAGGCCTTGGGAGCTTCCATCCACAACTTGGCCATCTATTTTCTTTGCAGAAAATGCTGTTTCCTATCCAGACAATGTTGTTTTCCATGCAAAACATCGATATGTGGATTTTGTGCAAGGTAAGTCACAGATTGTGAATAGCCTTCAAAAACTAATGTTATCTGGGGCATGCACGCTGCCCCTTATCTGCTCTTCCTGCCACTGTGCTTAAATCAAACACACTAGAACTCTGTTTTCATCTGCCAAGTGCCCTTGATGGAAATACTTTATTTCTTGTTCCAGTTTCTAAACTATATACGAGTTACTACTTACAAGCATCCAGCACAGAGAGGTGATCATGGTGAAAGAGAAAGATCGAGCACATGGTCTTGACTTATATATAGTTCATTGCCCCTCTTCTGCTCATTTTTTGTGACACCTCCAGATATGACCTCCAGCTGGCTGGACTTGTCATTTCTGGTCTGACCTTCCATGCTTTGAGTATTTTCACCCCTCAGTGAAAAATGCTAGCTGGCACATGTCTTTGGAATTATATTCCTGGCTCATGGCTCCACCACCATTCAACACTTAATACACTTATTTCAATGGGACCCACACCATCTTTAAACCACTAATAGAAATAGAAGGAGCATTAGCAGATCACCCACGGTAACGCCTACATAGAAATGTCACAAAATAATCAGACAAATCCACCACAAGAAATACCCGTTTGTAAGTGTTTCTATGTGCAGGGAAAGGAGTGGATTTGATTTTCATCTGCCTTTGAAATCGTCCCATTTTGTCATGCTGTGAAGATGGAGTCCCATGAATAATCACCAGGAGCAGTCCTGTGTCTTTTCATGGGTTTTATGGAAGTGTGTAGAAACGGAGGAAGACTTCCATGTCATGAGGTCCTTAGTGAAGAATAATGTCTCTGTTGACCTCATCACACTAGGATGTGAATATTATGTTGCTGCTAGTGCTAGGAATTGCCACTGAATAATCCAGACCAATAGAAACACTATTTTATTTCAAAAACAAATTATTCAAACTATAGTAGCAAATACCAAAGTCACTAGGAACATTTACTCTGTTTGGAAAAACATTCAGTTCACTACAACCTATTTTTAACATCAGCCTTAATTGGGAAATCTTAATTGGGAGGTGGGGGAATCACTAGAATATCCTAGCAGATTAAAAATTTCAATAATTAATTAGTGAGTTGATTCCAACCTTGGGGAACTATATCACAGCAGACCATATATATTCTCCTGTCTCTCACCAGAATGATGTGCAAACTTGAACCTATTAAGGAAACGTATTAAATAAATGTAAATGAAGTAAATAATAAATCAGGCCTCTCCATTATGCAGAATTTGGTAAATTACATTATATTTCCCCTCCACACTTTCTGCATTTTACAAAGTACAACTTAGCCATTTGGGGCCATTTTGCCTCCCACTGACCGCTCAATGATTTACATCCACCTATTTATTAAAAAATAAATAAACTCAACACCTTGCTCCAGAATGGTGGAATGTAATATAAAATTGTCTGGTATGGCCTTTGGAAGAGATCAGACATTCAAAAGTTATCTTGTTCCTTTTTAGGATGTTTTATGTCTCAAGTACTTATTTTTACTTGGAGCATAATGATGAATTGTACTTCCTCGCCTCTAGAAATGTAACAAACATTTCCATAATGCAATGCTTGCTACCATACAAAGTGCCCATTTTTGTATCAGTCAACATGTTCTCAAGGTCAACCTGGCACTAGGAATGCTCACTGCAAAGCACCATAACATATGTGATAGTGTTAATGTGCCAGAGAAGTCAATTTGACCCCAAATATGCAACTTGTGTCAGACCTCTATTTTGATTTTCCAATTTTGTGAGATCTAATTGTTGAGCACTTGATATGAGGAGCACCTGAGCCACTTGGTTGAATCACTTCCCTGTAATCACACAAGAAAATGCTAATAAATCCTAGCAGACAGTTTTTCTCCAAATAGACAGCAAGCTCCTTGAAACTGTGCTTTTGACTCTATAAATAAGTTTTCTGTCACTTTGGGAAAATCTATTCCAATCCCAGCTAAGATATAAAGAATGTAAATAGTGTGCATGTGTGTGTACCATACCCTTTCCTTGATTGATAAAGGTTTTTAAATTAAGGCAGCGGACATATCGAAGGGTGCATCTACTCCTTAGAATGAATGCTAATTGACACCACTTTAACTGCCAATATTTAAATCATGGGAGTTGTCTATAGTTTAACATGTTTTTTTTAATCTTCATCTGCCTAATAGTGCTGGTACATCACCAAACAACAAATCCTAAGTTTCCATAGCATTGAGCTTTGGATTTAATGTTTGATACCACTTTAACTGCCAACAGCCAAGTCATGGGAGTTGCAATTTTATAGGGCCCTTATCTCCATCTGCCAAACAGTGCTGGTACCTCACCAAACAACAACCAGGTTTCCATAGCATTGAGCCATGGCAATTAAAGCAGTGTCAAACTGCAATAATTCTACAGTGTACAGCCAGCTAAGTCAACCATATAAGAGGATGAGAACATAATGGGGGATAGTTTTATTAAGGGCCGTTAATGAAGGTAATTAAAACAGGACCTTTCCTTTTAAGGCACAGTATAGATGGCACAGAGTTCCTGGTGGCACAACTTGCTGACCGAAAGGTTGGCGGTTTGAATCCAGGGTGTGGAGTGAGCTCCTGCTATTAACCTCAGCTTCTGCCAACCTAGCAGTTCAAAACATGCAAATGTGAATAGATCAATAGGTACCACTTCTGAGGGAAGGTAAAGGCGCTCCATGTAGTCATGCTGGTCACATGACCTAGGAGGTGTCTATGGACAACACTGACTCTTCAGCTTAGAAATGAAGATGAGACCAACCCCCAGAGTTGGACACGACTGGACGTAATGTCAGTGGAAACCTTTACCTTTACTATAGATGGCACACCTTACAGTCAGCATACAACATTTGCTGGAGTTAGAGCACACAGCCCCCATGACAGTGAAAAACTATGAATGCTGTTTTAATTGTGTTCCTTGCCTACTGGTATTATATAAATCTCAATAAATATTTTAAATTACTTTTTTCAAACTTGAGATAAACAATTTCTAGTAATTTCTAGGTCCCCCAACACAACTCTATGGTCAACTTCCAATGAAAGCTGAGCATAGAATCACACGGGAAAACCTCGAGACTCCCAGAGAGGACTTCTTAATCAAGTCCACAAATAATCAAATCTGCAAAAGTCAAAACTGCAAATGTGCATCTTCCTAGAAAGAACACTCCATAGCCTCTTTTGCAGTATAGACCCAGAATCCTTCACCCAGCATAACCAAGACATCGCCGGTGAAGGTTTCTCTTCTTGCACACTTGAGCTTCCTCATACTTGTTTTAAGGCTATTATAAAATTCAGAAGGTGATTCATGTAAGGTTTTATGTAGTTCTTACTTATTCTTATCAATTTATGTTTACTCTTCAATTTAAACATGAAGATCTAGGAGAAAGAGGGGAGTAGGCAGGGAGCAGAAGCAATGAGAAATATATCAGAAGTGCTATAAACAGTTGATTACTAAGCCCAGGATATTGTGCTTTTTATCACCTCTCGAGTTGTCTGACATTTTTTGTTCTGTAATAGCAGGTTGTCATGGTGATCCACCAGGCTGGAAAGTATCTGGAATTGATGCAAAAACAGTCTTCTGTATGACTTCACTGACTTGAAGAGAGTCCATACACTGGTCCATCAAATTCAGTAGTGCCTGTTCTGAATTAGGCAGAAGTAACTGTATATATTTGTGTACAAATTGACCTCATGTATAGGTTGAGGGCAGGTTTGGGGGCCGAAATTATGGATTTTTATATAACTGAAGGATAAGTTGGGGTTCATTCTTCTGAGAAGGGAAAGTGCTAGCGTCATCTCAAGGATGCCACTTTCCTGCCGAGGCTTTAAAAATACCAGAAGAACAGAGGGGAGGCTGGTGTTTTTTTAGATTTCCTCAAGACATACTAAATTCAGTTAAGATAGTCTGAAGGGATTACCAATGCAGGCAGAGGTGTTTCCACTATTCGGCCATGTAAAATAAATAAAAGATAAAATCCAGGTAATACAATTTTAACTATTAACTATAGAGAAATAACTGGGGAAACTTAACTTTTCCAAACTCTAAGGGAGACTCCCTTTCTATACTATGTTTCCACCATTCAAATCTTGGTCTCTTTTTCTCTCCCTCCACCTACCAATATTTTTCAATCACTTTTTCAGAGAGATGTTTATTAACAGGCATTGTAGAAAGATTTTATTCTCCTTTTGGCATTCAAGCCCAACTAAGTCCGACCCCCTGCCAATGCAGAAAACCCACAGCTAAAGCATTTCACTGCCAAACAGCTCTTTCAGTAGCAAATTCTTTCTAATCCTTCATTGGAATCTCTTTTCTTCTTCTAGCCTCAGCAGAAAAACAAGTTGTCCCATTTTCTGTGTGACAGCTCTTCAGATATTTGAATATGACTATCCTATCTCCTCCCAGTCTTCTATTTCCCAACATACATGGATCCCTCTGCTATCCCTAATAAGAATTAACATTGCTTTAGGCTGTATCCATACTGTGAGATTATAGCAATTTGCCACCACATTAACTGCAGTGACTCAATGCTATAGAACTATGGGATACATAGTTTTTTGAAGTGTTTGCCACTCTGTGTCAGAGCACTCAGGTGCCACAGGAAACTACAAATCTCAAAATTGCATAGCAGTTTGACGACCTCATCACATTGGGCTACATTTGGCGGCATGCACCGATTTTAGCCCAGGTCACCCATGGAGCCAAGCAGCTCCCATCACTTGATGCCATGCCGGCTGTGTGGGTGAAAGAGGGCAGAGCCGGTGCATGCTGCTGGCAAGGCAACTCGGGAGAGCTCCCATATTGCCATAAAAGCTATGGGGGGGGGGGGGAAGCTGTGCGCACCACGTGGGCTCACGTTTCCCCCCATGTGATTGCCCTCTCATGGATCTGGGCGATGTGGGGCGTGGGGCACCAGATTACCCACTCTCCTTTCCAAAGCAGAGTGACACCAGCCGTCTGATGAGGTGGTAAGTGCTATCAAAATGCTATAATTCTGCAGTGTGGTTGGCCTCTTATCTAAACCATCTTCCTATACACAGATTGTAGCTCCTTGGTATCCTCCTTAAATAATGTATGCAATATTCCAGGTGAGCCTTGACCAAAGCAGAAAGTACTGTAATGACACTGTTTTATGTTTGGTTTGTGTTTTGTATTTATTTTGATGCAACCTAGAACTGCATTAGCCTTTCTTGCCACAGCTAAGGTAAATTTAACACACTGTGCCCCTGGATTTGCTGCTGCTGAATTTGTTCAAATCTCGGGAGCGGAATGAGCGCTGTTAGCCCCAGCTCCTGCCAACCTAGCAGTTTGAAAACATGCAAATGTGAGTAGATCAATAGCTACCACTCCAGAGGGAAGGTAACGGCGCTCCATGCAGTCATGCCGGCCACATGACCTTAGAGATGTCTATGGACAACGCCGGCTCTTCGGCATAGAAATGGAGATGAGCACCAACCCCCAGAGTTGGTCACGACTAGACTTAACATCAGGGGAAACCTTTACCTTTACTTTTAAGGTAAATATCTCACAAAGCTATCAATCAAAATGCCATACCATTGAGCTATGGCTGTGAACGTGGTGGCAAACTGCTGTAATTCTGCAGCATGGCTATAGCCTAAATCAATATTAATTCTTGGGAATTACATCTTGGATTCTCTTGGAAGGATTGTTTGCTTCTCTTTTGAAAACATTGGTGATTTGTGCATGTTTCTGTCTTCTTGAAATCAACATAGAAGTAGTTGTGTGTAATTCCAAAAGAAGGCAATGCAAGTAAACTGGACCTTGTTTTCTAGGGAACAGCTTACTGAATTGGACTCTTGGCAGCTTTTTTAAAAATTCAATCCTCCCAGCTGTGTGCTCAGACCAAGAGATAATTCCTTTCTCTTTCTTATTACCAGCCAATTTCAGCTGGATATATTCACATGAGGGCAGATGGATATGAAGGGGTCGAATTATCTGGATGGGATGCAATGCGTCATCTATTTTCTTCATTCCACAATTCAGTTGCTTTTATTACAGAAACTGGGATGATTGCTGTGCATTATGGAGTAGATTTTACTCCCCTCTTTCACTGATATCCACATTTTATTTAAAAAAATTTTTTTTACTTTGATCCTGGTAGTACCCTTCAGTCACACTCCCATGCTTTGTGATGTTCAAATTAATAAAGCTAACATGGGATCTCTAATATTCCTGGCATGCATAAGACAATGAAATATATATGGCAGGTGGGGAAATAATGCTGAGCCTTGGTGTAAATATTTTCAGACTTGCTTTCTAAAGGGTCCAGTTTCTATTCACTGGATCCAAGCAAGAAAGTTGAAATAATTGTTCCCATTGTTCAACATCTGATATATATTAACCAGGCTGCAACAGTACATCCAACCTTGGAACCCTAGCATTCAAAGAAGTAACACATTCTTGTGACTGAAATAAATCAATGTGCTGAAAATTATCAGAAAATAAAAGAAAATAACTTTCGTACAGTGGCACGTATTTCACATGCCAGCAAGGTAATGTTCAAGATCCTGCAAGGTAGACTCCAGCAATACATGGAGCAAGAATTGTCAGATGTACAAGCTGGGTTTGGAAAAGGCAGAAGAGTGAGATACCAAATTGTCTACATCTGCTGGATAATGGAGGAAGCTAGGGAGTTTCTGAAAAACATCTATTTCTGTTTTATTGACTATTCTAAAGCCTTTGACTGTGTGGATCATAATAAATTGTAGCAAGTTATTGGTGGTATGGGGAGAGCAAGTCACCTTGTCTGTCTCCTGAGCAATCTGTATAACGACCAAGTAGCAACAGCAAGAACAGACCATGGAACAAAAGACTGCTTCAAGATTGGGAAAAGATTATGGCAGGACTGTATACTTTCACCCTGCCTATTCAAGTTGTATGCAGAACACATCATGCAATGTGCATGGCTTGATGAATCCAAGGCTGGAGTTAAAATTGCTAGAAGAAACATTAACAACCTTAAATATGCAGATGATAGCACTTTGATGGCTGAAAGCGAGAAGGAACTGAGGAGCCTTCTAACCAAGGTGAAAGAAGAAAGTGCAAAAGCTAGGTTGCAGTTAAACATTAAAAAACCTAAGATTATGGCAACCATAATGAACTGAGGATGCATTTATACTGTAGAGTTAATGCACTTTGGAACTGTTCAAAGCCATGGAATTGTGGAAATATTAGTTTTACAAGGTTTTTAACCATCTCTTCCAAAGAGTGCTCATGCCTCATCAGACTACAAATGCAATAACCCCACAGCATTGAACCATGTTAATTAAAATGATGGCGAACTGCAACAGTTCCACAGTGTAGAGCCAGCCAAGGACTTGGGAAATCCAGATTCTAACCTCCATTGAGATATACAACTCACTGGGTGACCTTGGGATAATGACTCTTTCTCAGCCCGATATACCTCACAGGGTCATTGTGGAGAAAACACAAGAAGGAAGAGAGGTGTATGTGTATTTTGAGTTGATTCATGGAAATGTATATATAAATAGGATAATTTCATGGGTTTTCACATGAATAAGGATCTTAATGCCCACCACATGCTAAAAGAATACAATACAGTCCAGTAGAACTTGAACCATCAGAGTTTCCCTGATCCACATCCCGATTCCCCTTTGTTTGCTTTTTGTCAAATCCACTTCCTCCCTTGTCTATTGTTCTGAAAATCACATAAGAATTAAATGATGATGTTATCCTCATTTTATTTATTCCTGCATGGAAGAGGCTTGAAGTAGAGATAGCTCTTGTTGTCTCTTCCAACTTTGTGATTCTATGATTCTGTCTAAAATAGGACAACTCTAGAATAAGTCAACACTTATGTAGGTCCCATTTATTCTGTGGTTCTATTATATTTGAGAGAAGCAATAGGATTTGTCCGCTAGAGCTCTTATTCATTTGTTCATTGGCTGAGTACAGTATACTATACCTTTCTCCTCCAAATGAGACTCCATGTGGCTTGTAATAAAATCCAATGAAATAAACAGAATGAAAACATAAAACAAGTTCCGACTGCGAGGGTAGGGATATAATAAGGTTGGATTCCACAATCCATCCTTTCATTATTTTGGTGTTACATTTTGTTTTGGCAGGTGCTGAAATTGTCAAAAATAGATCATTTCCTGATCGGAAATGTGTTCTTCCTAATGAAGAAAAATGCAATTCTCTCTAGGGGGACTGCAATTTCAGCAAGGTCTGTTACTAAATGTCAAGCCAGCAGGTTTCCAATCAGCTGCTCCCAACAAATCCAGGCATTCTTTGCATGAAGCTACTGAATGTGAATGTGTTATAAATTTTTTTAGCCAAGTCTTCACCTCTTGAAACTTGCCTTCCTATAGTTTAAGGATGGGGTGTACAATAGGGAGCATTTGAACTGTTTTGAACAAGTTTCTGTATTAAAATGCTATGTTCATTTTCAAGGTTGATAATGCTACTTGCCCTTTACAAAAGCAATGAATTGAAAGATTTCAAACATTTGAGAAAGAATGGAATGTCAGCCAGCCATTCCTTCTTCTTTTATGCAGTTCTGAGCTGAGTGGGTTTTCTCTCTTTCAGATCTCAGGTAAAGCTGATATAATCTCTCTGCTCATCTCTCAGTAAATAAACAAGGAATTGCCATTTTCTAAAAACTTCATCATATGCAAGTTCCTCCACATTTCCACATACAGTAGGATCTCACTTATCCAAGACTCGCTTATTCAAGGTTCTGGATTATCCAATGCATTTTTGTAGTCAATGTTTTCAATATATCGTGATATTTTAGTACTAAATTTGTAACTACAGTAATTACAACATAACATTACTGTGTATTAAACTACTTTTTCTGTCAAATTTGTTGTATAACATAATGTTTTGGTGCTTAATTTGTAAAATCATAACCTAATTTGATGTTTAATAGGCATTTCCCTAATCCCTCATTATCCAAGAAATTTGCTTATCCAAGATTCTGCCAGCCCGTTTAGCTTGGATAAGTGAGACTCTATTGTACTTTTAAAACAGTTTATAGACAAAATACCACAGAGCCCATCATATGACACAGAAAGACTTCCAACAATCATCCATGGTGTTTCGTCAGTGCAGAGAAACAAGGGGAACTGAAGCCAGGGAGAAATCATCTTCTGAACTCCTGATGCACCTGGAAATGGGAGAAAGAGAGTTTTTAAACTTATGGGATGGGGTCTGTCATATTCACTCATGTTGAATCATGTCAGTGATGTGGAGAAATTGATGTTCTTAAGGACAGTACTTTGGGTCCCCTCTAGAGTAGCGGGATTGAGGGAGAAAGTCAAGGACCCCAGAAATGGTATATGTTTTAAGGATGGTGCCTTATGTCTCCTCTAAGCAGATGGTTGAGGTGGGAAAAGGTGATCCTGTGGGATGGAGGTAAGTACATTTTTCATCTTCTTTAAACGTAGAATCCCATGCAAGGAGACTGTTTCCACCATTTCCCCCCCTTTCCCCCATCTCCAGCTGATGAAGTCCTAAAAATGTCTCTTACATAACCCTACATGCAAAACTTACAGACTTTATGGCACTTCCTCCATGCAATGAAATAGGGGGTGGCAACCTCTACAACACTTTGGAAGAAGGGAATGCTACTGGTTGCCCCCAAATTTTCCAAATTTCCACCCATTTTAAGTATGATGGGCAACCTTGGCAATGGGTTGAAAATGCTATTGCTGAATGCCAAGGTGTTGAATGAGGAAATAACAGCTATCTAGGAACTGATGGAGTTGTATGTGTACTTTCTTCTAATGTTGTCAACAAGGGTTCTCTATGAAGCAAAGTAGAGTAGGGAGATAGAGATGGAGAAGTCTATCATTATTTCATGCTTCTTACCAGTTGCTCCACCCCCAGAGTCTGCCAGCATCAGTCAATCTTCTGTGATTTTTTTAATCAATGGATATTCTCTTCTTCCCTCTGCACTAACTCAAGCATGCTCTTTCCGAATTGTCTAGTGAATAAGATAAGGCAGTTTGGTGCATTTATGTGTCTCTCTGTATATTTGTCCATTTGGCAACAGATGATTTGCTAACATATCTGAACCCCCTGGCAACTTAGAATGATTTTGTTTTGTGTCTCTTGTCTTACAATAACTGTTATATGAATGGTGTTCTAACAGGAAATCTGCCCCTATCATCTTATATCTTACTCACCCCAGTCCATCTAGGAACTAAATGTGAATTTGGTCTTATTGAATTTAATGATGGGTGCTCAATTTCTACAATTGCAAAGGCTTGGTTAAAAAACAAAACAAATGCTAATTTTAAAATATGGATGCCTAGAGAAAACAACTGAGTTTTGGATATTTAAGAGGCTATTCTGTTGCTTGGTATTGATCTAGCTTTATAAAAATTGCAATATAAAAAGGGTTTTATGGGTATATGGAATTTAAGAACTTGTTTTAAAGGATATTAAGGTTGATTTACAAGTATGCTGGAGGGTTGGAATTAAACTTGTGACATTCACCCTTAGGGCAGCCAAGCTGGCAGATACAAGAGAAGGCATTTTTGGCAATAGCCCACTATCTCTGAAATGAAATGGCATCTTTGGTCAGCCTCGAGCTATTGTACTCCACATCTTAAACATCTCACTTACAACAGGATACATAACATAGATGGTAATACAGGAAAAAGTGCTCTATTGAATTATATTCACAAATTCTAATTCATGGAATGAAGGTGGAAAATGGCTTCCTGGCACACTACAAATATTAATACAGTGAGTCCGTGGTATCCACTGTGGTTTGATTTCAGGACCCTGCTACATATATCAAAATCATCCCATTATATACCCTGGCATAGTAAAACGGTATCCCTTATATAAAATGGCAAAATCAATGTTTGCTTTTTTTGATGTTTTGTTAAAAGAAAACATTTTCAAGTCATAGGTGGAGGAACCTGTGAATGCAGAATCCATAGATACAAAGGGCCAGCTGTACAAAAGTCCTCGCTATTGCAAATAGCAAATTGCAAATACCTACTTGCCTTTTGGAAAGCCTGCAAAACCTTTCTCTTCCGACAAACTTTCGATGGGTGAAAAACTCGGGGCTATGTCTGTTTTTATTGTTGTTTTTATTGTTGTTTTTATTGTTTTTATTGTTATTTTAAAGCTAAGTGTATTGTTTTAATCTATTTCTGTAAACTGCTCCGAGCCAAACTGGGAGTAGCGGTATACAAGTCTAATAAATAAATAATAAATATAGCTTTTTGGAGAGAGAAACCAACTTTTGGTAAGTTTATTTATTGCTTTCACACAAGACTAACTGACCACTATATCACCATGAACATCCCTTTGAAAAATTAGGGCAGGGGTCACAATTTGCATCTTTCTGGATCCTATTACATTCTCTTCTGCTCCCACAACTGTATAAATATGCATTGTGCTTGAGGCATTAATACCACTTGGTACTGCTTCAAAAGCAGTGGGTTGTTTTATTTTCGTAGATATAAACCCACTGCTTTGGATGCAGCATTAAATGGCATTAAGGCCTCAGGCATAAAACATTTTTTCTCCCTCTTCCCTTTTTATGCTGCAAAAATAACACAGCTCCTCCACCGAAACCTCTCTTTTCTGTTTTTCAACCAGTTCAATTACTGTTCTGTGCATACTAAGTACAATATACTCAGTCCTGACAGGGCTGCTTTGTGGGTCTACACCCTTAGGATGTTCCCCAAAAATCTAGGCTGGAATTCATTATCATAGTTATAGATGCATAGCCCAAAGTTGTGTATCCAAAACAGATTCATATTCACATCCTTATATTTATGATTCTGGTGCCATTGCCGTGATCTTAAAAGTTCCCATTCCTGATTTATGGGGCAAAAACTGCTGCACGTGATAGAGGTCTGTTCTCCTTTCAAATGAAGTACAGTATACTGACATTTTCCCGCAACTCTTGTGATCTCTTGTGCAAAGAATTGGGACAGCTATTCTGATTCTTGAAGGGAGAGTATGGATATATCAGTATGTTGTGCATTATGAACTTGTCACATGGTCCCCGGAATCACCCAGCGTCATCTCAAATCGTTGGGATGTGTAGGGAACCTGGTGTCCCATGCCCCACACTGTCCAGCTCCAGTTGAGGGTGATCCCATGAAGGGAAGCATCAATCGCACAGCTTCCCCCTATGGCAGTGGTTCTCAATCTGAGGTCCCCAGATGTTTCCCAGAAATCCCAGCCAATTTATCAGCTGTTAGGATTCCTGAGAGTTGAAGGCCAAAAACAACTGGGGACCCCAGGTTGAGAACCACTGCCCTATGGCAACACAGGAAGCAGCAGATCTCCGCTGGCATCATTTAATGGGAGCCGGCAGACTCCATGAGTGATGTAGGACAGAGACGGCATGTGCTGCTGAAATCCTGCTCTTGTGATAAGGTCATTCGTCAATGGGAAGATAGACCTTCATTACTTGCAGCAGCTGCTATTGTCTAAAGTAGGAATGATAAGAAGACAACTAGTTAAACAACTGATCTAGGATTTTAGGCATTACTTCGTATGTCTGCAAATTTTAGATATCCTTGGACATGAACATTTTATAAAATAAATAAATAATTAAATAAATAACTGCTGTGAAAGAGTTGCTAGGCATACTTGGCCCCGATCCTAATATTATCCAAGAGAAGTGTTTTGCAAAGTCCTTGTATCTATGTTCTCTGTTCCCAAAGTGGGGAGAGCATTCTTAACTGGTTCCTGAGTTCTCCCAGAACTCACATTCTCTTTGGTGCTTTTCTGTCATTGCACTAGCAATCTTAACGAAAATGTAGACTTGATCTGTTAAACTAAGATGGGCAGGCAATCTAGATCAGGACTTCTTAAATTTTTTCCACTTGTGATCCCTTTTTGCCTGAGAAATCTTTTGTGACCCCCTAAGTATATCAAATAGGTATAAAAACCAGACATTTACTGAGAATAAATCAGCATTTGCAAGGATTACTAAACAGTTTGACTTTCCTTTTCATGAAGTACAGCTGAAGCATTCTCTGCAGTGTTCACTGAAAACACTGAATGATGCTGCTAATAGATTTGCGTAAATGTCATGTGGTGTTCAGAAACCTTTTACTGTTGCCATTTTTTTCATTAAGCTAAAGCAAGCATGGGAAAACATTTTTTTTGTCTTGGAGCTGCATTGTGGGCCCAGTCAGGAAGGCCAGGAGGGAGGGGGTGTCAGGTAAATGCTGTGTAGGCTTGGACCTTGAAGGAGGAGAGAGACAGCAGAACTAGGAGGGAGCAGGGCAGGGCCTGGGTCATTCCCAGGTTGTCCCCCCAGCATAAGGATGGGGCTGCTTGCCTATCCTTGTGCCAGGAGGTTGGCAGGACATGCGGCAACTGCCCCGATCGCCCCCCATCCCCTTCCCCATTCTCCCCCATTCTCCTCCCCCGATCCCCGAGCTGTCCTCTTGGCATTATGCCGGGAGAAGGGTGAGACAGGTGGTGGTTGAGAGTGCTCCGGAGGGCTCTCAGCTGCCACATGACCTCTTTGAGCCATCCTTCCAGCATAAGGATGGGGCTACTCTCACTTTCCTTATGCCGGGAGGAGGTCGAGACACACAGTGATTGAGAGCACTCCAGAAGTCCTTCCTCCCTAATCTTTTTGGCATAAGTATATGGTGGGCTGCTGTGTTCTTCTTATGCAGGTTTTTAATATAGGTTCTTAATTGTAATTTAATTTTTTATTTAAATGGATTTCTAAATGCGATGTAAACTGTTTTTATGTATGTTTTTATATTGTAAGCTGCCCTGAGTCCCCTGATGGGTGAGAAACAGTGATCTACCGGTAGTTGGAGTAAAAAGTGTGAGTGTGCAGCATTTGGAAGAATAAGGGGTATTGATTTGTTCAATGAAACCCATCAATATTGCAGTATGTCAAATACAGTAGAGTCTCACTTATCCAACATAAACGGGCCGGCAGAATGTTGGATAAGCGAATATGTTGGATAATAAGGAGGGATTAAGGAAAAGCCTATTAAACATCAAATTAGGTTATGATTTTACAGATTAAGCACCAAAACATCATGTTTAACAACAAATTTGACAGAAAAAGTAGTTCAATACATATTAATGCTATGTAGTAATTACTGTATTTACGAATTTAGCACCAAAATATCACAATGTATTGAAAACATTGACTACAAAATGTGTTGGATAATCCAGAACATTGGATAAGCGAGTGTTGGATAAGTGAGACTCTACTGTACATGAATCCTCCTACCAATAATGAAGAAAGGGCAAGAAAGGTTAAACAGCTGTCAGATTCCAAATGTATCTTGCCAACCTCTGTTTTATTTTCCAAACAATTCAAGCCTTGATTACCTGCCATTAATTTGACACTATCACCAACACCCTGTGCCAAGGGACTGGTTAGAGGACTTAGCGGCCATTGAACCCATGACAGCCAGCCCTAAACCAAGCCCCAGTGGATGCCTGTGTTGCTCTTCCCTGCCAGCATAATCCATGGTTGCATGCAGAGAGCTAAAGGCACCCCTGCCATCCTGGGTCTTTTCAATCATTCTTATGGACTGCTGTGAAAAGAGTCCCATGAATAAGAAATTTTCTTTTTGGCTTTCTGGCCCAAGATGAATTGCTACTTTTGATGATGAGTACCTTTTATCATCATCTGATTTTTATTTAGGGTTTTTTTTTTGTGCTGCTCCCTTTTTTCCTTTCTCACTGTGTTACCATTCACTACCTGCAGAGAGTAGTTTTTTGTGATACATCACTTGGTCATAAATATCAGGCTTCTCACATCATGTCTTCTTTATTATTTCCCTCCATGTTCCCTGATATGGTTTTCTTCACGGGAATTGCATTTCTAAAATTGATGGTCTGGCACTCTTGAATTTGGGGGGTCATCATAAATCATTAAAGTCAATTCAACTTTGTGGTGAGATGTTGTGAAATGCTTCCTGCTGCCTCTCCCAACAATCTTTCGTTAGTGTGCCTTCAATCAGCAGTTGACCCATTCCTGCCTCTAAAATCAACTGTATAGCACCTGGGATTTGTAGGTGGTCTCTCATCGAAGTACTAAATAGGGCTGAAGTTGTTTAGACAGGAACGGTTGCATTTAGGGTATTTAAGCCCTCTTCAACAATCTTATAACCTTCAACATTTTACAGGTGAAAACTGAGAAATGTGTGGGAAAGCAACATCAGAATGGGGTCAAAATGCCTGAAGTTGTTACTGAGTAAGAACACACAAGCAAGAAGAGGTTGGAGCAGTTTGCTTTCACTTGAGCTTACCAAGAAAGGCAAGATTGCACCAGCTACTATACTTTCCCACCTGCAATGTATTGAATACAAACTATTTTTGTATTTTGAACTCAGTTTGCAGCAATAAAAGTATATTTGTCATACTTGGCTTTAATGTGGCCTATAGATAGTTTATTCTCATTAATGACTTTCACCAGCTTGACCACATTCTGCTCGGCCATATATTTCAAAGTTTTCATTTGTGAAATGTTGGATAGCATGCGATTGCCAATTCCACTCCCCTTAAATTCCTAAAATTCCTTGAATATCACCTTATATTACTACATTTCTTGGAGGAAAACATGATTGCAAACAAGGGACACAATTTTTTGCTGCTGATATCCCTTTATTTCTATAAGGGCTGGGAAAGACCACCAGAATCTGACATTTTCCCTTTGATATCGATACTCCAAAATTAGTAAAAGCCCTGCCCCCTGTTTACTTCATGCAGTGTGAAATCTGAGGAAATGTGATACTCATGAGACCCCCAATCCCTTTGCAAGCTTCTTTTTCATGTCTTTCCTTTTTTACTTTAGACGTTGGGGAGAGAGAGAAAGAGAAAGATTCATTTGGCAAGTCTCTGAATATTTCTGACAGCCTTTGTGAAATGCAGTTGCCTGAAGTTACACATTGTGAGAGAAAAGATAATTGAGTCATAAGAAGACTCTCTAAGGCAGGGAATCATGCCTCCTAGCTGTAATGAATCTGAATTGATGTCTAAGCGCTATTTTTGTCCAGAGAGGATTTGTTTTAAAAGAAAGAACCATAACAAGAGCAACATTTATCCTCTGTTCTCAATGCTGCAGAAACCGACCTCCCTTAACAGGGGGCTTTTATCTATACTAGCCCACAGCTTACATCATTCCAATTCAGCACAACCAATCGTTCTCCCTGTATTAGTTTTCTTTAGAATCACCAGGATTCACAAAAGATATTTTTTTTAGGTCCTCTTAGTTCAAATTCTGATTTTGACTTGTACTACACAACTTTCAGCAGAGCTCCATGCTCCTTAATAGTGGCAGAAGGAGCCTCCGGTGGCGTAGTGGACTAAAGCCTCATGACTTGAAGGTTGGGTTGCTGACCTGAAAGCTGCCGGGTTCGAATCCCACCTGGGGAAAGTGCAGATGAGTTCCTTCTGTCAGCTCCAGCTTCTCATGTGGGGACATGAGAGAAGCCTCCCACAAGGATGGTAAAAACATCAAAACATCCGGGCGTTCCCTGGGCAACGTCCTTGCAGACGGCCAATTCTCTTACTCCAGAAGCAATTCAAGTTGCTCCTGACACACAAAAAAATAGTGGCAGAAGCAATAGTTTAATCTCAGCATCAAGCCAAATTTGAATGTGACGTTTTAAGACAGAGATGGAGAAAGTGCAGTCTGAGGGACACATTGAACCCCTTGACACAACTTTTGCAGCCCTTGACGTCATCCCCCATGCAGTGACACAGTGATTACTCCATTGCATCCAAAAGCTGTCCATAGCAGATTTTCAAGCAGCTGCAACCAAACAGAGAGTAAAGTTGCTTGTGCTCCTTTGGTTATTCATAAAATTAAATATTTGACTGTGTTTATGTGCCTTCAAGTTAGCTGTTGACATATGATGATCCCATGAATTTCATAGAGTTTTCGTAGGCATGGAATATGCAAAGGTGGGACTCAGTTACACTGTCTGGTTAATCTGGAGACAGTCTGGAGCAGAAATACTCTGGACTGGTTCTGAAAGTGGCCAAACACATCCTGAACCCATACTGGAGGTAGGTCAGAGTTCAGTCAGAGCGAGACCTCATAGAATCATAGAATCATAGAATCATAGAATCATAGAGTTGGAAGAGACCTCATGGGCCATCCAGTCCAACCCCCACCAAGAAGCAGGAAATTGCATTCAAAGCACCCCCGACAGATGGCCATCCAGCCTCATTGGCCGTGCTGAACCATCCCCTAACCATCTGAATCTCTGTTGCCCCTGTCAGATGGCCACATAGGTCTGTGACAGCACCTGGTTGTTGCGGGCACCCTGTGCTGACACCAACAGAGGCACCAATACATCTGGAGATGTAACAAAACTTACTAACCATTTGGTCACAACAATGGCAGTTACATGGAACCAATCCATATTCCTTTCCTTGTGCTTTGAGCACAGGGAAGAGCAAGTGACTGCAGTAACCTATATGGACAGCAGATCGATCTGAATTGTACCCAATCCTGTTGTCCATACTGCACCAAAGTCCATGAATTGCTCTAGATTTTTTGACAAATTCTAGAATATCACCTTACTTTTCTTAATGTGGGACTAAACCCGATTTACCCTATGATGCGCATGGGAAATGGAAGAATGTTGTGGTGACAGTAAGGATCAAATGCAGTGTGAATGCAGGTTATCAGATCTCAGTAGACAAGCCCATCGTTTTTCCATTTCCTTCCTCTGATGTGTAGCATACACTACTAATCCTGCTTGATTTCAAAGATCAGATAGGATCTTGTGCTTTCAGGATATTTAGGCAAGCACTATACCTGTATTTTTTTTTTATTCTGGCAATATAATGCCATGCAACATATAGTCTTTCAGATTTTTATATTCTGCTGACTTTGACAATTAATCAGCACTCAATAATAATAAGATGATGATGATGATGATGATGATGATGAAGATTATTATTATTATCCTGTTTTTTTCCTCCATTCCACAACAAGCTTGCAGTAAATGACTTAAATGAAGAGGATACAGAATCTTGGGAGAAATTATTTCTTAATTTTGGGTTGAAACAACCATGGGTATAAGCAAAAATTGCTTTTGCTTTATACTAGGGAATGGTTTGGTACTCAGACAAGAAAACAGCATGTACCCCAATGTGCAATACCAATATTTTGATTTATGTGGGCTTTTAGCTACAGATTTCATGAATACCTTTATTGTTCACAGATGTGTCATCTTTTGATTGATGTCCTCATCATTCCAATGTGTAATCTCATGCTGTTTAATTTAATTGCCCTGGATTGGACTGTTAGTACGTCTACCTTTTCTCATTAAAGTTGATGACAAATCTCCCATTGATTTCCTTGCACTCTGGAGTTGGCAGTATATTTGCTGCAAAAAAAGGCAATAAAGAAGGTGATATACACCTTCCCCCTACATAACATTTGGCAAGAAATGAGAGGTGATGGATAATAAAATGCCTTTCCTCTAGATCTGAAACTTACTGTACAGTTGTTTGGGAGACATATATGAAGAACAAGACACATTCTAAACTGATAGAGGAGAAAAATCAGCCCAAAGGAATTGAAAAACTGAAAAACAGCAGCAATGTTCTGCCTATTCTTGGTACCTTGCTACATGATGCAGACTAACGGAAGGCAAATATATGAGTCCAAATAGTTATATTTCAGAGTGAAACAAACTTTCTGAATTCTACAAGCTAATAAAACCAAGAGGTGTAAATAAAGTTAAAGAAAATCACTGGCATTACAACTGTTGCCAAGAACACAGCATTCCAAATTTATCTGTTCCACATCACTCTTAACACCTAAAGCAGAGCTGTGGATGGCATTTAGTCACTGTGGCTACTATTTATGTCATGAGGAATTGTAAATATATGGATTGTATAAATATTTTTCAGCGAGACTAAAGGCCCTGGTCAAAGCATTTCTTCCAGGTATCTTTGGTTTCCATCATATTTGCTGGATACGTGTGTACATAGTGCTTGAAATAAACCCCAAAGACCATTCAGATGAAAATAAATGCTTATTATAGGGCCTTCATTTAGAGGCAGAAAGATGTGGTGAGAGTGTGGGTTTCCATGGACATGAAGGGATTTGAAGCTTGTTCTCCAGAACTGTAGTTTAAGGCTGAAATCACTTTGCCGAACTGGCTCTGCTGGGATCATAGCATGAGGAAAGCGATTAAAACAGCAATAAGAAACATGTCACCCTCTAGAGCAGAGCTTTCCAAACTCTATGTCAGAACACATTAGTGTGTCCGATACAGTATGTAGGTGTGTTGTGCAAAGATAATGTGAAATAAGCAATAAATCACATACGAGGGTGAGTCAAAAATTATCCGCACACTGGTTATAGTGCTGCTGTCTCCTGAGACACTGCTGTGCAGTTTTGAAAGCGTCACATTGGTTTATTTGCGACTGCAGTGAAAGAAAAAATGGCTGCTCCCTTTGTGATTATAACAATTTACATGAAAGAAGAGCAGCATGCTGTGAAAAAAAGCTCAGTCAACAGTACTAATTACAAAACTTCATTTGAAGTGTTAAATCATCCTCCCTATAGTCCTGATCTTGCCCCATTGGACTATCACCTGTTTGGTCCCTTAAAAGAAGCCCTATGAGGATTCATGTCTGATGAATTGGTGAAAGACAGTGATGTATTTTTTTATTTCTTTATTTATTTACAGCATTTATATTCTGCCCTTCTCACCCCAAAGGGGACTCAGGGCGGATCACATTACACATATAGGCAAACATTCAATGCCTTTTAACATAGAACAAAGACAAGACAAACATAGGCTCCGAGCGGGCCTCGAATTCATGACCTCCTGGTCAGAGTGATTCATTGCAGCTAGTTTCAGCTGGCTTGCTCTCCAGCCTGCACCACAGCCCGGGCCTATTTGTGGGTTGCAGCTCCACAGAAAACATTTTAAATAAGAAATACTAAAGCTTGTTGACGGTTGGACAAAGTGTATTAAAAAGCAAGGAGATCATGTCGAAAAATGACATATTTGTCTTTTCTGAAAATAAATTCTACAGTGTTGAGATATGTTGTGACCCCATACATTTTGTTATTACAATTTATGTGTGTCTACATCTCTTATAACAGTTTATGTGTGTGCCTGTATTTCATTGGCTTAACTCCCAGTTTGGAGAAAAACTAAATTGTTGTGTTGCAAAATGATACATGTCTGAAAAGTGTACCATCAATATGAAATATGTGGAAAGCTCTGCTCTAGAGATTGCTAGATTGCAACTCCTTTTGTCTGTCACCATTGACTGTAACTACTGGGGTATTATGGAGATGGTGGTAATAACTATCCCAAAAAGTGGTATTGGGCATTTGGAGAAAATTCAGTTGAGTGTTTTCTTCTTTCGGAGATGTAAATAAATGAAAAATATTTGTTTTGAAAAGATATATGTCTTCAGGGAAATTTTGACTGAGCTCTACTGCCAACAAAATATACTTAATGGTTTTGACACAGCAAGACAACTCAGCTTGGAAACCTACAGAAGAAATATGCAACAAATAGTTCAGAGTACATAGAAAATTCACATTTTAGACAACAGTTCCTAGAATTGCCCAAGCACTGTTACCACCCTGCGTCCCCCAAACTAACTTCCTAGCTCTGATCCTTTCTTGAACCTTGGGTGAAAAAATCCACTCACTTTTCCTCAAAACTCACCTTGCATCTGCATATTATTTTGATTCATGTTGGAAATTTTGTACATAGCCAAATAAATAAGCCTGGCTGGGGCCACCAGAAGAGCTAGAGATGGAGTAGTCTACTTACTCTAAAAACAAATGTGGTGACAGATTCATCACGAAGGATTAGCCAGCTCCAGAATGGGCATAGTTTTAATTGTGACTTGACTGTGAAGCATGGAAAATGGCTTGGGATCATCAGTTGGCTGGAAACACAGAGAATGATGCCTCTGTGCTTCCAATTAAGAAAAATTCCAGCCAAGGACACACTATTGATTCAATGCAATCCGCTCTTCGGAGAATCATTACTTCACTCTTGCTTTCTCTGTCCCAGCCATAATTTCAATTTGCTGCATCGGCTAGGTGTCATCAGATGAGAACAGACTTTTTCAAAGCAATCTGGGCATATGCAGGGGGGAAACATTGAACTGGAAATGTGATGGGATGGGGTAATACAGTTAGTGCTCAATATCAATAAAACTGTGATGGAAAACAGCATATATTTTATTTGTATGTCTGCTCAATTGGTATAGAAAATGGGGGTGATGGGATCATGTATTTGCATTAAAATGAATGTACAGTGGGAGTGAATCCAATGTGTTCTTCCCCTTCTTCATCAAGGTGAGGTCTGTTTCTTTGGACAATTTTCTTTTCAGGTTGACTTTTGGCCTTAGAACTAGACTGGAAGGAAACAGCTTAAAGCATCTTCATGCTAAGGATATAAGAACTTAGAGCTGCCATCAGTGCCCTCCCAGGACATTTGCCTTCCTGAGGCAAAGGACAACATGGAGCACCTTATGTCAGTTTATACCAGGCTGATAATTGGATCTTTTATTTATGTTGAGACCAGCATTCAAATTTGTGCTCAACCATGGAAACCCACTGGGTGACTATGGACACGCTACACTCTCTCAGCCTTGAAGGAAGGCAGTGGCAAACTCCTTCTGAACAAATTTTGCCAAGAAAACACTGAACCGATATGACTCTACACTGACCATATAATGCAGTTTCAAACTGCATTATATGGGAGTGTGGATAAGGTCACAGTGATCAGAGCACTTTAGGATTGCCTTTAATCAGAAAGTTGCTTTTTTCTGAGAACTCCCAACTGCATGTCTCAAAAAATTAATGTTCCCAATAGACAATAGTCTATGCACAAAAGAACATTTAATGACCAAATAATAATATCATGTATCCCCAATACGAAGCTCAATACAGTGCCATAAAAATACAATGAAAAGGGAGCAAATGTTCTCCAACAGAAAATATCTCAATTTAATATAGTTCCAAGGTCTCACAGTCTATAAGCTTCAGGGGTCCAAGTTTGACGATGAATTCTTCCCAAAGAAGTAAAGGTGAAGAAACGACAGGTCACACAAAGAGTAAAAAGGTCCAGTTGTCAATGCAATGTCAGTGCTGCTGCTGCTACAGGGGTGCTCGGGTATTTTTTGTGCCCTGCTTCAAGGAAAAAGTCCCCTTCTTCAGGAGATAATGTGATCAGCAACTACTGACTCATATCTAAAACAAGATGTAATACAACAAGTATTTTACCAGCAATAATACAGAAATTTAAATGACCCATATGTCTAATGTATACTCACGTAATACCTGATGGCTTCACAAGAAATGACTCTGCTTATAGGAATTCCAACAGTGAGTAATTCTAAAGGTTCCGTCAAAGGTTTATAAAGGTCTGCAGTTTGAATCCGGGGAGTGGGGTGAGCTCCCGTTGTCAGTCCCAGCTTCTGCCAACCTAGCAGTTCGAAAACATCCAAATGTGAGTAGATCAATAAGTACTGCTCTGACTGAACGGTAATGGTGCTCCATGCAGTCATGCCGGCCACATGATCTTGGAGGTGTCTACAGACAACGGTAGCTCTTCGGCTTAGAAATGGAGATGAGCAGCAACACCCAGAGTCAGACACAACTCGACTTAATGTCGAGGAAAAACCTTTGCCTTTACCTTTTTATGGCATACTCCTGTTTGCTTCCTTATTTTTTATCATGCCTTTTTATGAAGTGATTATAGTTTGGGCTTAAAGAATATATTACTTTGCACGTAACAGATCCTGCATTCAGTTCCTGACATTTAAGTAATACTGAGTTAGATGGATTCATACACAGGCCCGATTAAGTCTGCTTCCTGTGTTTCTATAATTCTCTGAAAGAGAACATTTGAAAAGTCTAGTTTTAATGAAAGAACAACCTGCTTTGCAAAGGTCTGGCTCTCTTTTAAAGCAGAATTATACATTTAATAGCTAGCAATGTCGCAAAACGAAGAAGAATTACTAAAATATCAAGTATATGCCTTTGTGTGGGTGAATAATGTTCTTTCATGCTTTTATTCCAGCATCACAGATGTCTATATAGCTGTTGTTATATTCTGCATTCATGATATTGTAATGTTATAGAGTACTACCTCAGTATAAATGGTACTGATATATGTGGTTGACTTAACCACAGTTTCTCTTATTCAGTTATTTACTTGAGGCTCCCTGAATAAGCTAAACTCTCATCTCGATGTGTCCATCATAGATCTTATTTATTTATTTATTTCGTGTCAAAAGCATTGGTACAGCAAATACATTTCAAATAATGGAAATAAAATAAAAAAGAAAAGAAATCACAAGCAACTAAATAGTTTTGGACCAAAAGCGGGCAACAGCAACCGCATTGTCTGTAGCTTTAAACAACTCCTCCTCCGTACATGAGGCAGGGCATTGTGGGCAAGCAGACATATGCTGAGTTGTTTGTTCAGCTCCACAGTCACACAAGGTGGAGGATTCCTCCAGGTAGTGCCACCTTGCCAAGTTGTCTTTTGATCTGCCCACTCCACTTCTGAGTCTGTTCAGGGACTTCCAAGTTACCCATTCCTGGTTTGCCCCTGGAGGAAGACCCTCTTGGGGGGCCATCCAGTTAGAATTGCCAGGTTTAGCTGCCCAGAGAGACACCCTTGCTGTTGCTGGAGGAACGTCAAGAGGAGTGGTGGTTCTCATGAAGCCCTTCCTTGATTTGAGTCTGGTGGGAGGAGGGTGATAGCCATGCAGTGGGTGGCTTTCACAATGTTCGACCTTTTTTCTCTCACCATTAGCAGGAACTTCCCGTTGCACGTCAGGAGGGGCAATGCCAGCTGACTTGTAGAGTTTATCAACAGGTGTAGGTTTAAGGCATCCTGTGATGATTCTGCATGTTTCATTCAGTGCTATGTCCACCTGCTTTGCATGGGCAGACTTGTGCCAAACAGGACAGGCATACTCTGCAGTTGAGAAAGACAAGGCCAGGGCTGATGTTCTTATTACTTGTGGGTCTGCTCCCCATGCGCTGCCAGTCAGTTTCCGCAGGATGTTATTGCGTGCAGCTACTTTGTGCTTGGTGTTCATGCAGTGTTTCCTATATGTTAGTGTTCGGTCTAAGGTGACACCAAGGTATTTAGGATGGAAACAGTGTTCGAGCTCTTGGCCTTCCCAAGTAACTTTCAGTTTCCTGTTGGCTTCGCGGTTACGTAGGTGGAAAGCACACACTTGTGTCTTGGCAGGGTTAGGCTTCAGGTGGTTCTCTTTGTAGTAGCTGGAGAGATCTTTCAAGGCATTGGTGAGTTGCTTTTCAACTGTTTCAAAATCTTTTGCTTGTGTTGTAAGGCCAAGGTCATCAGCATATATAAAGCTCTTTGAGAGTGGTGGTAGTGGCTGATCATTCGTGAAGATGTTAAATAAGGTCGGTGCAAGAACGCTGCCTTGGGGCAAACCATTCTTTTGCCTCCTCCATCTGCTTTTCTGGCCCTGAAACTCCACATAGAAGCTGCGGTTTTCTAGGAGGGTCTGGACAGTTTTTGTAAAGTCAAAGTCCCGGGTGATATGGTAGACTTTATGCAGCATTTTTCTATGTTGCACCGTGTCATAGGCTGCCGTAAGGTCCACAAAGACTGTTCCCGTAATGCAGCCTTTCTCATAGCCTTCCTCGATATGTTCAGTCAGATGAAGAATTTGACCTGTACAGTTTTTCCCTGGTCTGAAACCTGCTTGTTGTGCAATAAGCTTGGGTTCAATAACAGGTCCTAGTCGATTTAATAGCATCCTCTCATAGACTTTATATAGATGACATAAGATGACATATGACATTTTTTTTTTAAATGGTATCAAACTGCATTCATTCTATAGTGTAGAAACATGCTATACCTGATCTTGGCAAGCAGAATGTATAGGACAACTCCTATATCCACGGAGGATACAGTCCTAGATTTCACATGGATACCTGTAACTGTGGATAATAGAGAAAGAAACCCATTGTTTCAATAAGATCTATAATCTCCCTCTTATAGATCTTATTGAAACAATGGGTTTCTTTCTCTGTTATCCACAGTTACAGGTATCCATGTGAAATCTAGGACTATATCCTCCGTGGATATAGGAGTTGTCCTATACATTCTGCTTGCCAAGATCAGGTATAGCATGTTTCTACACTATAGAATGAATGCAGTTTGATACCATTTTAATATCTGTGACTTAATGCTATGGACTCATGGGAGCTGTCATTTTATAAAGTCTGTAGCCTTCTGTGCCAAATTGAGCTGCTGCCTCACCGAACTACTGCATTGAGTCCAATGTCACTTTAACTGCCACTGAATCATGGAAGTTAAAGTGGTGACAAATTAACTCTACAATGTAGATGCACCTATATTCTGTCACCTTGTTTTTCACAGCTTGATAGCATGTTTCTGGATTTAATTCAATTCTTTCTTCTTCCATCCTGGAAGACTAGTTGTCCAACTTTGGCTTTCTCTTTTAGCACAAACATTTGCTTCTCACCACAGGGCCAATGTTCCCAGGATCGATTGAACAGATGTCCTGTTCCAGTGAAGAGTTTTTAGACATGCCGCTACTGGGCCAGAGCAACTTAGAGCTTAATGGGAGTTGACTAAATAACTAAATTAACTGACATTCAGGGGTAGAATGGCAACTACCGCACCAGAAGCAACAAAGACCAAAACCATATTTCTATGTTTCATCTGCCTTGTCAGTAGGAAAGCAAACACACTGAGAAAACCAATCAGGTTCAAGCTGGCTTGCTATTTTATAGATCTGTAAACATAGAATAAAGGTGGCCATGCTGAGTTTATGGGAGTTGTAATCCAAGAAAGCAATTTCCCCATGATCAGCTATCCAACTTATAAAGCAAGTATATTAAAAATTCTGCTGTATTTCCAAAGACATGATGATAATTACTTCCTAGGATTTAGGATACAAGATCTACATTGCCCTAAACCTTGCATGTATTTGTGTTATAGCATTTTAAAACATGTTCAATTGAATTGCAGCTCTTTGGTGTACTAAAGTGACGGCCAATCTAGTTGAGCACAAGAATATACAGATTCGTTGTATTTATAGGAGATAAAGGTAAAAAAGGTAAGGTAAAGGTTTTCCCCTGACGTTAAGTCCAATTGTGTCCGACTCTGGGGGTTGGTGCTCATCTCTATTTCTAAGCCGAAGAGCCGGCGTTGTCCATGGACACCTCCAAGGTCATGTAGCCAGCATGACAGCATGGATCGCCGTTATAGGAGATACAAAGAACTAAATCTTTTTTGTTTGTTTCTGTGTATACAATAAAATGTGTGCCCTATATTTCTTTCAGATCTTAATTATTTGAATCAGGCTCCAGACTGAATTGAGGTTCTATGCACAATATTTGCTTTTACAGGTTTCAAATTAGTTTTTAAATATTAGTGCCACTCCTCCCTCAACCCCCCCCCCAAAAAAAAATACATAGTGATAATTTAAATATAGCATCCAGTTATATGGAGCCCACAGTGGTGCAGCAGGTTAAACCACTGAGCTGCTGAACTTGCTGACTGAAAGGTCGCTGGTTCGAATCTGGAGAGTGGTGTGAGTTATCGCTGTTAGCCCCAGCTTCTGCCAACCTAGCAGTTCAAAAACATGCAAATGCGAGTAGATTAATAGGTATCGCAGTCATGCCGGTGACATGATCTTGGAGGTGTCTACGGACAATGCTGGCTCTTCAGCTTAGAAATGGAGATGAGCACCAACCCCCAGAGTCGGACATGACTGGACTTAATGTCAGGAGAAAGCCTTTACCTTTTACCTTTATTTATCCAGTTATATATCATCCTCACAATTTAAGGTTTGTTTTGCTGCTCAGCCATGGAAATCCACCTTGGGAAAGTCACATTTCTTAGTCTAAGGATGTCATTCAACACAGTCCCCCCACCTCTGCCATTTTTAAATACAAATAAAACATTTAACAGGCAAAGTAGAACAGAGCCCATCAAATGATGCAAATATACTTCTGTCTGTTGTCCGTGATGTTTTGTCTGTTAAGTGTTTTAAAAGAACAGTGATACTTAAACTTACGAATTTAATTAGTTACATGACCAAGCTCTTAACTCAAAACACTCTTATCTCGAAGCGAATCTTCCCACTGAAATGCTATTAATATAAATAACAAATAATGTATAAAAATAATGACACACAGTAAAAGAGAATGTAAACAAATCAACTTGCTTGGTTCCATACAGTCACTGTGGCAAAGAAGCACATTTGAGGCAATAAAATGTGTGTTGGCCAATGTAACAGCGAAGAAAAACCTGGACATTCACATGCAACAATAAACAATGAAAGATCAACTTTTAAATGGGAAATGGTGGAGAATTGGGGGGGGGGGGAGAGATCCCTGTACTCTCGCGCAAGTGCTTTCTCTGGCTGCTCGTAAGTTAAAAAGGTGCTCATAAGTTAAAAGGAAACCCAGGCCAAGTAAAGCTTGCAAGTCAAAAATCTTGTTAGTAGGGACGCACATAAGTAGAGGTTCCACTGTATTTAGAAACAATGGGAACAGGAGACAGGGAGAAATCACCTTCTCAGCCCATGATTCACTTGGAAATTGGAAAAGGCACTTGTTTACAAGTGTGATGAGATCTGTCAGATTTTCCCCCATTGAACTTTTTGTTGACATGGAAGAATGGGCGTTCCAATGGGCGATGTCCTAATATGCACTGATGCCCCAGTAATCTTCCAAAAACCCATCTGCCTGGTCCTTGCATGGTAATTTTTTTAGTTGAATGCATTCAGTAGGAATTGCACAATTTCTAGAAATATCTACCTTGCTTTCGCTTCTTCTTACCTTTCAAAACTGTGTTATTGTAGCCTTTTAAATTTAAATTTCCTTTTTTTCTTTTACCAGACATAGTGATTTGTAGAAAGCCATGGGATAATTAATACTATAATTCTGCCTTAAATTTGATCAAAGAATTACAAGGACTCATATGACTTTGTTTCTTAAAGTGATGATTTCAGAAGTAATAATTACATTTTATATTAATAAAAACATCATTTTGAAAATGCCTGTAGTATGCTGAAGGATATAACAACCCCTTAAATTATTAAAAACTCATCCTTCCTTGTAATGGTAAGTTCTTCCTTTCCAATTTATGACATGATTTATTCTTTTCAAGATACTTTTTTTTGCAAAGCAAAACCATAAAGTGTCCTTCACATTATTTGGATGACTGTAAACAGTATTAGATGTACATTGTTATATTCAAGCATGATGTTCAAGCATTCTTAGAACAATTAGTCTTCACCCAAGAATCCGATTTCTCCTCTTCAGTCTTTCAAATTCAATTATAAAGAGGAAGCAGACTGTCAAGACCCAGGCTGCAGAGCACCAATAACCATGCGCAGAGGCCAGAATCTATCTAATATCTTTATTAAAGGAATATATAAAGTCAATAAAAACAAGTGAAGAATATAGTTCAGAAGTAGACCTTTCAGGAAAGGTCAAATATAGTCCAGGAAAACAATGTCCAATATGTGATATTAGAGTCCAAAGTTATAATCCAATAACCGAAACACACACTTTGCCAAGCAAAGTGTGGGGAAATGACAGGGTCCTTTAGTCCAATGGAGCTTGACAACAAGGCTGGAAGCAAACTAGATTCTTGGCAAACAAGGCTTGATACGTGGCAACAAGAGGCAAGAAGCAAGAACGAGGTCCGTGGCAAGATCCGGGGACAAGGCAGGCTTGGAACTAGAACAAGGTCCGTGGCAAGGTCCGGGGAACAGGGAACTGGAGTAGCGTAGTCCACACACGATCTCACTCCCGAAGCTGACGAATTGACTCCGCAAGGATTTCCTTGCGGGTAAACACCTATATAGGATCTTGTTTTCCCGCCAAGGAACACTTTCCCTGGGGAACAAGAAACGAAACCCATACTGTGTCCAGATGCATGACTCCTTAAGATTTCCCAAGGGAAAAAGGCTTAATCAGCTAATTGTCTGGCAGCAATCCTGGCGCTTCTGCGATTCGCCTCCCTAGCGCCTCTATCTCGATTATAATTATCCCGGCGAGAAAATGGGGGAGATTTCTGCTCAAGGCTTGTTTGGCTGACTTCTTGTGGGCAAACATCTTGCAGGTGCAAGGGCTCCAATTCTGGCTGAAACGGTGGGAAACCCGTTTTCCTCTTCATCTGCCACAATAGTACTAGGAACGGGACTACATGGCCCATGAGTCATCACACTGACAATCTTGGAGGCCATGAGAATAAGTCATAACATTTCCATGAAGAAAATTAAAAATTTATCACTCTCAGGAGAGGAAATGGTCAAAAGCTGTCTTCTGCGTAGCTGGAGACTTTAGATATTCAATTCCCGGTAACTCGAGATTCTGAACTTCCACTATTTTGAACTTTTCCCTGACTTTTTAAAAATAGGAGTGGGTGGGGACTGTGCTCGCTGATGTGATAACTCAGAAAATGGATGATTTTGGGGAAAATGCCAAGTGTAATGGGTCCTGAGAAATGATAACGATTTTTTAAACATGCAACAGGATGAAACACCATGGTAAAAAGATGTTTCCACCCACTTTTAATAATGGGATGAGATCCTAAACAAACTCTTGCTAAGAAAATCCCATGATAGGTCTGTCAAAAGTTAAAGTTGACCTGAAGTCACAGGACATCAACAACAAATTGTTTGTTTCCCTAGTTCTATGTAACTTGTTATTTATAAGTGATTTCTTTCTAAACTCTGCCCATATCAGAGTCTATCTGCCCATATTGGAATTTATAATTGAGTATGAATAATTAAGCAACACATTCTATTCATTGTCAGCCATTAGTAATTGTTAACAATTACAGTATAAAAAGAAATAATAGTGAAGAAAACAGGGGAAGGAAATAGGGGACCTATTTGTTTCACTGCTTAAGTTGACCACATACTTGGTTAATGTCTGCTGCTAGTATAAAAGAAACGGCTTCAGTAAAGCTGGCCCTGGCAGACCTGTCCCATTTATAGGAAGCTTGACTCTGGTTTCCATACTCTAAAATCCCAACCATTTAGTGTAGTTCCTCTTTTGTTGGGCAGCTTGATGAAATGAAATTAATACCACTGGGAAAGTAAAGGCAGGTTCCCCAAACAAAGCAAGAATCCAGATGTTGGTGCTATTTATTAGGGTATAATGAAGACCAACACCAAGCATGTATTGAGGCGGGAGGTTAAAGAACCCCAGGAAATACCATATATGGGCAGAGATGGCGACGGCTAGCGACCCGGGTGCATAAACTCACAGAAACATGTGGTTTCTGGGAAATCATGTGTTTCTGAAGAAATGAAAGCTAAAGATAAACAAACAGCGCATGCGCACGCAGGCGCTCTGAATGATTGTGAACACGGCACAGAAAGAGTGCGCCCGGGCCGCTGGTCAGCGCTGATTGGATGCAAGTCAAGCAGCGTCACAACTCTAAGCCAATGAATTTGCTTGTGGGCGGGCATAACCCGAACCCTGTAGTGTGTATAAATATTTACTCAGCCCGCCGCTGGGGGTTCTCCCTGGGAAAGCACCTATTTTGTGCGAGGGGGAACCCTAGTGGCCACTTGCCAAATAAAACTGCTTTCTTGGAAATGCTCCAGTTGTCCGTCTCCAAATCCCTCCCACTGCGCTCGCAAGGACCGTAGCACAAAGGTTCCGCTACAGTATGAGAAAAAAGAAAAACTCATACTGCTGATCATAACATGCAGAAGCTAATCTAGGTCAGCAGTTAAGCAATTAAATTTGGACCACACCTGGTGGGGCATGGCTGTGTGTGTGTGTATTAGGATACACTTTAGCGCCTGCACCTGCTTTTGCTTTCGGTTTCACTTTTGCTTTTTGGTCTTGCCCTCTCTCTTTTGGATGAAGAAGAAACCATGTTCTTTGGGTCTTGCAATGCTTACAAAGACTATGTAAGATTGTTGCACCATAAGATTTGTATTTGATGTAACTCTGCAAGTTTATGTTTGACTCTGCTGAAAAGAGTAACTTTTTTGTTTTTGCAACTGTGCAAAGTTATTGTGTTTTTGTTGGACAAGACTGAATTCTGCTTGAAGCGCAACACTCTTGGCTGGAATTTTCAACAGAGGATATCACAGTCTACCCTCTCTATTTTATGCTATTCAGGGCACAGGACTCCTGTGAAAGTCAAAGATAATGAAATTGCTAATTTTTGGATTGCCTAATTGCCTGGTCTGGGGAAAAAATGATTGCTTTCTCTTGGCCTTCAAACTTCATGGCTCCACAACTGCCACTTGTTGTATTTGTCTTTTCAGCACATTATGTGCTTTTACCATTTGAAAAAAAATGAGTTTCTCTTTCTCCTCCCCCCCTTTAATTTTTATTTTATTTCATAAATACATATGGACCTTTCAAAATATTAAATTTCCAGCATATATACAAACAGTGTTTTGTAGTCAAAGGATGTAATAAAGACAATTATAGAAAAGGAGAGGAAGAGGATGGGAATAATGTACTTGGGAACACTTTGTTCATTTCTTCAGTAATCTTGAAAGGGCTGAAAACAAAAGCTCAGTCTAGAAGGAATACAGCCGCTTAAAAGGAACAGGTTGAGGTGTTATTTCAGCTGCCCTGGCCCATTTGTGTTCATTTCCTTCATGGTTGGGCCACTCCCTACCAGAATTTTTAAATCCTGATCCATATCCTGCTCCTTTGCCCTGATCAACAATGTGATGCGGCAGCTAAAAAAGCCAATGGGATTCTGGCCTGCATCAATAGGGGAATAGCGTCTAGATCCAGGGAAGTCATGCTCCCCCTCTATTCTGCCTTGGTCAGACCACACCTGGAATACTGTGTCCAATTCTGGGCACCGCAATTGAAGGGAGATGTTGACAAGCTGGAAAGCGTCCAGAGGAGGGCGACTAAAATGATTATAGGTCTGGAGAACAAGCCCTATGAGGAGCGGCTTAAAGAGCTGGGCATGTTTAGCCTGCAGAAGAGAAGGCTGAGAGGAGACATGATAGCCATGTACAAATACATGAAGGGAAGTCATAGGGAGGAGGGAGCAGGCTTATTTTCTGCTGCCCTGCAGACTAGGACACGGAACAATGGCTTCAAACTACAGGAAAGGAGATTCCACCTGAACATCAGGAAGAACTTCCTCACTGTGAGGGCTGTTCGGCAGTGGAACTCTCTCCCCCGGGCTGTGGTGGAGGCTCCTTCTTTGGAGGCTTTTAAGCAGAGGCTGGATGGCCATCAGTCGGGGGTGCTTTGAATGTGATTTCCTGCTTCTTAGCAGGGGGTTGGACTGGATGGCCCATGAGGTCTCTTCCAACTCTACTATTCTATGATTCTATGATCAGCATGTCCTATGGTAGCAATGGGCAAAGGACAAAAGGGTAAGAATTGATTCAATTTGCACCATCTTTGGGTTTTTTTCTCAAAATATTTCAATTGCATTCCACTCTAACAGGACATAGAGTGGACGAACAGTCATCTAAATCAAGCAATAGTCCATTGTTCCCATTTCCTTTTGTTCCACAGTGAGGGAATAGTGTCATAGCTGAGAAACAATACACCTTTCATTTACTTTGTTTGCACTATGTCCTTTTTTTTTTTAGAACTACTCACAAGAACTTAGCAAACCTATTTCTGCATCATTGTGTCCTGGCTTCTTTTTAAAACTGCACTTTCATATTAGTGGAGAAAGCAGGAGTGATGTTTGCCCCCTTTCTTGTTTGTAGCCATGTGGGTTCCTCTGCAAACATTAGCACAGGGAACCTACAACAGAAAGGAGCTCATATGGACCTCTGTGGCCATCTGGGAACAGCGGTGGCAAGACAGGCAGTAAGTTGATGGTCCAGAGGGGCTGATGTGGTTTGGACCATGATGATCTAGTATGGCCAATGTGATTTTGGCCCAAACAGACTGCCCAGACTCCAGTCCACCAATGATGACATTGGGGATGGTGTGCATATGGACCCCTCCAAGGACAGTCCAGAGCATCCCTGCTTCAGTCTGGCTCCAGAATAACTGGAGGCCAGTGTAGATGATGCCTCTGGTGTTGCTAGACCACAACCAACAACAGCTAGAGGACCAGACTTTGCCAGGGTTGATTCAGCTGATCTAACTGTCTAGGCGGGTGTCTCCTTCTTCCCTCACCACCCCATGTGTGACCCTCCTGATGCTGCACACTCGGTGGAAGAGGACGACGTCCCAGGTATAGAAGGAGTGTACTGAGGTCTCCAGTCTTCGGTCCTGGGTATATGATAGCTGCGCTTCCCTGCTAGAACCTCCAAACAAGCTGAACTTGTGAAGAAAATTTCATCATGCAATTAACACTTAGAAGGATGATGGATTTAAAAAATGTTTTAATCTGTGGATTATATTGAAGGGGAGGCAGGAAATACAATGGACATGCAATTTGGCAAAAACCCATACCCAATTTGTTGTATATGATATTCTACACAGCTTCCCGAGTCACCATTGATTGATGTACTTGAATTTTCTAAACCTGTGAAAAAGATAGGTCGCTAGCATCACCTTGTGAAATACTTTTGCTTTGGGCATCTTTAGCTTGCAAGGTCTTAGATGCTGCACTGCAGGGAGAGAAACGTGACTTAAATCCTATCACTAACCAAGGTCAGTCATTTGTATTCACATATTTGTGTAAGAAAGAGAGAACCTTTTTGATTTTTTTTTCATCTAGAGTGACTGTTCCCATCTTTTGATCTAACTGCCAGCAATTGGCTTCCACTGATAGCCTTAGGCCTGTCCTTGCTAAAGTTACTTTTTTGGACTTAAACTCTTAGAATCCTTCAGCTATTTATTGCTCTGCCTCAAACTGTTAAATGTCTTAGGACAGCCCTCACAACTGTGATCTAGGCCCATCTGGTGTGACCATTCAAGTAGTTAGACAGAACCCTAAATTATCAGCTAAGGGACCAGAAGAGAGGTTGCTAGTGAATCCCTCACTGAAGAGGTGGTGAATCCACTCTAATTTTACTGTCACTTTACCTACAGCTGATCCAACTTGACCACGTTCACACTACAGCAACAACTGAAACAGATGAAACTTTTCTAGCAGTAGTCAATCTGCAAGCCATTTCTCTCCCGAGATACCTACCAAAGCTGAACTGAACTATCAGAGCAGAAGCAAAAACAGTATGTCACAGTTTTAAGGCAGGTATTGAGAAAGAGATTCTGGAGCTCTCAATTCCTCTTGTAAACATTAGGAAGAACTTCCTGATGGTAAGAGCTGTTCAATAGTGGAATGCACTGTCTCAGAGTGAGTTGATGTCTCCTTCTCTGGAGGCTTGTAAACAGAGGGTATATGGCACTCTGTTGGGAGTGCTTCGATTGTGTGTTTCTGCATGGTAGCATGTTGAACTGAATGGTCTTGGTGGTTTCTTGGTTAGGTGGAATTTCTAATGTTTAGGTGGAATAATGTGTTGGTGAAATGTCAGGAGAGAATACTTCTGCAACATGGCCACACAGCCCGAAAGACATACAACAACCCTTTAGGTGGAATACCTTTTCCTGTAGTTTGAATCCATTTCTCCAGGTCCTAGTATCTGGAGTAGCAGAAAATAGGCTTGCTACATCTTCAATATAACATCATTTCAAATATTTAAACAAGTTTATCATATAACTTCTCTTCTCCAGACTAAATATACCCAACTCCCTAAACTGCTCCTCATGGGGATTGGCTTCCAGGATTTTTACTATTTTGGTCACCTTCCTCTGGACACATTCCAGCTTGTCAGTATCCTTCTTGAACTGCCATGCCCAAAACTAGACATAATATTCATTTAATTTATATCATGCCTTTCTCTGAATGTGGGATCCAGGGTGGTTTGCAACAAAGCTAAAAGAAAAATCACATCCTAAGATACTCAAAACCTAGAATGGATTCACTGCCACACTGACATGACAGCTACTACTGACCTCATATCTTCCATGCGGGCTTTTGATCTCAAACTTATCAGCTGAAAGGACAGACATTCAATGTCCAGTTATGCAGATATTTTAATATAACACAGAAAGTCAAAGAGAACAGTACCATGCAGGAAATCACAGACACTCAGTTTTAATGTTACTAGAAACTTGAATTACATGAAATAGTAAAAGTCCTATTTTTTTGGTTAAGATGTTTTCAGGGACACAAATTGAATGTTTTTTCCTATTAAGACAATCATTCTCTCTGATTGAGGCCATACATTTATGCCATAATTCTAAAAGGGATCTAATGGTTAAGGAAATGGGAATATAGACAACTTTCCTCCCTTTTTACAATGACATTGCAAGATACTGTTGTTGAACATAGGGACCACCAAACACAGCATTGCCCAAACACGAATCAAGGAACATGAAAGGCACGGCAGACTAATTCAACCAGAGAAGTCAGCCAGTCACACGTTCCTCAATCAGACAAGGGTTCTTTCTCCCACCCTGAACACTCCACAGATATATAAAATCCACTTGCCTAGTTTCCAAATGAAGTCATAACCTCTGAGGATGTCTGTCGTAGATGTGGGTGAAATGTCAGGAGAGAATCTTCTGGAATACGACCATACAGGTAGGAAAACTCACAGCAACCACAGATATGTCAGGAATGCCATTTTCTTGCACCCTTAAAACATTTATCACCAAAATGTGCATGATATTTTACTAACCTATAAAGCATGTTCCATGTTCATGAAATTCTGTTTTCCAATGCCATTTTGAGATTTAATCCTCTCTCTCCCATGATTTTCTACCTCTCCCCCTTCTCTAATAAAACCATTACACCTGATGACTGGGCTGGTATGAAGAGATTTTTTACTCTCTTTCCTGATCCCATGTTGGAATCATTTATTATTAGAATTAGATATATTATAATAAAATATACCCTACAAGCTTGAGACTGGCCATTTTATGGAATATGTCATGCTGATTTAAAGCAATTTACCTATGTGAATGCAAATGTTATAACCATTAAAGCTGGTTACATTTTTTTTTGTAATGTTGAACATTTTTAAAAGGATAAAACTGGATTAAATCCAAATGCTTGGATTTCAACTGTTCGTGAATCATAGCCAAGAAATAAATGACATATTCTTCTTTTTCAAAAAACTTTTTGCAAGCAAAATGTTATTGAGATAAATAACACCTCACAGAAGAAAATGAAAAGTCTTGGCATTTACCCAAATGCTCCAAAACACAAAATGAGATTGAACTGTTAAAAATAATAATCGGCTTTTCATGTCATTTGATATTGACTCATGTGCAGCTCATACTAAAATGCTGGTACAGTCTTTTCACTTTATTACTTTCCTTTTTCATAGGCACTCCCAACAGATGGCCATCCAGTCTCTGTTTAGAAAGAAAACTTGGATGCTTTCACATGACATAATTATAATGCTGTGGTTCCACTTGACATGCAGTTGTTCCATCCTATGGAACTTTAGGAGTTGTAGTTTAGAGAAAGGCATTTATAATCCTCTGCTAGAGAGCTGTAGTGCCCCACCAAACTATAAGCCCCAGAATTGTACATGATGCAACCATGGGATCTTGCATTTCATCACAAGGTCTTCAGAAGTATCCTAGGGTGTTTCCAAGACACTTCCTTGCCGGAGCCCACCAGATGCTGCACTATGTGGCGAATCCCCCCACTGCCACCTGGCTTATTGACCTCAATGTGATGAGGTCCTTAGTGATATAATTCTATGATGTGAGTGGATTTGATTCTAGCAGCTAACGATACTGACCATTATATAATAAATGGATGAAGGAAGAATAAGCAGTTAGTATTTATTTGGGAGTATTAGCATGGCCTTACAGTCCTCAAAAATGGCCCTAAGGCAGTGGTTCTCAACCTGGGGTCACCAGATGTGCTACCAGTTAACAGCTGGTTAACTGGCTTGGATTTCTGAGAGTTGTAGGCCAAAAACATCTGGGGACTCCAGGTTAAGAACCACTGCCCTAAGGGCTATCTATGGCCCATATTTTGCTCATCCCTGCTCTACCCACTATTCCCAAACTGCTGTTTTTAATACATCATATACATGGTGGAAAATGGATTCACATTTCAGAAAAAGAGATTCCACCTAAACATTAGGAAGAACATTTTGATGGAAAGAGCTCACTGAAAGCCTCACAACCTCTGAGTTACATACAACAACCCAGCTCACTGAAAGTGTTATATGCTGCCTCAGAATATGGTGGAGTCTTCTTCTCTGGAGGTTTTTAAGCAGAGGCTGGATGGCCATTTGTTGTTTGGGGGGGGGGGTCCTGCATGGCAGAATGGAGTTAAACTGGATGGACCTTGTGATCTCCTCCAGTTCTATGATTCTAACATAAAATCCATCATAGAGAATGCAGTAGGTGAGTGGGGACGGAGGAGATCAGAGGATGAGTAGTAAGCATTTATTTCAGTTCTGTGGAGTACAGAGACAGAGTGTTTCTATACACATCTAGATGTGATAAACAGTTGGATTTAAACTAATGCATTCAGTGGCTGTTCTCTCAGGAGAGCAGCAGATATAGAGTTACAGTCCAAGGAGTTCTGTCAAAGATCTGTGTGTCTCAGGTGTCTTAAATCATAGTTTCATATAAAAGGGGCAGCAAGGGAAAACTTGGGACTATCAGAACAAATGAGTTCCTGATACTGAATTATTCCCACCAGGTATAACTTGCTCACTTCATAATCTTCAAGAATGAGTTTTCCCTCTTGATCTGTTCCACATCACTGCCTGAGATATCAAGATAACAAAACATCTGACGTCATCAATACATAAATAAATATAACGTTTATTGAGCAGAGCAGGGGAAATTGTGGTTCTACAAATGTTGCTGCAAATCTTATCCAAGACATTTGCTGCCTGAGACAGAGCTGAAAATACCCAACCAACCCACATAACTACGGGTGCAATGCATCCAACCATATTTAGTCACATGAGACAGAAAAAACTCACGAGCAGCTCTCCCCATCCCAACTCTAAACATTCAAGAATAGCCAATTAAATTGCTAGCAATGTCCTGCCTTTTCAGGACATTTTGAATGCTGGCTTAAATGCAATACCCAGTGGAAGCCACTATGAATCATGAAGACAGCAAGCTAAGGTTTGGAACTTCTGTAAACAAGTCTACTGTCACCCATTTGCATGCCTCAATTGAATATCCATAAGAGGAATATCTTCGGCCATCCCCAGGCCATACTCTAGCCCTTGCTGAGTTTCCTTCAAGGGCTTTATTATCGTTCCTATTGGACATGATCTATATACAGACATTTCTACCTCCGGGGTTGATGTATGTCTTTCGGGCTGTGTGTGTGTCTCTTGCCTAACAAACTTTTCCACTGCTAATTAGGGAGATTAACTGAAACATTAATGCTGGCTTCCAACTGACAAAGGACCCTTGCCACACCATGGACTCTCCACAGATATATATTTTTTTCCTTTCCTTGCCTAGTTTATCTATGCCTCACAACCTCTGAGGATGCCTGCCATAGATGTGGGCGAAACGTCAGGAGATAATACTTTTGGAACATGGCCACACAGCCCGAAAGACATACAACAACCCTGTGATCCCAGCCATGAAAGCCTTCGACAACACATTTCTACCTCCCTTTCATCTCCTAGGACTCATTTACTGACTGTAAAAATGTTAAATTAAAATGCTCTGGTGCTTTCGACTTCACTGAGGATGCAGCTCTTTGCTAATTTCATTCTTGAAAGTAATTCTAGCAATTTTCTTCCTGTAATCATATCCACAAAACATCACATTTAAGACTATTCACAGTTCAAAACCTATTGTGGGCAAAATTTGCACATGTTTTTTTCTGTGAAGAAAATGTTTTTAAATAAGGAAATATTATCTTATTTAATACAAAGTATGTTCTCTCCTGCACAGAAAATGTCCATGTGTGAGTTCTTTTGTTCAGAATAAGTCCACAGTTACTGCATTTTCTATTTAAAAACAGCACATTTTACATAGAAAATAATTTTTGTGTGGAAAAATGTGATTTCCTGCACATAATATGCTGTTTTCTGTGCAAAAGATTGTGGAAATTGCACAAAATAGACTCAACCTGTGAAAATTCTTGTCAGTTGAAAATTTCTTTCATCAGGGTTTCCTGACAAGTAAGAAACAAATTATTGATCATGTTTTAAAAAATAAATGATAATCTTTCCAGCCCTAGGTTCTATCCTTTGGCCTTTAGATGCATCCATCAAATGTGTTTTACATCTCAATCACAGAGATGAAAGCAAAGCAGTATGCAAATAAATGTAAAAACAATAATAATCCACCACTACAATGTGATCTCCAAGAATGTGTCTGAAATTGGATTACACTCTGAAAGAGGTTCCCCAACCTTGTTCTAGAATGTATTTCAAAGCCCCATCAGAATGGCTACAAAATACTAAGGGTTGGATGAGGTGCCATCAGAAGTATGATCAAAAGGGGCACCAGGTGTTATTGTCTCCAATTTTTTCAAATGCAAAAGGTTCTAGTATGAAACATTTTCCTTCCCAAGGTGAAGAATAATGTGGCCTTGGCTATCCCATTTCATATGGAATCTGACATGTGAATATGCTGTTTTTGTGCAAAAACATAAGTCTTAAACCGTGAAGATTCTTGTCAATTGAGGATTCTTCCAGGTTTCCTGGCACCTGAGAAACATTTTTTTGACTATTTAAAGCAAATAAATGAATAGTCTTTCCACTCCTAGGTTACATCCTTTGGCCTTTAGCTGCACCCTCCATTGGAATGTAGTCCCCAAGAACTTCTCTGAAATTGGATATTATCTTGTTTTGATTTTTTGCAACATGCAAAGAAAAGGTTAGCAATAGGAGTTTTCTGTTTAAATGACCAGAGCTGTTAGGAATTTCTGGGAGAGATTTGGTCTAAAGTTGAAATGATAAGAACATTCAATAAGATGAAAATGAGCACCTTGGCAGTACACTGAGTCCCCATTTCAAAATGTTTCTTGGTAAAAGCTTCAAAAAGCTGGCCTTATTAAATCTGCACTGTTCAGGGAAGAGAACTGTAGGAAAGTGGGGAAAAAAATCTCAGGTGCACTCACCAAGTTCAGGATGAAAGAGCAAAGAAAGAGAGACTAAGAATGAATCTTCCTTGCAGCTTCTATTTATAAACTATCATGCAGGCAGACTTCTTTTAAAAAGTACTGGAAATCAAGCTTGTCTCCCTGGGTTCTCATATAATGACACCAGGATTTGCTGAATGAGGAGATTTGGGGGGGGGGCTTCCTTGAATGGCCTCCCATTATTTCTGCTACAGATTCCCATTAGGTCCCAGGAAGGAATAGATCTGAAATTCATTGGGTTCAATTTTTTAATGTGGCACTGCCATTTTTCACTCTGTGAAGCTCTCAATAGAATAGGGTGAAGGAAAAGTACAAATATGTGCACAAAATGTGTTTTATTAGAGAGACGTGCAATTCAAAATGGAACAATGATGACAAATTTGTGTGGCAGTAAGTGAGCACAAATACATGCAATTTTGTAAAAACATGATGTGAAAGACAATGCATATTACTGAATAGAAAGGAAGCACAAGCTGTTTGTCAGAATTTTTCAATTTGCATCTGCTTTACTGGTAACTAATGCATAGGAAGGGACCCCTGGTGGCACAGTGTGTTTAAAGTGCTGAGCTGCTGAACTTGTGGACCAAAAGGTCCCAGGTTCAAATCCCGGGAGTGGAATGAGTGTCCGCTTTTAGCCCCAGCTCCTGCCAACCTAGCAGTTCAAAAACATGCAAAATGTGAGTAGATCAATAGGTACCACTCTGGTGGGAAGGTAAGAGTGTTCCATGCAGTCATGCTGGCCACATGACCTTGGAGGTGTCTACGGACAACACCGGCTCTTCGACTTAGAAATGGAGATGAGCACCAACCCCCAGAGTCGATCGCAACTGGACTTAACGTCAGGGGAAAACTTTTACCTTTTAATGCATAGAAATATTGATTGAAACACTATTGGGGAGGGGGAGATTTGCGGTGTGATTAGCCTTGTGATTAAATCAATGCATATGTGTGGTTATCAGTTTATAATCTGTACTCTGCAGCTTTTTCAGTGGGAGACTGAGCATCAAAATATCTACAAAAATGAGCCTAGATTATTTTCGGGGCATACGCATATGTAAGCATCCCTTACAAATCTGTATGATCCTTGTTGAAGCACTGTGGGGAAGAGGTCTTCTCTTAAGAATCAAGGTCTGAAGCTATTCAGAGCTCTAAGCTGTCATCATCAGCACCAATAACAAAGGCAAAAACACACATGCCAACCTGTATGCTCAGACTTAGTGATGATGAGTTGGATTCCCATTTCTGCATGTGCAACTGGACTTACTGAACATAGGATCTGAAACAGGTTCTTCTGTACACATATACACAACACCTCCCTTCCATTATCTTCTCCAAGTGTTATGGCACTTAAAAATGATAAAGAGTTCTCCAATATTTAGGGAAACATCTTTGAACAATTTGCTTCCACTACTTGCTTATTCTGTGGTGTTAACCAGCAATCTACTGAACCAAAGGTATGGTCAGGCCATCGTCCATAAGAACATTATATGAGAGCAGATACATCACTCAAGAGAATCTGCAGGGTAAAATCAAACAAGAACTGGATGATTCATAGAAACAAGTCAAACTACAACATACTTGAGAAAGCATGGATGTTGGCTTCATCTTTTCCCAGTCCAAGGCATCTGAAAAGGCTTTAAACAACATACCTCAATTAATGAAGCTTCTGAAACTTAATTTTTTTAAAAAAACAACAGATTTTGGCACACATGGTTAGGAGTTAGTTTGTCAGAGTAATAGCAGCGCAGCAGCAGTTGGATGGAGTCAGTGGAATGGAGAATGAAGAGACATCCAGAGACTTTGGTAAAACTATATACAAAGTTTTACTGACTTCAGTAATAATCAAGACAAACAGACTTGCAGACAATAGACACAGGACTCTCACTCTAGGCAGACAGAACAGAACTGATGCAATCAGTAATGCACAAACACTTGTGTTTGGACACTCCCCAGTTCCAGCCACACATCAAGGTCATCACAGCTTCTCAGTAATTAACTCTTTACAGACTATAGTACACTCTGGATGATGCAATCAGTATGCAATACATGCAAGACACAAATTCCATTTAAACACTATCAATACACAAATCCCACATTAACAAGTTTGGACTGAGATAACACCTACTTACAGCATATAACAGATGAACTCTGCAGATGTAGGATTTGCAGGAGGAAAGCAAATCAGCATTGAAGCAAGACCATCACTAGATAGCCCTTGTGATCCCCTTCAACTCTATGATTTTTGGATTCAGTGGAAGGTAAGGGTTTGTTTGTTTTGCTTTTATTTTTCTTGGAAGACGCCTGTGTGTGAGTTTTTCTAATGTGTGGAGGTCAGTGCACATCCGATCAACACAGTCTTCACAGAGTGGGGTCCCAACCAGTGGTGTGGTTGACACAACGACGGTAACTTCTCAAACTGTTGCAGCCATTGTAACATGTATCATGTTATCCTCCGCCTGATCTGCCGTTGAGGTCTTCAGCTTTGGATTGTGCTTGATCTGGAAACTCCCTCGTGGCCCCTCCGGGGAGTGCATGACTCCAGTGGTTACGCCCGCAGGTTCATTGGAACACACAAGGGAGGGAGGGAATGGCTGCAAAGGTTTCCCTAAACCCAAATTCAACTCAGTAAGATGAGCCCTTTCTATTCAGGCTTTCAGAGTCCTCCAACAGAATCCTATGAGAACTCTGGTTGTTAGGATTATTACAGTCAGATGCAATGTAATAAAAGGGGCAGTGAGCAGCAAGGCAGGCATTGTTACATTTTGGAAGAGCTTTCTAGTGGTTTATACAAGTTTCAAAAAATTTCTATTTATGCAGTGTTTATCTGACTTGTTTATGCACTTTATTAAAGCTTTGGATATTGTGTTTTATATGCCCGACCCCTTTTATCTCCAGTGGCTGATGATGTATTATTACTAATTTGTTCTGATTTTATGTGTTTTATTGTATTTTTAAAATGTTTAAATTGTTTATTTTATTTTATTTATGTTATTACTTTATTCTGTTTTGTTTTGGGCATCACCCCATGTTAGCCGCCCCGAGTCCCTTCGGGGAGATGGTGGCGGGATAGAAAAATAAAGTAGTAGTAGTAGTAGTAGTAGTACTGGTTAGATGTGTGAATAATGTCAATTTTGGGGGGAAATGTATCCTAAACCACTTTCCTCTTCTTTTCTGTGATTTGGGAACCTATACCTACCATTCCATGTTACAGCACTTTCTAATCCTAGTTTTTCTGTTAAAAAAGTAATAGCTAAGAAAACATCTACAGTGGGCCCTTGGCTTTGTTGTGGTTTGGCTCTAGGGCAGTGGTTCCCAACCTTTTTTTGACCAGGGACCACTTGACCAGTGACCACTCTTTAATATTAGTACCAAAAGGATTATGAATCAGTTTTTGGTCAACTTTAGATTCAGTTTGGTTATTTGGGGTGCTGATTCAGAAAACTGCATTGGCTAGACCACATCAGCTCTAGTTTCTGATACCTAACAAATGCCGTTCAGCAGTCACCATCTGCATGCCCACAGAAAAACCATATTTAATAATCTAGAGCTGATTTTCCCCCCACGTCTCGCAGACCTTATTTTAAGTCTCGGGCCACAGTCCATAGGCTGGGAACCACTGCTATAGGATATTAAAATGTGTGAATGCTCAATTCACATTGTTTGCAATACCACAGCAAAACATTGTCCCTTATATGAGATAGCACCATCAAGGTTTGCTTTTGGGATTTTCTTTTAATATGTTCAACCCATGGATGAAGCATATGGAGGGCCAACTTTATTCTGTCAACTGAGATATATCTGTAGAGTGCCACTCTTCTTGATTAAAGCCCTTCCCTGCTTCTTCTTCAGCAGAAATGTCATCCTAAAAAATGAAGTTTTGCAAGAAACCAACTCCTTTAAAGGCTGTACTCAATGTTCCACCAGAAAAAAGAAAGAAAAAATTGGAGTCTTTGCTCTCACTTACCGAGTCAATTAAATGTCTCTAGATGCTGTCATCTCTTGATGTACTTTAGTGCGCTGTCATTGGCACATTGCTTTGTGCATGTGGGTGCTATTGCTGAATATAAAGGGAGGGGTGGGCGAGGGATAGTTTCAGATAGACAGATGTTGAAGAACTTGCCAGTGCTAATCTCCCACTTGGGAGATTGATTGCAAAAATGTTTCAGATGACAGCGCGGTGGCCCTCCTGCCAGAGAAACTGCTGCAATGGAGAACCCTGTAATGAAGGTGTAATTATGTCCCACTTAAGTATAAGCTGAATGAGGCTAAGACAAGGATAATTATTGTGTGCATTAACCCCATTTGTGAGAAATGCTTCAAGTGTTTTCCGTGAAGGCAAGAGCCAACAAAAAGCTTTTGTGAATTGAAGTTCATTTCATTCCTGTTGGCGCAACAAGAGCTGCAATGGCCAATCAAATAAGTGAAATTAGTGAAGGAAAGAAGGTTAGCCTGAGAAAGACTAAGGGTGCATCTGCACTGTGGAATGAATACAATTTGACACCACTAACTGCCATAGTTTAATACTATGGAATCACAGGAGATTTTTTTTGCAAGGACTTTAGCTTTCTCTGCCAAAGAGCGCTCGTGCCTCACCAAACTATAACTCCCATAATTTCATAGCATGCCATGGCAGTGAAAGTAGCATCAAACTGCATTAATTCTAAAGTGTAGCTTCACCCTTAGAGTGCACAGAGAACACTGCATGACATTCACATAGCCTCCTAGCCCCTGTCTCTTCCATAAGATCTGTTGTCTAAAGCTACCTCCTCATTTTGTCTCATGGGGTGCCTTCAGTCCTGAACTAGGAACTGCTTACTTTGTTACAAAGCTATTTGGAAAAACATAGACAACGAATAAAAAGCTGGGGGGGGGGGGGACCATGATGGGATTTAAAATAAGCAGACTTGACTTGTTTTTCATACTAGCACACTCAGTATGTCCTTGATATGATTGATGCAGCAACTAACATCTCCCTGAGAGTGGTGTTTCTATTAACTGAATTTAAAGTACTCCGAAATTACTGTAGAAATGCTTCAGCTCAGCAGTGCTGCAATCAAATAGTCAGCATCAAGTTCTGATATGACTCCCCATTCAACAAATGATACCTCAGAATGACTATGATCACAGCCATGTGGAAATGATTATCATTGTATATGACAAGGATGAATTATTCCTGTGAATCATGCAGAAAAGTAAGAGCCCCACAGTGGTGCAATGAGTTAAATCCTTGTGCCATCAGGACAGATGGGTGAGCCCCCATCTGTCAGCTCCAGCTTCCCATATGGGGACATGAGAGAAGCCTTTCACAGGATGGTAAAACATCCGGGCGTCCCCTGGGCAGCGTCCTTGCAGATGGCCAATTCTCTCACACCAGAAGCGACTTGTAGTTTCTCAAGTTACTCCTGCAAAATAGTAGAATGGGCTGCAAATGCAACACACACAAATAAGTTAACAAATTATTCAAGTTATTCAAAAGCTGAGCCCTCAGCTCTGAAATGTTCCTTTGCCTAGGAAATGTAAGCAAATACCCAGCCCAGAATTGGTGCATTGAATTCACTCTTCATTTTTGTATGACCCCTAAAGCCAATATGCAGTGTAAAACAAAGAGCAAACTAACTGCCTCAATGAAATGTGTCCTTCCCAGTTCATTGTAAATATTAAAGGCAAACAGTTTTCTAGAAATGTACAGGTGAAGTCCTACAATTAGGTTGAGTGAAGCAGATGCCACATAAGGCATTTGCTAAATGGTTCGGAGGATCAGAGTTGTATGTCCCTTCCGTATCCTATCACCCACTTCTCAGTATAGTGAAGAACGATATGAAATTCACCCAGTCTTATTAACATCTCTGTACAGAAAGAAGGGTGCTATTTTGACCTTCACCTCAGGCTACATATGTCTGGAGGCAGCTCTGGAAATAGGACATCACAATTTAATCTTTAAAAACAAGCCCCTATACATCTTTTTGTGGTATCAACATGCACTATCTAGCAAGCTAAATGGCATTGGTAGTCTTAACTAGAGCAGATTTATTGAACAGGTTGGTTGCCTTGAATCCCATCCCAGAGGAAAAATTAGGTATAATGAACAAACCTACAAACCAGTGAGAGCTGGAATTGAAAATAATAATAATAATAATAATAATAATAATAATAATAATAATAATACGAAATCCAGCATCTCTATCTTGTTTGCTGTGTCATAATAAAATAATAATAATTTTATTTCTTAGCTGCTTCTCCTTGTGACTCAAGGCGGGTTACAGAATAATTAAAACACATAAACATTTTTTTTAAAAATACCACAAATACACATATTAAAATGTATTTGTATATAGTTGGACTTCTCTGTTTAGAATTATAAATGGAATTAGATTTTGGACTTGGTGTTACTGTTGCTCTTTGCCATCAATAAATTTATAGATGACACCAAATTAAAAGAGGTAGGTACTATCCCAAAAGATCAGAATCCAAAATGACCTTAACAGATTAGACAGCTGAGCCAAAACTAGCCAAGAGTTTCAACAGGGAGAAAGAACTACAACCAGGTAGAAAAATATCAAATGCAGAGAGTTCCACTGCTGAACAGCTCTCACGGTGAGGAGGTTCTTCCTTATGTTCAGGTGGAATCTCCTTTCCTGTAGTTTGAAGCCATTGTTGCACATCCTAGTCTCCAGGGCAATAGAAAACAAGCTTGCTCCCTCCTTCCTATGACTTCCCGTCACATATTTATACACGGCCCTCATCATGTCTCCTCTCAGCCTTCTCTTCTGCGGGCTAAACATGCCCAGTTCTTCAAGCCGCTCCTCATAGGGCTTTTTCTCCAGACCCTTGATCATTTTTGTTGCCCTCCTCTGGACATATTCAAGCTTGTCAACATCTCCTTCAATTGCAATGCCCAGAATTGGACACAGTATTCCAGGTGTGGTCTGAGCAAGGCAGAATAGAGGGGTAGCATGACTTCCCTGGATCTAGACACTATACTCCTATTTATATAGGCCAAAATCCCATTGGCTTTTTTGCCGCCACATCACATTGTTGGCTCATGTTTCTTATTGCTTCACTGTCCAGTTTTTACAACCTTGGGTCCCAATATTGGGGGAAACAGATATATAAGTGAATAAATTGCTGGTATATTATTTTATTGTATGACACAGCAAGCAAGATAGACATGCTGGCAGCATGCCTATCTGGTATATTATTATTATTATTATTATTATTATTATTATTATTATTATTATTATTATTATTCTGCTGCTGCTGCTGATGATGATGATGATAATTATTATTATAGTTTTTGTGTGTGAGAGAGAGTGATCTAATGTTTTCTATTTCCCTAGCATGATACCACTAAAAAACTATGGTTTATCTTCATGACTACAGAATATAACTATAAAATATATTCCTCTGATACAAATAATGAGAAGGAAGGAAGAAAGGAAGGAAGGAAGGAAGGAAGGAAGGAAGGAAGGAAGGAAGGAAGGAAGGAAGGAAGGAAGGAAGGAAGGGGGGCATTAGGACTATAACGAAAGTTGCAATCCCCAATAATGTTCCTAATGTTCTTCTGGGAACCTGAAAAAATTTCGTATTTCCTGACCTTATTATACATGTGAGACGATAACCATACTTGCACGTAAAGCTCGTAATGAACTAATTTCACATATCAAAGGATCAGGTCATTAGAGAGTTAACAACTAAAGCAAGCACTGCTTGCATATCACCATTTTTATCCAGAGGGGAGAGGAAATGTAAATGAGAAGCTCTCTCATCTTCATTGTGGAATGAAAAACAGTGGCTTCAACGGCTAATTTATTATCACTTCTTCTGGTATGCAAAGGGAAGTAATTCCCTATGCACAAAGCAGAGTGCACATCACAGTGGAAAAATGCACAGGAATGAAAATGACCAGAAGGTTGGTGCATATGAAACCTGAGCAGGAAAGATGATTCTTTGATATTCTAGTCTTAATTTAACACCTTATGCACCAGGGCAGGTCAATCTGGTCTGAAATCCTGTTAGTGATATACACAGCCACACACTGCATCATGTATGTGAGGTACAGTACAACCCTGGACTTAGCATGGATTTGTGAAATTGTTGATGATAGTAAGCACCATTGGAATGAAGGACTTCTAGACGAAGAATACTATAGAGTTGCACTGAAGGCCCTGGAAATGCCTAGAGAGTCTTATTTTGTGGATGAATGAAACCAGGGTCCTGCAAATACAGAGGCACATTCTATTGGAGATTTGTGGTGATGGGACTGGAGTTGAGTTGCACATGTGGAACATGTACTAATGTGTATGGGGACAAGTGGAAGCAATCTGTAGTGAGTCACTTACTAAGGCCCTGATCCACAGCCCTGCTTCTTAAACTGTGGGTTCTGACCCCAAATGGGGTCCCCTTAGCTCAATGTTAGGGTCACAAAAAATTGGCAATAGTAAAAATTTTCTGATTGCCATCTAGCAACTGTTTTAGACATTACAAGACCCCGTTAGCAACAACATGTAGTGTTTACAGTGAATTCTGTAGAAAATGCTTCAGATGTAGTTCATAAAAAGGGGAAATTAGCCTGTTTAGAAAGCTTTGCAAATGCTGATGTATTATAAATAAATGTTTGGTTTTATATTTTATATACCTATATACATAGCGTCAAGTAAAAGTGGAAAAGGTTTAAGAAGCCCTGATCTAGAGCATGCAGGGAGCCAAGGAGGAACACTTGCTGATATTTATTACATTGCACATTGGAATTACACCACATACATATAACAATGATCCACATACACAGTGCTACGCTGGTATTCAATTTAGGGTGGATCTACAATGCTATATAATCCAGATTATCAAAGCAGATGATTCAGATTTTTTGCTTTGAACTGGATAATATGAGTCTACACTGTCATATAATCCAGTTCAAAGCAGATAACGTGGATTATCTGCTTTGATAATTTGGATCATATGGCACTGTAGCTCCAGCCTTGGTGGAATTATAAATCTGCTAGTAGTTTCTTTATGTTATGCTGCAACAATGTAAGAACTTAGCCATCTTCATCCAGTACTGGATTCATATTTGATTATGCCAACATGGTTACTGTTTTGTTTTTAAATTGTCTAAAGAGATATCAATTAAAAGGATATTTTCTTGGTCCAGGTTCAGTACATTTCCTAGGACAGTCTCCATGGTGGCAAAAAGCCATAGATTGGCATGATATTCTTTGTCCCAATCTTTTTGGTAGAGAGGGGCTTTCTGTAAAACAAGAACAGTTCATGGCAAGTGGTTTGAATCTGAGGACACCGGACATATTTCGATTTGAGGCTGGTGAAGCATGTAGTTATGCCAATGTATTGCTGTCAAGACTGTTTATATATCCTGTCAGTGTGTTTGAGGAAGAGGGAAAATGTGGTTCAAATGTGCTGGTTACAATTAATAGCTTTAATTAGAAATATTTTGCCTGGTGAATGATAAAAGGAAAGTTCGTTCATGGTAACTGGTATGTTTAAAATAGAAGTCTAATTTGGTTGTGTTTTAACTTTAATACAAAGAGCCCTTGGGTGGGTTGTACTGTGTTTTCAAAATGTTGCATGCTGCCTTGGATCCCATTGGAGGAGAACAATGGGTACATCTATACTGTAAAATTAATGCAAACTAGTAAAGGTAAAGGTTTTCCTCTGATGTTAAGTCTAGTCGTGTCTGACTCTGGGGGTTGGGGCTCATCTCTATTTCTAAGCCAAAGAGCCAGTGTTGCCCATAGACACTTCCAAGGTGATGTGGCTGGCATGACTGAATGGAGAACTGTTACCTTCCCGCTGGAGCAGTACCTATTGATCTACTCACATTTGCATGTTTTTGAACTGCTAGATTGGCAGAAGCTGGGGCTAACAGCAGGAGCTCATCCCATTCCCCAGATTTGAACCACCAACTTTTCAGTCAGCAAGTTCAGCAGCTTAGCGGTTTAACCCGCTGTGCCATGGGGGGGGGGGGGCTTCTTCCACTTTAACTGCAATGGTTCAATGCTATGGCATCCTAGGTTTTGTAGTCTAGCACTCTTTGACAGAGAAGGCTAAAGACCTTGTAAAACTGCCAATGTCATGACTCCAAAGTATTGAGGCACAGCAGTTAAAGAGATGTCAAACTGCATTTATTCTACTGTGTAGAGCATCTCAAATCTTATATTGCAAGTCCTTCTTGTGGTATATTCTCATCTGTGGCTTCGTGGTCTGAATCCAGCAAAAGCGCTGTCTTTTGCTCGAAAACATCCTTAATCCACTGAGACATATGCTCTTGCTGAAAGCTTTTCTGCAGTACTAATGATGAGCAGTATATCACAAAATAACCCAGTGCAGCAAGGCTGCTGCCGTTTTAAGAAAGTGTGAAACTAATCTGTCAGTAATTAGTTTTGAAATGTATTTGCATATCACATTTCATCTTGAGAATATTAAAGAAACCTCTACCCAATGTGGAAAGGATTAATGAATTTGAAAATGTGCAGTGTATTCTCTTTTACAAAAAAATCTTCCTGCAAAAATTATTCCCCTTTCAGTCATTTCCCCCCACTTTTGTTCTGGAGGCTTCATGGGGTCATCTCATCATTATCGACTGACATCTTTTCCCTGGATTTCTTTCTTTCAAAAAATCTATATGGTTTTCTGTGTGAATAACAAAATACTTCAGGATATTTTTTTCACTTCCAATCACATCATCAGTACAAATCCAGCATGGGGTTGAAAAACAAACAAACTACAAAGGGACTTGAATTATGCATATTTGCTGTATTAATAAACAATCTCCATCATGCTGAGAGATAACATTTATTCCAAAATAGATTAAATATAATTTGTTTAATACTATAATACCCTCAAAGCAAACATATCTGTAAACCAATGCCTTTTCTTTTCGCCTTTCTTTCTTTCACATTAATTGTATCGGAATTGTTACTGGGTTGCTGTAAGTTTTCTGGGCTGTATGGCCATGTTTCAGAATGATTCTCTCCTGACATTTCACCCACATCTATGGCATGCATCTTCAGAGGTTGTGAGGTTTGTTGGAAACTAGGCAACTGGAGTTTATATATCTGTACAATAATGTCCAGGGTAGGAGAAAGAACCTTCTAAGAGCAACTGTGCTGGCTACTAGTTCACTTCCGAGCACAGCTCAAAGTGCTGTTCACGATGTATAAAGCCCTATATGATTTGGGCCCAGACTAGCTGAAAAATTGTATTTCCCTATATGTCTTGCCAGAACTTTAAGAGCTATAGCAAAAGGCTTTCTGTCAACCCTGTCACTATGTCCTTCCGGGGGAAGCTAGCCAGACTCCTTGTCTGTTTTTCTCTTGCTGGCAGGTGAAGACATTCCAATAGATACCCAAAAAGGCTTTAAACATGTAAACACAACAGCTTAAAATAATAATAGTAATCATCATCATCATACTGTATAATATGCTTTTCAATGTTTCTAAAATTTTATTGTGAACTTTAATTGTTTTGGAAGCCACTATAGGTCCACTCTGGGCCAGTTCTGAGACTCATCATTCTCGTTGTAGCAGCAGCCACCAGATCCAACATGGCTAGTGTTCATCATTCATAATCTGGCGTGCAAGGTGCGTAAGAACAATTGGAGATGGGAGATGGGAAAGAAGGGGGCAATTCCTCCTCTCCCCCTACCCCAAGCAATGTCATTTCAGGTGATGAGCAACAAACACTAGCAATGTCATAGCCACTGGCCACCATTATGATGAGAAGAGGAGGAACATGGCAAGGGTGGCGATCTGGTGCCACCAGAACAAGTTTGGGACTGCTCCTTCCTTCCTCTGTAGCTGGTAGGCTACTGGTCAAAATGATCTCTGGGCCAGAGTGAAATACAATAGTCCAGATTGGTCCCAGGATAAAGTGAAAGTGTAGCACCCTATGGCTCTGAAGACTAGGGTTCAAATCTCTGCTCAGCTATGGAAACTCACTGGGGACCCTGGACAAGTCACACCCTGCGGGAAAATAGCGGGTGTGGGTATATGTTTGAATGACAAGTTATGGACTGCTGTGGTTGTTGTTGTGTGTGTGCGTGTGTCAGGAGTGACTTGAGAAACAGCAATCCGCTTCTGGTGTGAGAAAAGTGGCCACACCAGTTGCCCAGGGTTTGATGTTTTTACCATTTTTATGGGAGGCTTCCCTCATGTCCCCATATGGGGAGCTGGAACTGACAGAGGGAGCTCATCTGTGCTCTCCCTGGGTTGGATTCAAACTGGCAACCTTCAGGTCAGCAATCCAACCTGTGGTTGGTACTTAATGCATAACCCTTAATGATATCACAAGAAACTATTGCTTGGTCTTCAGGTTTTGGCTGAGAGAAGTCCAGGCTTGGGACAGCCCTGAACTGACATTCCAAGAGAGGAAATAATCTAGAAACATATACCTTGGAGTACCAAGATGGGACAGAAATGTAAGAAAATCAAACAAAGATCTCTTCCTCAAACATTAGGAGCTGCCTGCCATCTTTCATTGTCTCTGTTTGGCTGTTGTGAAATGAAATCCGACAGTTACCATTTTAAAGCATACTTTGGAAACAAGAATGAGATGGCACTGTCCTTGACTCTCATTCCATTAATATCCTGATTCAATTTCTCAGGTTAGTGTCAAGGTCTTCAGAAGCACCGGAAAACATTTAACAACTTACAGAAAAGAGATTGGCCTGATCAATTTTCTATCTTCATTTCTAAACTAAAAGCAAATGGTCTTCCCATTCACGAGAGTACAGGGAGATGTCTGTGAAAACAAACCACTAAGAATCCATCTCTTCATTTTAAGTAACTACTTGGTCTACAGATATTGAGTAAGTTGACAAAAGGACTCACAAAATGAATGAAACATTATGAAAAGCTTGGGACAGGGAAATGTTTATAAACAGAGCATTCAATGGAAAAGAAAGTTAACATATAGTAAAGTTACTCGAACATTCATGGATCAGTAAGTGTTTGAGTCAGGGGATGTTTTCTGTTACCTAACTGATTCTTTGTTTCTAAAATGAGTTTTTATTCTTAATATCTTTATATAATGAAAAATGGATTTAATTGGGCATAACTAGTGAGCAAGCTTTTACCTTTATTGCAGGATAAAATTGAAAGTTTTAAAATCAGAGTTAGGAGCAGTGGTCCTCCAAATCTTTCTGCATTCCCATAAGCCCCGGTCAATATAGGCACTGGTCAGGAATGATGGACACTGTAGTTCAGCAACATCCAGCTGCAAGTTCCCTACCGGTTTCAAATCAATTTTGTGTCAAATCCAGGATTCCAACGTGTTCAGCAGGTATGATTTAGTAGCAGGAACAGTAGGGTTGCTGATTTAAATATATCATGCAGTGAGTGCAATGCAATGCAATGCAAAGTGGGTAGTATATCAAAGTATGCTGAAATTAGTTTAATACCAAAGGGATACGCATGTGATAGTATATGCAAAAGCAAGAGCCAGGCTCTCTGGGTGATACTGAAGGTTGTAATCCAAAAAAGGTCACTTTTCCAAACTCTGCCTGAGAATATTAATGAGGTGCAGTCACACAAGGAATACAGATGTGTTTACTTCACATAAGATGCTGTGCGTATATGAAAGGATCTGTTTTGTGAGCTATGAATCATAGAATCATAGAGTTGTAAGAGACATCGTGGACCATCCAGTCCAACCCCAATCTGCCAAGAAGCAGGAAAATCGCATTCAAAGCACCTCCAACAGATGGCCATCCAGCCTCTGCTTAAAAACCTCCAAAGAAGGAGCCTCCATCACATGCCAGGAGTCCCACTTTATGAGAAAGGCATATATATATATATATATATATATATATATATATATATATATATAGCACTTGTGAATATTCATCTACAAATCTACGTATCAGTGCCTACATTTTCAATTCTTCATTTTTAATGGAAACCTTTATATATGATACTGGAAAGATACATGAGTGAAAAATATCGAGTTTGGGGGACAGAAATCAACTTCACATTTTGGTCAAGGCTGTGTTCTGCCAATTCAATGGCTGACAAAAAGACTGGAATACAAGCGGAAAAATTTTATGAATTTTGCTTTCTCCTCCTCTCAAGTTTCACATGTTAAGGATCTGCCAACCTTAACGTGTGGATTTCAGCAAATGTATTAAAAAAATAACAAAAATAACATCTCTTCATTTGTCCTGGCCAGATTTCACAGGTAACAACTTATAGAGAGGACTATATTTTTATCTGCCAGGCAAAGAGATGTCAAGAATTAGAAACATTTCAGAAAACAAAGATTCAGCACTGTGATCATGATTGAAACATAAAGAATAAAGAACAGACATTAAAGAGTTAAGCACTTTAAGCCTTGGGAATGGATGGGGAAATATATCCATTTCTCCTACACCGATTTTGTTTAAACTCATATTCATTTGCCAACCCAAGTTATAGACACCCTCCCCTGCACAACACACACACACACACCACCACCACCATGGGCAAAACTACACAAAGCAAACTTCTACAAACTGCAAGATATTTGAAAATGAAAAATGCAATATAAATACAAATGACAACAGTCTTTAAGACAAAGAAGTATCTTAAATGTTCAGGCATAGCAAATCTGGCTTTATTTCCCATGACAGAATTAGCTATGTTAGACAAACATTATTCAAGAATATCCATATCAAGTGATTGCCAATTCCTCTACTTTAATTACTTTTCTCATAGGAGTGTGTGTGTGTGTGTGTGTGTGTGTGTGTGTGTGTGTGAGTGTGTGTGTGTGTGCATACATGTATTCACACTGGCCTGAGTGAGCAATCCAGTTTATTCACATTAGAAGTAATGTGAATAAGAATCAGCCCACTCTGAAATGTGGGGCTGCTCTGGGGCTTCAGGAAAGTTCCAGAGCACTCCCCAACTATTCCCAAGATGGGATAAAACTGGATCAACTGGTTTTAGCCCATGTTAGGAGCTGGAAGTTCCTGAACATCATGTGGATGCCCAGAAGTGATTTCTCCCCTCGTCAGTGTTTGTGGCCCAGAATTGACAAAGCCTGAGATGTTAAATTAGAGTTGTGATGCATACATCTATGCATACAGAGTTAAGTAGCAGAGTTAAGTAACCTTGTGCTAAATGATAGCACTGAGCAATAGAACCAAGACACCCAATGTGCACTCAAATGCACTACCAAATATGAAAAGGCATCCATGTGCAATCCACAATTATGCTTTCCAAGCATTGAACTGCATGCATCTATTGACTTTGGGCACAAAATTCAACTACTTCTGTATAGAGACATTTTCTCTACCTCCAGGAGTAGATAAACAAATAAAATAAAAGCAGGCTGCACCTTCCTCTGCTAACTAACACAAAACACCATCTGGATTCTGGCCAATTCCACATCAGATGGACCCATGGCTTGGTACAACCTGAGGCACCTTCCTTTATTCTCTTGAGTGTTGCTAATTATTCACAATGTATGTTTGTAGACAACTAATTCTGAACTAGGACTACAGAAGGAATAGAAGAGATATTAGCAACTGTTTTTTGAACTACGTCTTCTTCCCTGTATTTCTCCATTGGGGAGTAGCAGCTACAAGAAGGTATTTGCTGGGGGGAAATGTGAAAACCACAGGAGAGAGAATTCGAATCTCTCCCAGTATCATGGTCCCAAGTGCATCTGATGGTTTGCATGGCTACCACTCAACTTTTAAAATTTCTGCACACTGATGTGTCTTTTTTGTCACATCTCTTTCTGCCTCAGCAATCAATTGTTCTCTCTGTGGCCAAGAGGAAATAGATTTAGGCTGAAAAGGAAAGACTTAGGTTAAACACCAGGGAGACTTTTTCCTAACAAGAACAATAGTCAGGAAATGAAGTCAGGCAGCTGGAAAGAATCTTAGAGTTGGAGGAGGAAGGGGCAGCCTGTTTTTATCTACTCATGGGGGTGGGGAAGGAGAATGGCCCTGAAACTGAGGGAAGAAACTTACTGTATACACTCATATACCAGTCTGGAAATTTCAGCCAAAACATCGACCCAAAAAATCTGGGTCAACTTATCCACATGTCAATATAATAATAATAATAACCTTAATTCTTATCAAAAAAGAAACTATCCCCTTCTACCAGAATAGCAAAAGCCAAAGGCATAGTCTATTCTGGGAGAACCTGTGTAATTGCACTTTTGGCCTTCTTGGATACCTGGGAGGAAAATGGCAGTGGTGGACAAGGTTGGTGGTCGCCTAAGATGGCACAGGCACTTTTTCCCTCTCTGTGGCATGATTCTCAATGGATCATATCAAAATCCATAATTTTAGCCCCAAAACCTGACCTTGACTAATACATACATAAAGTCTACTTATGCAGAAGCTTAGACGGTACCTATAAAATAGGCTCATGTTGAACAGAAGATGTATTTCCACAAATAGAAATGAATCAAAGCAAGGTTGGAAAGAAGACCTGTCTCTTGCTATGGCTCACATTAAAGGCATTCTTGCTTGCATTAACTCTGATGTCTTTGAACTTATTTTTCCCTTAATAATTTCTCTGCACTCCCACACAATGACAATTCGTTTTCGTGCACAGCATTAAGAGAAACAAAGCTGCACAATTAGTCTCATCCTTCTTTGCCAGCCTCTCGCCCTTTGGCATTGCTGAAAAGACCGCAAGAGGGAACGTGCTCAATTGCTTCCATCTGAAAATACCCAGGGCTCTTTGGATTCCATGCCATTTAATTAAGGGTCATTTAATTATTCAGAATAAAAGGCAGTCAACTGCTGCAAGAGTAGAAATGTCAAGGAGTGATGCTACAATGCAGAATCCCATCACCCAGTATAATTTGAGAGAGCACATCAATCACAACTGACTTTGAACCTTCTCAGATATTTAAGAGGATGGATTCCTTCTACTTCTATGCTAGTATTCAGGGTAGCCCCATAAGGCTTTGTTGAAGTCATTACCACACTTTTCCTTCTATACTAGAGGATGTGGTGGGAATAAAGGAGCAGTCATGAAATTAATGTCACATCTGGTGTCGCCTGCAATGCATCTCTAGGTCTGTTCAAAAGAAACCCAATACAACTTTCAATAATTATTCAATGCCATATATTTATTTACGGAGCCCCAGTGGCTCAGTGTGTTAAAGCGCTGAGCTGCTGAACTTGCAGACCGAAAGGTCACAGGTTCAAACCCCGGGAGTGGCAGGAATGGCCGCTGTTAGCTCCAGCTTCTGCCAACCTAGCAGTTTGAAAACATGCCAATGTGAATAGATCAACAGGTACCACTCTGGCGGGAAGGTAACGGTGCTCCATGCAGTCATGCCGGCCACATGACCTTGGAGGTGTCTACGGACAACGCCAGCTCTTCGGCTTAGAAATGGAGATGAGCACCAACCCCCAGAGTCAGACATGACAGGATTTAACGTCAGGGGAAACCTTTACCTTTACCTTATATTTATTTATATTTATTATTCAAACTTATATGCCGCCACTCCCCTAGGGCTTGGGGCAGCTTACAAGAACAGGCTAAAATCTAACAATTTAAAAACATCTTTAAAACATCTTAAAAACATATTTTAAAAACATCATTAACAGAAATCAAAAGCCTGCCGAAACAGGTGTGTCTTACATTTCAGTATAGCAGATGGTGTGTGCTTTGTGAGCCAGTATGGTGAAGTCAATGGCAAAGAAATTTTGCCAAGAAAACCCTGTCATCGGGTCACTTTAGGATCACCAGAAGTTGGAAATGACTTGAGGGCACACAACAACACTTTACATCCATCCCCCCAATGTGTTGTTGCATAACACACACAAAAACACATAAATATATGCCTACATGATAACATGTGCAAAAGTGTGGTTGTTTATTCGTTCATTTGCTTCTGACTCTTTGTGACCCCATGAACCAGCCTGCCCCAGAGCTCCCTGTCGGTCATCACCACCCCCAGCTTCTTCAAGGTCAAGCCAGTCACTTCAAGGATACCATCCCTCCACCTTGCCCTTGGTTGGTCCCTCTTCTTTTTTCCTTCCATTTTCCCCAGCATCATTATCTTCTCAAAGCTTTCCTGTCTTCTCATTATGTGTCCAGAGTACTTCCTCTTTGCCACTGATATCCTTCCCTCTAGTGAGCATGTACAGATACATACAGAAATTTCTCAGAATACATACTCCTCTCTGGGCTCCAATTTACATTATCTACATAGTTTCCTTGCAATGTTGCATTAATGTAAGATTAAATACATCAGACGAACAACTGCTGCTTAAACTTGTTGCAGCAGCGTTGCAAACACCATCTGACATGTCCACCATCATGGGAAATGACAGCTAAGCTCAGCTCTCCTTCTAATGACAATGCTTCTAGTGTGGTTTTATTTAAGTTTTACCCAACATGCAATAGCCAAATCATCCAAACTAGTGTTGATGCTTTTCTTGGCAAGACATTGTCATAGTAACGAAACAATTGGGTCTATTCTGAGTCTATTCTACTGCTACTACATTAATTGGCTGGGGTGGCATCGATGTAGTGCAATATCAGTCCAAAACGTGGGTTTGCATTACATTTGGATGGCAACTTATGGCTGTCTGATCTGTCATGCTCCAAGTTTTAGGTCAAATATTACTCCAGATCCCAAAGAGGTTTGGCACCTTGGATAGTGATTTAGACCAAAACCTAGAGGGGGGTCTGCTGACACAAAAGCCACCTGTCATGACATGCTCCTGTAATGTTCTCAGCCAGGACTGAACCAAGTCATTTTACTGTTTAAAATGAAGGATAAGATGGCAGAGCCCAGCCAAGTGGGGGAGAAGTACATTTTTCTTTGTTATTAACATTTTCTTCAGCACCTGAAGAGCATACCACATGGGACATAGCTTTCTCTTCCAACATTTTGCTGAAGCATCTGCCTTCCTCAATGGAAGGAGTTGATGCTGATGTGAAATAGAGACTGAAACTAGGGGTGTCCTTATTTATGGTTTTATTCTATAAGGTAACCCAATGCATTGGCTGGCGGGGATGAGAGGCAGGGCTTTCTCAGTGGTGGCTCCTCGGCTATGGAACTCCCTCCCTAATGACATCCGGCAGGCTCCATCCCTTTTGAGTTTTAGAAAGAAAGTGAAGACCTGGCTATGCGAGCAAGCATTCAAAGAATAAGTTTCGTTGGCTTCGACTCGGTCTGGAGTAAGGTTTAGGGCCGGGCTGTGGTGCAGGAGGGAGAGCAAGCTAGCTGCAATTAACTGCAATGAATCACTCTGACCAGGAGGTCATGAGTTCGAGGCCCCTCGGAGCCTATGTTTGTTTGTCTTTGTTCTATGTTAAAAGGCATTGAATGTTTGCCTATATGTGTAATGTGATCCGCCCTGAGTCCCCTTCGGGGTGAGAAGGGCGGAATATAAATGCTGTAAATAAATAAATAAATAAATGTGCAAGGTTTTGTGGATGAATGGCTCAAGTATTTTGCATTATTTTAAATCTGTTTTTAATTGCATATGTTTTATTCTTTTGTTTTGTTGTATATTGGCATCGAATTCTGCCAGTTTTGTAAGCCGCCCTGAGTCCCTTCGGGTGAGAAGGGAGGGATAGAAATGATGGAAATAAATACATAATAAATTTCAGGCAGGAAATATTTATATAGATTTGAGGTTGTTGAAACAAAGGAGAAGGACAATAAGTATGCATTGGGGGTACAGACTAAACAAAAACAATTCACTCTTTTTTTCAATCTCTTTTGCATACATGTTTCCTGATTTTCTGTCTCCCTCTCCATGGACACATGGAACCTTTAAAATGAACACAATGAGCCTGAGAACCTGCTATGGGTTTGGTCCAGGACCCCTGTGGATGCCAAAATCCCTGGATGCTCATGTCCCATTATATACAGCAGTGCAGCAAAATGGTATCCCTTATATAAAATGGCAAATGCAAAATTTGCTTTTTGGGGGAAATAGGAATATTTTCAAGCTGAGGATGATTGAATCTCTGGATTGGGGGGGGGGGGGCAGCGACTATAAATAATTGTGCTGGGTCTTCCCAGCATCTCCATGTCTGATATGTTTGTTTAGTAAGGTGCCAGGGGGTGCTTTGAGGAGGCAGAAGAACACTCACTCACACTCTACCTCTGAAAAGGAGGACAACTGTGCCAGAAGACCATAGCTCCACATCCCTCAAATGCCTCTGTCTCCTACTAGTGATAACACCCACACTTCTATCCAAGCACCTCTCCATTCAGTGCTAGGATCCGGAGCCTCTAATAATAATATGACTTTATTTGTATCCTCCCCTATCTCCCCAGGGGGACTCAGGGTGGATAATAAAATAATAATAGTAATTGGTGCCAATGTCGAGCATAGAGGGCTTTCTAGGGCTATGGGCACATACTTCACCATACCAGCTTCTGAAGTTAGCCTGAGAGATGGTGTATTACTTAAGCAGATTTAGCTTGTCATTTATTCTTGTAACTCTAAAAATAAATGACAAGTTAAATAAGTGTGCTCTTCTCTATGTATACAGATGATAATTCATCCTCAAATTGAGACATAGTTCAGTTTTAAGAGCACACATTTTGCATTCAATTTCGGCATCTTCAGTTAAATGGATCACATAGTAGTTTTAAAAAAGACTTCTGCCTGAGACATTGTTCCTATCAGTAGTATGCCTTTGGGAATGGGTCATATTTTTGCAGTAGTACGATCCCATATCCGTGGGCCATATGATCTGAAACATCACATGGATATGTGAAATTGTGGATAAGAGCTAATTCTATTCTTTTCAATGGGACAAATGACAAGAGAGTGTAGTTTGTATAGGGAGCCCTAAGTGAATCAGTCAAACTGTGTAAGTGAAATCACCTATATTGATTCTGCAGATTCGGGTATCGTACTGTACATGCTTTGCCCATAGAAGATTCCAGGTTCAATTCTTGACAACTCTAAGTAGAACAGAAGTGTGAAACTTTTGGCCCTCCAGATGTTGGACTACAGTTCCCATCAGCCCTAATAAAAAATGCCAGGTACCAAAGATACAACCAAACAGCATCCACTTTAATAACTTTGAAAAAGGAAACTGAGAACCTGATTCTTGCAGCCTGAGAACAAGCAATTAGAACAAATGCCATCAAAGCCAGAATTGAAAAGTCGACTACAAATTCCAAATGTAGAATCCGCAAAGAAGCAGGCAAAATGATGGATCACATCCTCAGCTGCTGCAAGAAGATTGCGCAGACAGACTACAAGCAGAGGCATAATACCATTGCTCAGATGATCCATTGGAACTTGTGCCACAAATACCATCTGCCTGTGACAAAGAACTGGTGGGATCACAAGCCTGAAAAGATTACAGAAAATAAACACGTCAAACTACTCTGCGACTTCAAATTCTGGCTGACAAGAGTTTTGGAGCATAATACTCCCGACCTCACGATTGTGTTAAAAAACAAAGTGTGGATTATCAATGTTGCAATCCTAGGTGATAGCAGAATCGACGGGAAGCAACTGGAAAAGCTTATGTGATACAAGGATTTAAAGATCAAACTGCAAAGACTCTGGCACAAGCCAGTAAATGTGGTTCCAGTGGTGATCGGCACACTGGGTGCAATGCCTAAATACTTTGGCCAGCACTTTAAAACAATTGGTGCTGACAAAATTACCATCTGTCAGCTGCAAAAGGCCACCCTACTTGGATCTGCACACATTATTCACCAATAAATCACAGAGTCCCAGACACTTGGGATGGGTCCAACGTGTGATCCAATATAACAGCCAACATAGTCAACTCCAATCTGTTAAAATCGTTTTGAATTCTGCGCCTGTCTGGAGTATTGGCTAATGGCTATCCCTCCTACTTTGGTCCCGTTTGCAAACTTGATGGTCTTGCCTCCTAACCCTTCATCAAAGTCAGTGGTTCTCAACCTGGGATCTCCAGATGTTTTTGGCCCACAACTCCAAGAAATCCCAGCCAGTTTACCTGCTGTTAGGATTTCTGGGAGTTGAAGGCCAAAAACATATGGGGACCCCAGGCTGAGATCCACTGAATCCGGAACCCTGCTGATGGCACTCCACTCCTCACTTCTTTCCAAGATGAAGAGGAAGCACTGGGGAGCATGAGCAGCATCCTCTGGGTTCCTTCCTATTATAAAAAAAAACCCTAAGAACACACTGCGTGGTGAAATGCCCGCAAGTGTGGGGCGTGAACGTGAGAATGCATCCATCCCTTCCTTCCTTCCTTCCCTCCTCCTCTCCTAATGGAATGCGGGAGGTTAAGGAAGGCTTTGGTGGTCCCTGCTCTGCAGAAGAAAGAGAAGACACCCTGGGTTTTCTCTTGCACCCGGCGGAGAAAGAGCCTGCGGGGTGGTGGTGGTGGGGGATCACTCCCTCTTCCCTTAGATCCTGAAGGCGAGGCGAGATCGACGCGCGATCCAGAGCTCTGCGAGCAGACGGCAAGCCGAGCCGCATAGTGCCGGGCTCCCGGGGGAAAAAGAGCCGTCGGGCCCGCGCCTGCCTCGCCTGTCCTGGACCCGAGGAGCGGGGCATGAGCCCCTTCCCTCCTCCGCGGCGAAGGGATGCATCTCTGCCTCTGGCGCGGGCTCTGCGCCCTTCTCCTCGCTTGCCTCCCTCTCGCCCAAGGTAAGATCTCTTCCACGCTTTGTCTTCAGCCCCTTCCCTCCCACCCTCCGCTTTGGAAGCCGAGGCTCCTTTGGCTTTGCGATGCCTTCAACAGGAGCTTGGGTCGACCTGCGGGGAGGGAGGGAGGGAGGGAGGGGCAGCCTTTCCATCTCCAACCGAGCCTCCTCGGGAGTAAGGCATCCTCAGGGATTTCTCCCAAACCCCCAGTTCCAAAGCCGGGGCTCCTTGTCGGCTTCCTTTCGTTCCTTTGTCCTTTCTTGTGCAGCCAACGTGGGCATTTGTCGGGGCGTTTTGGTCTCTCCAAGGCGGGGCTGGACTAGATCGCCCTTGGGGTTCCCTCCCAGCTCTCTGATTCCGTGATTCTGTTATTGTTTTCTGCATCTGTGGACGTAGGATTGATCCCTTCCACACAGCCCTTTATCCCAGCATATCAAGGCAGAAAACCCCACATTACCTCAGTGTGGACTGCTTCTTAAACTGTGGGTTCTGACCCCAAAGCTCAATGTTATAGAGGTAAAGGTTTCCCCTGACATTAAGTCCAGTCGTGACTGACTCTGGGGGTTGGTGCTCATCTCCATTTCTAAGCCAAAGAGCTGGCATAGTCCGTAGACACCTCCAAGGTAATGTGGCTGGCATGACTGCATGGAGCACCGTTACCTTCCCGCCAGAGCAGTACCTATTGATCTACTCACATTTGCATGTTTTCGAACTGCTAGGTTGGCAGGAGCTGGGGCTAGCAGCAGGCGCTCATTTCGCTCCCGGGATTTGAACCTGGGACCTTTTGGTCTCCAGCTCAGCAGCTCAGCGCTTTAACACACTGCGCCACCACCAGGGGCCCCTATCCCAGCATATCAAGGCAGAACACCCCACATTATCTCAGTGTGGACTTAGATAAAAAAGGTAAAGGTTTCCCCTGACATTAAGTCCAGTCGTGACTGACTCTGGGGGTTGGTGCTCATCTCCATTTCTAAGCCGAAGAGCCGGCATTGTCCGTAGACTCCTCCAAGGTCATGTGGCCAGCATGACTGCATGGAGCACCGTTACCTTCCCACCGGAGGTGGGAAGGTAACGGTGCTCTACTCACCTATTGCTCTACCTATTGCTCTACCTATTGCTCTACTCACATTTGCATGTTTTCGAACTGCTAGGTTGGCAGAAGCTGGAGCTAACAGTGAGCACTCACTCCGCTCCTGGGATTTGAACCTGTGACCTTTCGGTCTGCAAGTTCAGCAGCTCAGTGCTTTAACACACTTCGCCCCTGGGGCTCTGTGGACTTAGATAACCCAGTTCAAAGCAGATTTTGTGGGATTTTCTGCCTTGATGTTCTGGCATATAGGGCTGTCTTGGGGATATCAGTGCAACCAGAGCCCTGTCTGTGCAATGAGAAGTCCCCTTGGAATTCACTGGAGGCCCTTCCACACTGCTGAATAAAATCCCACATTGTCTGCTTTGAACTGGAATATATGGCAGTGTGGACTCAGGAACCTTGCACACCGCCATATAACGCAGAATAACAAGGCAGGATAACCCACAACATCTGCTTGGAGCTGAAATATCTGAGTCCACACTACTAAATATCCCAGTTCAAAGCTGATAATGTGGGATTTTATTCACACGACCAAATATCCCAGTTCAAAGCAGACATTGTGCATTTTCTGCCTTGATATTCTGGGCTATATGGCTATGTGGAAGGGCCCAGAGATTTAAGTTGCATGTGTTCCAGGCATGGGCAAACTTTGGCCCTTTAGGTGTTTTGGACTTCAAATCCCATAATTCTTTATAGTCAGTAGGTTGTTAGAAATTGTGAGATTTGAAATCCAAAACACCTGGAGGGCCAAGGTTTGCCCATGCCAGATCTATTCTATACTGTAGAATTAATGCAGTTTGACATTGTTTTAACTGTGATTATTCAGTGCTATGAAATCATGGCAGCTATAGTTTTATGAGGTCTTCAGCCTCCTATGCCAGAGACAACAGGTGCCTCACCAAACTACAAACCCCACGATTCCACAGTATTGAAACAAGGCAGTTAAAGTGGCATCAAACTATATTAATGAATGGACCCTCACTCTCTTGGCTGGATCTCAAAGGAGGTCAGGTCAGGATGAGTATCCTTTACCCAAAATGCTTGGGACCAGGTGTGGTTTCAATTTCACATTTTTCCCAGGTTTCTAAATACTTGCAAATACATAATGAAATATCTTGGAAATGCCACCAAAGCCTAAACACAAAACTCATTTATGGCTCATATACACTTTATTCCCATAGCCTCAAAGTAATTTTATATAGCCAAAATTTGTCATGATTTTGTGCATTAGATGAAGTTTGTATACACTGAACCATCAGAAACAAAGGTGCTACTGTTTCATTGACCCATATGGACAATTCTGGATTTGGAATTCCATATAAAGAATGTGCACCCCATATAAGCATTGGCAAAAAAATTTACATACATAATGGAACTGATTGTTTATCTGCCATAAATCCTGGTTTGGTATTTATTGATGTTTCTTTTAGAGATATAAAACTTTAGTTAGTATTAATTTGTAGTAGGGTCTGAATCTATAATATGTTATATTAACTTGTACAAGCTCAAGACTGCAGTTCTAGACAAGCTTACAAGAGGATATCCTGTTGTGAACCCAAAGGGACTGATTTTGAAGTAGACATGCTTAGGACAGCGAAATAGGCTGCAGCTGTGAAAGACTTGGTAAACTTTCTCCCAACCTCAGCATTATTTTTGAACAGAAGAAAACAAAAGCTTTGCTAGGAGACTTATAAACCTTTTTCTCGGGACCTTTCAACCTCCAATGATGAAAAACAATCCTTGCATCTTCTCTTCAAGGCGTTTTGCTGCCTGAGGCAACAAACAACAGACCACCAAGTCAAGGTACCTGTTCCCTAAAGGCAGCCAATGTATTTGCTAGGGATAATGGGACAATGTGTGTCCTTTTTGCAATGCTGAGGTTCATGACTCACTCTATGTAAGAGTTAGTTCTCACTCAAAAATCACTGTCTATCCACTCCCCTCTCAGGTGCCTATACCAAAAATGGCAGTGCAGGGAGAATGTATGGTATTACACAGAGACAATAAAAATGAATGCAGAGTTCTAGATGGGTGACACCTGGCTTGAAAGAGATCTAGGAGTCTTCGTGGAGCACAAACTGAACATGAGTCAACAAGTGTGATGCGACCGTTTAAAAAGTCAATGCGATTCTAGGCTGCATCAATAGGAGTAGAGTGTCGAGATCAAGGGAAATCATAGTCCCACTTATTCTGCTTTGATCAGACCTCACCTGGAATAATACTGTGTCTGGTTCTGGACACTACAATTCAAGAAGGAAATTGACAAGCTCGAATGTGTCCAGAGAAGAGTGTCTCTAGTGATCAAAGGTTTGGAAGCCGAACGACTTAAAGAGCTGAGTATGTTTAGCCTCCAGAAGAGATGACTGAGAAGAACATGACAGCCATGTTTAAACATTTGAAATGTTGTCACAGCGACAAGGAAGTAAGCCTATTTTCTGGTGCTCTAAAGACTAGGACACAATGGAGCAAGAAATTCAAATAGCAAGAAAAGAGATTTTCCCTAAACATTCAGAAGAACCTCTTGATGGTAAGAGCTGTTCAACAGTGGAATCGAGTCAGGTGGAGCCTCCTTCTCTGGAGGTTTTTTAAGCAGAGGCCTAATGGCCATCTGTCGAGTGCTTTGACAGTGTTTTCCTGCACGGCAAGGGATTGGACTGGATGACCCTTGTGATATCTTCCCATTCTATGATTTCTGCAATGTGCTGTATTATACTATCTCTATACCTAGTTTGGAAACTCCAAGGAATTCAAAATATGTGAGCCAGGAGAGAGCACAGCACACCAATATTAAAGTCACTCCACTCCAGTTAGTTTTCATGCAAAGTACAAAGTGTTGGTTATATCTACATGGTTTGGGTCAAGGTTGCTTGCAGGATCTCTCCTGTATCTACCCCATACATTTAGGTATTTAAACAACCCAGAACTTGACACCAGACTAGATTGTGGAAAGGCCTGCTATTAAACATGCTGTGCAAATTTGAAAATGCATTAAAAACCTATCTCTTCCAGCAGGTCGCCCAATCAATTAAAACTATTTTAAATTGACAGTTTTATAAATATGGATTTTGATGTGTAAGCTTTGTATTCTAATCTTATGTTTATGTGTTTTCAATCTATGTGTTTTAAATGGTTTTGTGAGGAGTCACAGTGGCGCAATGAATTAAATCTTTGTGCCGGCTGAATTGCTGACCTGTAGGTTGGGTTGCTGACCTGAAGGTAGCTGGTTCAAATGCGTGAGATGGAGTGAGCTCCTGTCTGTCAGCTCTAGCTTGTGGGGACATGAGATAAACCTCCTAGCTAACACATCCGGGTGTCCCCTGGGTAATATCTCTGTAGAAGGCCAATTCTCTCACACCAGAAACATCCCTGCTGAATTTGTGGGTGATCAAAGACATAATTGGTGGATCAATACATGTTGAAATTAAGCTTTTTCCTCAAATTCCCACAGTTGTTTCTCTTTGAATCCATGCTGTGTAGAAAATGCTATATGTTGTCCTGAATGCTGTTGGTTATTCCCAGCTAGGTTGAATTCCTTCAGTTACCTGTGATAGGGTGAGTTGACATTTATATAAAGTTCATTGATTCAATGGGTCAACTCTATTTGGGCATGATGATGTGGCTTGAACGTTAGGCTAGGATTTTAAGAGATCAGGGTTCAAATCCCTGCTCAGCCAAGGAGATCCATTGGGTATCTTGGGCAGATCACATTCCTTCAGCCCCCTCCTATCTTTGATCTGACTTAAAGCCAAATAAATGTATTAGACCAAATAAATGTGGTCTAAGGCATTATATCATGCCTTAGACCACAATTTTGTGGTCTACAAGAGTATAAATTGCACTATATTCAGTAAGATAACCATTTAGAATAGGAATAAAGCACAACCCTCCATATCCATGCATTCATACATAAAACTGCAGGTAATGGAGAGCTCTATTATTCTTAATGGGATGAATAATGAAGGTCTTAAAAAGTGGGTGTAGCTTGTACAAGAGGCCCTAAAGGAGTAAGTGAAACCATGGATAAGGAAACTATATACTGTATATCAGTTCTGCTAATACAGGGATTCATTCTAAAACATAATACTTAGGTGATCCCTCGTTGTCTGAGTATGATGGCCTTCCAAGTTCTTGGAAGATGCCTGTGCGTGAGTTTTTTTAATGTGTGGAGGTTGATGCAAAGTCGATCAACATACAGTCTTCACAGAGTGAGGGTCCCCATCAGTGGCCTCTCAATCTATTGCAGCCTTCTTCCACCTTCTCAGCCATTGTAACATGTACCATGTTATCTTCCGCCTTCTTCTGCCATTGAGGTCTTCGGATTGTGCTTGGTCTGGAACCTCCCTTGCAGCCCCCCTGGGAGTGTATGACTCCGGTGGTTACGCCCACAGGTTCATTGGAACATGCCAGCCCCCTCACCACGACAAGGTGACAATCCATCGAGGGGGGGAAACATAATGAAGACATTAACCTTATATGTCTTATTGTTTAGGAACTGATTGCAAACCTGGTTGCCATCCAGTGAATGGGTTTTGTGAAGTTTCAAATGAATGCAGGTAAGTTAACCAACAGCATTTTAGCTATTCCTTCAGGTGCAGTAGAATTTGCATTTTTACTGCAATTCCAACAACCAAGGGCATAAGCATAATTTGTCTAGAAAATGTGATGTAGTGACAAATGTTTTAATTAGAAGAATGGTGTGATAATTTTATCCACACTTGATTTATTACAGTTTTAGCAAGAGACAATTTCTAAAAAAAAAACCTAGCAGCAACAGAAGATAAAGTAGTCTATCAGGATAAAATATGAGATAAAAGGTTTCTCAATAAAATGAAACAACAAAGTGTTGTATATCATTGTGCATATCCATTGGCATGATAGATCTCCCCTCATTTGGCCCTGTGATTTTTTTTGTTTTAAAAAAGTTGATATTGCAGTTTCAGGTTGGTAACCTAGAGTTACAGCTCCATAACTGATTAGTATTTAGTAAAACTATGTAGTATTACTGGAAACCTATGTAACTGCCACCCCAACTACTGTAGGAACCAGTTGCTGGACCGAGTGAAAGAGATCAATTTAGTTTCTGATCATAGTGCAAGGAAAATTTTTGCAACAATCAGAAGCAGGACCTCTATGACAAGTTTTTGTTGTAGCCATGCTTACTGGCAAGAGGAGGGTGAAAACATTATTCTTCATTGGAAAATACATGTAAACATTTGAGTTCCAAAGAAACACCCAAAAGGAAGTGATGTCCACATCTTAATTTGTACACTCACAAAACATTTTACAGAGTCTTAGGTACAGCTACACTACAAATCACTGCAGGTTGCCACCACTTTAACTGGCTTGGCTCAATGCTACCAAATCCAAGGAGATGTGCATCTGGCATCTCTCCATTATCTTTGAGTTATTTGAGCATGTATTGTGGGAGGATGGTACCATTGTGCCTTCCTCTTAAATTTCCTTTTTACTTGCCATATCCCAAAAACTAACCTTTTCATCTGTCCCGCATTTAACTATTCAACGCTTAAACTACTTTGATCTCTTTTTTACTGATACATATGGTAAAAACCAACCACTTACAATATGCAAAGAACCTAAAGTGGTGTGAAGCAATCCTGGCATTTCTCTCTATAGAATAAAACTGGAACATGGTTTTATTTTATTTCTATCAATATTTCACTGTTGGGTTTATTCCTTTTCAACTGCTGTTTCAGTGTTTTAGAGTCACCTTCAGTGAAGTCAGTCTCCCCAACCCCTTTTAAAAAGATCATCTGTTAAGAAGTTGTGTGTCTACTGTAATTTTTAAAGTCTTCAATATATTTACAAAAGAGATTTTAGCCTGCTTTGCAAACTTGCTTTCTCTCTCTCTTTCAAGATGTCGATCTGGTTGGCAAGGCCCTCTGTGTGATCAATGTATCCCATTCCCTGGTTGCTTGCACGGGACCTGTGTCAAAGCATGGCAGTGCATGTGTGAAGAAGGGTGGATTGGCAGCCGCTGTGATACAGGTTTGCAAAAAGTTTCCTTTCTCACTGAGCGGGAAGTGCTGAAGACATCTGATCAAGACTATTATAGCTCCCTCTGGTGAAGAAGATGTGCAATGATTTTAAGAGCAGTTTTCTTCCTTCTTTCCTTCCACACTGTAGTCTATCTTCCATATTTGAGGATTTAACTTTTGCAAGTTTGACTATTCATGGATTTGATTAAAACTCTTTAGGATTCTTTAGGTCCTCCAGTGCGGCTCTATGGTCTGCTTCCACTGGAAATATCTCTACAGGAACCTCAAGGTCCCCGGTGCGATCACCGACATCTGGTGACATCTGACCTTATAATTGTACTGGAGGACCTAGCGATTCCTAGAAAGATGTTCTTATGGCTGAACAAAAATAGCAATTTTTATATTTGCAATTTTTCACTTTTACTGAAGTCTTGTGTCCCTCCAGTGGAAGAGGAAGACTGACTGTACAAAATTATAGTATGCTCGTTCTTCTACATTCACAGAGGTGAATGTAGAAGAAGTTTTTAACTTATCACTGTGATAAGTTAAAAACTCTGAATATAAATTAACATTGTTTTTTATCGGATAGAACACTTCTCTACATATTTATGAGCTCTCCAGTGCAGTTCTGGAGGACTTGAAGTTGACCATAGAAGCACATTCGAGGACCTACATATGCCTACAGAGAATTGGCATTGGCAAATTCACTAATCCAAAAATAATTAAATCCATTGCATTATATGGCAGTATAGATGGGGCCACACTTCCTGCATTCCCTGTTCAACATGGCTGCAACATGCTGGCTAAGGGATTCTGAAAGATTCAGAATTATATCATATTATTTAAATTGTCATCATTCCAAGCTTTGGATTGAAGACATGCAACTTGTGGTCTTTGAGATGTTCAACTACAATGCCAATAATCTGTCATTTCTGGTTGTAGTCCAAGGATGTATTAGACACACAGTCAGTATCATCTGGACAGACAGAAATTGTTCAACCCTGTGCTGGATGGATCACTGCTCTGAATTAGTATAAGCCCGATTCATGCATTTTTCATAAATTTAAGTAAATAAATATACCGCACGGATTGTCCTGGAGCATAAGAAAAACATTTCTTCTTTTGTTTCTTATTGTTATTACAGATGTTCATCCCTGTGCTTCAAAACCATGTACAAGTAACTCAAGCACATGTGTAGAGACAGGCAATGGTGGCTACATTTGTTTGTGTGCTGAAGGATATACGGGAAAAAGCTGCCATATGAAAAAGGGACCCTGCATAGTTAATGGGTAAATATGGGTAACACTTGTCAATTGTTATTGTGTTGTTAAGCTAATCTTTAAGAAAAGCTTTGGATATTCTGAAAATGGAGGGCCAGTTTTCTACCCCTGGAACAGGTCAGTATTCAATGCCCAATTAAAAATAATTAAAACATTGAAATAGTTACAAATCTTCTAGTTACTTCTAGTATTATGAGAAGGGAACCTTTCCACATTTTAAAAAGTGCAAGGAGCCTTGCATCTTTTTGTAAAAAGAGAATCAAAGTTCTTAGAGGCTTCTAAGAGATGGTTTCTCTTTTCTAGTTTGGCAAAAAGGGGAAAAATGGATGAGAGGCAGCTGAGTTGTCTGTGAGAGTGGCAGACACACAGCCTTCATGGAGCCATCAAGAAACATGAGACACAGACATAGGACCATACTTGATACCTTGGCAGCCACATTTGTCTCTGTAGATGCCTGCCTTAGAATCATAGAGTTGGGAGAGACCACCAAATGCATCAGGCCAACCACAATAAAAGCACTTATTCACCTGCAAAATAGTGGATGAATCCAGTTGTTACCACAAAAATATCTGGACGTGTGTCTGACCAAAGCAGAATCGGATGATACTAATACTTCCCTTGATCTCGATACTATACTCCTGTTGATGTAGCCTACAATTGCATTGGCTTTTTAAGATTCCACGTCACACTATTGATTTGTGTTCATCTTAAAATCTACAAAGAATCCAAGATCTCTTCATATGTGGAGCGTTATCCTCCACATGCTTTGTTGCAGGATCTGAGACATTGTTTCCACTGTATTAACAGGATTACATTTTCTGCTTGCTTTGAATTGCAGCTCACCTTGTCAGCATGGAGGAACCTGTGTGGATGATGATGGATCTGCGCCTCATGCTTCCTGCCTGTGCCTTCCTGGGTTTACTGGAAATTTTTGTGAAATCGATATTGATGACTGTGAGCCAAACCCATGTGAAAATGGGGGCACATGCACAGATATCGGCAGAGGCTTCCACTGCCATTGCCCAATGGGGTTCAGCGGGGCTTTGTGCAGCAGCCATGTGTCAGCCTGTACTAGCAACCCCTGTCAAAATGGTGGGATTTGTCGTGTGCACCCCAGCAGAGGTTTTGAGTGTCGCTGCAAACCCCATTTTGTTGGTGTTACCTGTGCTTCTGCTGACAGAAACAAGAGTCTGAATGGGGAGGTTAAACATAGGTTAAATCATCACTCCCATATGAGAGTTCACCACAAACCTGTTCATGCCCAGGAACGGGAGGTCTTGACCATCAAAGAGACGATTGAAAACCGTCAGCCTTTTCTCAATAAGAACCAAATGATCTGCTTTATGGTTCTGGGCTTGCTGACATGCCTTGTTGTTCTAGGTACAACCGGGATTATCTTTTTTTCCAAATTTGAAAGGTGGCTGGCCAATGCCAAGTATAGCCAACTGGTCCGCAAGGAGAGAGATGATTTTCTGAAAGCAAATGAAGGTGAGAACCTCTCAGTGAAGATAATCTTTCCAGATCAAACTGAGGAATGAATAAGAACTATACTACCATCCTTTTTTTCTATTATCGGTCTTATAGTTAGAGATGAACACAAGCTAGACATGCAGATGAATGGCTTTTCATTTGTACTCATAACTGTATTTGGCACAAAGTGACAATGGAGAAGTTTGCTGTATTTATGTCACTCAGAAACATTTTCATACCCTAGACAGTTTTTTAAAAAATTGCATTGTGTAAACTTATGACTCTTTAGGCTGTAAGACTTTATTCACTTTCCCTGGAGTATATTCCACTGAATCATAGTTCTGAAAAGACACATACATGATTGCAACTTTTTTGCTTTTCATAAAATAAATCTTATTAACCTTTGTTAAATAAAAGAACTGTTTTAATTGTACTTTGTAGCATGTTGGCAGTTGTTATACTTCTTGGTGATTTTCAGTGCTTATTTTTAATAAACAGCAATAGTTAAGGGCTACATTAATTTGTAAGAGCTTTTGTTATTCTTTATGGATATGGACCTAAGCACTGACCTCCATCTGTTTTAGTTTAAGCGAGACAAGAGAAAGCCAGGCCATATCAGTCTCTAGACCAAGCATGGGCAAACTAAGGCCCAGGGGGTGGATGCAGCCTCCTGATTGCTTACCTCAGGCTCTCTTCATTTTCCCTGTTCTCTTGGCAAAAAGGCACGGTGGCCCGCTGCATCCTTATGCTAAAAATATGGGGAAGGAAGGCACGTAGCAGCTGAGAGCACTCTGGAGTGCTCTCAGCTACTGTGTTTCTCACCCTCCTCCCGGTGTGAGCGACCCCAACCTTATGACCAGAGGGCAGCTTGAGGAAGGCACACGGCAGCTGAGAACCCTACAGAACATACTTAGCCACTACCTGTCTCGCCCTCCTCCCCATAATACCAACACGACAGCCTGAGGATCGGTCCGAGAAAAGAGGATGAAGAGGATCGGGGCAATCATCGCATGTCCCATCTTCCCCCCAGCATAAGGATGGGACGAGTAGCCCCCTCCTTATGCTGTGAGGACAACCTGAGGAAGGCCCGAGCCCTGTCCTACCCCCTCCTGGGCCTGTCCTTTCCCAGGCCCTCCCCACCTGGTGTGTCCCCGACCCCCTCTCTCCTGGCCCAGCCCTCCTGGCCAAGCTCGCAATGCAGCCCCAAGGCAAAAAACGTTTGCCCATGCCTGCTCTAGACTGTTTCAAAGAGCAGATTTTGGCTATCTTCAGGGAGCAGAAAATTGTTAGAACTTTGGTTACAATATTTCTGTGTAGACATATTATTTACTGTGCAGAAAAAAATGTTTCCTGTGCACAAAATGTCATTTTTCTGTCCAAAAAAAAATACCACATGCAAATTTTGCGCAGACTAAGTCATAAACATTGTTTCAAATTACTCATTGTTTCATTTAAGATTGAAATTATCAATTCATTACATCCCTAACAAGGACACATGACAAATAGTTCAGATTTTCTGGTAAGGCAATCTTCTGTGTAAGATAGCAGTAAAGATATGTGCAGATATTTTAGCGTTGCATGCTGAAGCCATGTATTCATCAGCTTTGAAACCCCCCCCCCCAAAACAATGAGAAACTTTATACTGCTAGACATGGATATAATAAACTGTATTACAAAACTATTTGTCGGTCTATTGTTAATCCTGTAATTCAGTGATTCCCAACCTGTGAATCCCTGGATAAGGAGCCCCCGATGGCGTAGTGGACTAAAGTCTCGTGACTTGAAGGTTGGGTTGCTGACCTAAAAGCTGCCAGGTTCGAATCCCACCCGGGGAGAGTGCGGATGAGCTCCCTCTATCAGCTCCAGCTCCATGCAGGGACATGAGAGAAGCCTCCAACAAGGATGGTAAAAACATCAAAATATCCGACCGTCCCCTGGGAAATGTCCTTGCAGACGGCCAATTCTCTCACTCCAGAAGCAACTGCTCCTGACATGAAAAAAAAAAGTCCCTGGATGTTTTGGCCTACAACTCCTAGAAATCCCAGCCAATTTACCAAATGTTAGGATTTCTGGGAGTTGAAGCCCACAACATCTGGGAACCCACAGATTGAGAACCACTGCTGTAGATCATGACCTGAATCCTGTTGGAACCTTACACGGTAAGCAGTAGAGGTGTGCGAAATGGCTGATATCCGATGAGTAATTCGTTTTGGAGATTTGGATGGTCCCTGCTTCATGTTGTAAAGATTCATACTGGTCTTATTCAAATTTGTAATCAGAATCTCTGAAGTGGATTAAATAGTGTATTTAGTTCAATGATATTTTCCTTCCTGTCCCTGGATTTATGCCTGAAATTTTGTAGCAAATTGTATTCTCGGTAAGGAATACTGCAGCCAACTGCCTTTCAGGGAATTACAGAAATACTTTCAAAAGCTTCTTCACAGTACAGTGAATTCTTGGACTCTGCATCATTTTTTTATCCAGCTATTGTATCCATATGGCATTTGTTAAAAATGTGCTTAGGTGCAATAAACACTTCTAAGGCACATTGATTGCAATAATGAAATTATGAAGCTGCAACTGATTCAGGACAGATATGAAATAAATGAACACATTTCTTCACATAACACATTCATAGTTAATCCCCACCTTGCAGTAGGATAAGAATGGCATGTTTTGTGATCTGGGGATATTTTGTGACTCAAGGAACACCAGTGACAATTCCAGTATATTACAGTCACAGAATCATATGTTGCATCTACACTGTAGAATTAATGCAGTTTGATGCCACTTTAACTGCCATGGTTCACTGATGACCTTGATTTTCATGAATTTCTCTAATACTTCCTTTAAAACTATCCAAGATACACAGTCCTCCTCACAACATCTTGTGGCATTAAATTCCTGGCTAAAGAGGAATTGGGAATGTGTAATGCCTCTCTCCAGTGAGACTTGGTCCCAACCTGCCTAAAGTGACCATGTATATTAAAATTCACAGTTATGGGACAGGCCACAAAAGTATAATTATACATGGACATTGGATTTCAGACAAGCTGATTTAAGACACTCAGGGAAATACCAGATGGAATCTCATAGCTAGACATGCTGAAGGAAAAAGACTTCTAACAAGGATAGGAGTTCTTGAAGAAAGAGTTTCAAAAAGTATAACCACAAATCATGTCATGGAAAAAGAAAAATGAGAAACATCTAAAAAGATGAATGTGGCTGCACAGCACACACAAGGAAGAGTTGAAAAGAAAAAAAGTATAATGATTGGAAGAAAGGGCAAGTGACCAAGGAAAAAGACAAATCTGTGGCCCTGGTGAATGACAGAACTGTTGTCACAGAGAGAAGAGAGCAGATTACTCTTTGCTTTCCCAAGGGGTAGAACCAGTTCTAATGGTTTAAAGCTACAGGAGAATAGATTGTGCTTGAACATTAGAAAAAATGTTGACAGAATAGTTTGGAACCAGTGGCCTAGAGAGGTGATAAGGTCTCTTTTTCTAAATGTCTTCAGAAAGAGACTGAACAACTGCCTAGTAAAGACACTTTAGCTGGAGATCATGTATTGAGCAGGAAGTTGGACTTAATGACCCACGAGGCCACAAGGCCCTTCCAATTCAATGATTCAATTAAAAGCAGAAGTTATAAAGCCTTATTAAAAAGCCCCCTCCCTGGACTTTCCAGGCAATCAGTGGGTTGTTGTGAGTTTTCCGGGCTCTATGGCCATGTTCCAGAAGCATTCTCTCCTGACGTTTCGCTCACATCTATGGCAGGCATCCTCAGAGGTTTTGAGGTATATTGGAAACTAAGCAAGGGATGTTTGTATATCTGTGGAAGGTCCAGGGTGGGAGAAAGAACTCTTGTCTGTTGGAGGCCAGTGTGAATGTTGTAATTAATCACCTTGATTAGCAGTAATGGCCTTGCCAGCTTCTTCCTGCCTGGGGGAATCCTTTGTTCGGAGATGTTAGCTTGTCCTAATTGAGTCATGTCTGGAATTCCTCTGTTTTCAGAGTGTTGTTCTTTATTTACTGTCCTGATTTTAGAGTTATTTAATACTGGTAGCCAGATTTTGTTCATTTTCATGGTTTCCTCCTTTCTGTTGAAATTGCCCACATGCTTGTGTATTTCAATGCTTTCTCTGTGTAGTCTGACATGGTGGTTGTTAGAATGGTCCAACATTTCTGTGTTCTCAAATAATATACTGTGTCCAGGTTGGTTCATCACAGCAACAAAGTGATTCTGGCCGTGAAAGCCTTTGACAACACATTGAACATCTGGGCACCACAGTTGAAGGGAGATGTTGACAAGCTGGAAAGCGTCCAGAGGAGGGCAACTAAAATGATCAAAGGTCTGGAGAACAAGCCCTATGAGGAGAGGCGTAAAGAACTGGGCATGTTTAGCCTGCAGAAGAGAAGGCTGAGAGGAGACATGATAGCCATGTACAAATATGTGAGGGGAAGTCATAGGGATGAGGGAACAAGCTTGTTTTCTGCTGCCCTGCAGACTAGGACGCGGAACAATGGCTTCAAACTACAGGAAAGGAGATTCCACCTGAACTTCAGGAAGAACCTCCTCACTGTGAGGGCTGTTCGGCAGTGGAACTCTCTGCCCCGGGCTGTGGTGGAGGCTCCTTCTTTGGAGGCTTTTAAACAGAGGCTGGATGGCCATCTGTTGGGGGTGCTTTGAATGCGATTTCCTGCTTCTTGGCAGGGGGTTGGACTGGATGGCCCATGAGGTCTCTTCCAACTCTACTATTCTATGATTCTATGATTCTACACGGAGAAATTGTTTCAAGTCTGGAACATGGCCATACAGCCCAGAAAACATACAACAACCCAGTGATTCCAGCCATGAAAGCCTTCAAGAACATATTAATCAGTCAGTTTCCAGCCCCCCACTTTTGAACAAGGTTCTGGAATATGTGATAACCTCCCAGCTCCAGAGGTTTCTGTGTGAGATTGATTCTCTAGATCTTTTACACTCTGACTTCAGGACTGGTTACAGGGCAGAGATCGTGGATGACCTTTATGGAAAACTAGACATGGAGAGCATATTCCTGTTGGTTCTACTGGGTTTCTCAGTGGTATTTGATACCATCAGCATATTAGCCTTTTGGGCTACTTCACTGGGATGGGACATGGAAGAATTTGCAGTGGCTCTATTGCTTCCTTCAGGAGGAAACCCTGAATGGGGTGGAGGAGATCTCATGTTGAGCTGTGGAGTCCCACAGGGCTCTATTTTGCCATATACATGAAGCATTGGGAGAGGTTGTTCAAGTTTGGGGTCAAGTATCTAGCCAATATAACATACCCATGTCATGTCTTGAGATTGGATTACTTAAATATATTCTTATATTTTATATATTTATAATGATGGACAGCTTTTTGAAAATAAAATACAGTGAGTCTTTAGTAGTGTTTCATTCTAGGACTTCCATGTATACCAACATCTGTGGAAGGTCAAGTCTCATTATATACAATGTTGTAACAAAATGGCCCAATCAAGGTTTGCTTTTTTGGAAGTTAAAATAAATTCAAATTGTGGATGATTGACTCTATGAATGCTGAATCTGTAAGTAGGGAGGGCTGACTGTACACAACGGGACTTAAAATCGAGTCGAATGGTAGCTGAATGAAACCAACAGTAGTGATGTTGCACTCAGCTACACCGCTGTAGAAACAGTTGCCCGCACAAGATAGAGCAATACTACAAAAACTTATAATTTCATACATCTGTTGTTATACATCTGCTGTCAGTCCAGGCAAATTTCAAAAAAAACTATCTGAATACTATAAAAATATGGCACTAAAGATGGAAAGAATATTCAAAAAACACTAGAAGGGCTATTTTAAACACCTCCTGATTGTTAGACTGCTTTTCACTTCTTTCTATTCTCCAATTGTCAATCCATCAATTCACTTAACATAAAGTTATAAAGATATGAAAATCAGCCATTTGAGAATGTGGTTTTTTTTTCTGGATTTTTAAAATGTAAGTACAATGAATGTCCACTTGATGGCAATATTTCTACATGATACCCTCAAAAACAGCTTGTCATTTTTCTAAAAAAAAAATATTTATTTTTCATCAGACAAAGATCTGAACAACATCTGTAACTAAAGTAGATGTCAAAATAGTTTGTAATCAGCATACAACACTGTTTTTATTTCTCCTATTATCAGATCTCCAGGTCCTAGAAGATTCCAAAATCATGAAAGGTAATATTTTACTTTGGCTTAAACTTTCATGGACCTCTGCCTGCTTCATCAGATACATGGAGATTTGTCTCAACTGGAAGGCATTCACGCACATGTTTGGATGGGAGGAGTAATGCTAAAGATAATTGATGATAATCTTAACAGTGGCCATTTCACAAAGAGACATTGGGAGGTGCATCTGATGAAGTTGGACACAACCCATGTAAACTTCTGCCAAAACAATCCTGTCAAATGGTAGAATGCAGCTATTATATGCGTAGTTCAGTACATTCTGAAAGACTAAAATCTGTTGTCCTGGCAAATGAGAGTTAAAAACGAATCAGCTTTTTTCCCTCACGCACCCAGATGGGACATTTAGGTCCTCTAGAGTCATAGGCCCCTTCTACACTGCCATATAAAATCCAGATCATCTGCTTTGAACTAGTTTATATGTTAGTATAGACTCAGATAACCCAATTCAAAGCAGATAATGTGGATTATCTGATTTGATATTCTTAATTATATGACAGTATAGAAGTATAGAAGGGGCCACAGAACAAAACTCTCCATTTGTTCTGATTTGTCAGAAACAGTCCTAATTAACCCTCTGCTTTCCACTTTTTTAGGTGCTTTTAAAATTTTCCAATTTTTCTGTCTCCTCCCCTGTCCACCTTTGTCCTCAGCCTTCTTCAATAGCTGCAAACTGAGTTTAAAGTGCAAAAAACAGTTTGCTCTCAAATCAGCAAGAAGAAGTGCGGAGGGACCATAATCTTGCCCTTCCCAATAGGCTTAAGCAAAAGCAAACTGCTGCAGCCTCTCCAAGTTTGTATAATCTTCCTCATGAATAACGTTTGCCATTTTGATCACACTAATTTTGATATTCCTTGGCCACATATACCCCAGTTTTTATCTGTGAAATGTTGGATGGTATGGAGAACTAGACCTATAATGAAGGTATTCTATGATCAAGCAACCCCTCATGCCCCCCCCCAAAAAAAAACAACAGTTGCTCTTTGCCTTGGGATAAGTCTTTATTATATAAAAAAGTCATTTCCCCACTCAAGAAACCATGATGATGATGATGATGATGATGATGATGATGATGATGATAGTTTTATTGCCCGCCTCTCCCTACAGCTTGAGGTGAGATACAACTGTGAAGCTTACATCATAACCTCATAGGTTGACCACATTCAGAAAAGATGTGGGAAAATCCATTGGGTTCAGGAAATTCAGCGATGTACATTTCACCTTTCCACCTGTCCTAACCCTAAAATAAACCCTACTAAAGTTGAAATTAAACTAGTTAATTTGTTATTGTGACAGGTTAGAAATATGGAATTCTGTTGGCATGCTAGAACAAATGGATTGTGCTCCAGCACTTCATAGCCAGTAACCATTGATGGCCATTGCATATCATTGATGGCCATTGCACTGGATGAGGGCTAACAAGCTGAAGTTTAATCCAGACAAGACAGAGGTCCTGTCATGAGATTGATCGGGGTATAGGGTAGAAACCTGTGGTCGATGGAGTTAAACTCCCCCTGAGGACACAAGTCCGCAGTCTGGAGGTCCTTCTGGACTCAGCTTGACACTTGAAACTCAGGTGTTGGGGGTGTCTGGGAGGGCCTTCGCACAATTAAAGCTTGTGCACCAGCTGAGACCATACCTAGAGAAGCTGGACTTGGCCATCATGGTCCATACCTTAGTTACATCAAGATTGGATTACTGTAATGCACTCTATGTGGGGCTGCCTTTGAACATGGCTCGGAAACTGCAACTGATCCAAACATCTGCAGCCAGGCTACTAACTGGAGCCAGCCCCTATTAAAGCAGCTCCATTGGCTGCCAATAAGTTTCCAGTCCCAATTCAAAGTGGACTCCTGTGATTTGTAGTTTGTTGTGACACCAGAGTTTACTGATGAAGAAAGGTAAATATCTCAAAAAAATACAATGCCCAGAGTGCTTGTTCTACTTTGGGAAAAAAGGTGATGCATCACTCCTATTTCACGTGCGTGCAAGAGTTTTCTGTATTCTCCTTGGGCTTGGACCTAAATCACAACCGCTGGGTGCAATAAGAGTTACAGCTGTGTAAATACATAACAAGAATCCAGCCTTTTGCTGCAGTGTCACAAGTTCTCAAGTGAATAATGACATGATGATAAAAGTACTTTTCCAAGCACTGACAACATAACAACAAAAATAAATAGTACAATGTGATACAATATACAACTCAAAAAGCTAGAAATAAGAAAAAGTGGAATGAAATGAATGTCACAGGCCTGAAGAAATGTTCTTAATATAAGTTTTAAAAACATTTGCAGCCACTTCTGTATTTAACAAATAAATGAATAACTAACTCAGGAGGTGGCACAGAAATGTATCCTCCAATTTCTTGTTCTTTTTTTCTCTGGAGAAGGAAATGTCTGCTTTTCTACCTCCCTCTCGAACAATATATTTTCATTTCTTTGGATAGTGTTTATGAGTTTATGTTCTCTTTCCAAAGTAATCAACAGCACTGTGTGTGATTTCTTTCTCTTTCTCCATCATTCTGCAGCCACCTTGACTTTGCATAGTTTCTGTTCTATTATTGTTGCTGTCATAACTATCATGGTGTGCCAAACTACCAGCTATATTATTGAGACACTTGGCAGCTATATGAGATCCTCAAATTAATGATATTCCATTGGAAAGCTGATTCAGAATCATTCATACCATCGTATTTCTGATTTCTAGGTATGGGTTGAGAACCCTGGACAATGAAGAAAGGTAACAAGATCAACTCATTTGAAATCTGGTGCTAAAGGAGAGTTCTATAGATACCATGGATTGCCAAAAAGATGGATAAATGAGTCCTAAAGCAAATGAAAGATGAAATCTCCCTAGAAGGCAACATATCTATGCATAGGCTATTGTACTTTGAACATATCGTGAGATGATTGATTTGGATGATGGTGGCTTTGACTTTGCAGAACTTGAGATGGACTGTTAATAACCAGTAGTCTATGAGGCCATTCAGTCACAGGTTCTCTGTTAAGTCAAAGCCAGGTTGATTGTACATAAGAACAACAAATGAGAGGTATAACGTGCACCCTCACACAAGTTGCTTTCCCATTCACCAGCATAGCCATGCTCAGGTTCAGTTCTACTCCATTCTGAACTGGAACTAAATAGCAACCTTGCATGATACATATTAGGTACTAGATGCTATTTTACATGGTACAATGCCAACTGCAATATGCAATATAAAATTTGTGACTTCAAGATGCAATGTACAATCGCAACTTGCGAAGAGAAGACACAGAAGAATATGCAGTCTACACATCTCTACCTCTGTTTTTTTTTTCCATGTCAGGAGTAACTTGAGTCGCTTCTGGTGTGAGAGAATTGGCTGTCTGCAAGGACGTTGCCCAGGAGATGCCCAGATGTTTTTGATGTTTTTGCCATCCTTGTGGGAAGCTTCTTTCATGTCCCTGCATGGAGCTGGAGCTGATAGAGGGAGCTCATCTGCATTCTCCCTGGGTGGGATTCTAACCTGGCAGCTTTCAGGTCAGCAACCCAACCTTCAAGTCATGAGGCTTTAGTCCACTACACCACCGGAGGCTCCTCTACCTCTGTTATTATTAGTAGAATATTATCTATTTTGCACAGGTGACTTTTCAGCCCATTATGAATAACATGACTGAAGCTATTTAGGTACCTAACAGGATATTCACATTTGATTAATATGGAAAACAGTTCTAGGATAAATTAGATAACCTGTTCTTGTTTGTCTTCGAGTTATTTCTAAGATATGGTGGCCATAAGGTTTTCTTGGCAAGATTTCTTCAGAGGGTTTGCCTCTGCCTTCCTCTGAGGCTGAGGGAGTATTATTTGCCCAAAGTGGGTTTCCATGGGCAAGTAAGGTAAAGATAAAGGTTTCCCCTGACGTTAAGTCCAGTCATGTCTGACTCTGGGGGTTGGTGCTCATCTCCATTTCTAAGCCGAAGAGCCGGCATTGTCCGTAGACACCTCCAAGGTCATGTGGCCGGCATGACTGCATGGAGCGCCATGGGCAAACTGGGATTCAAATCCTGGTTTCCAGAGTCATAGTCCAACACTCACACCACTGCATTTATTATTACCCTATCAGTGGTTAAACTATCCATCAGGTGGTCTATGACAAGGAGAGTATCAGGAAGGGCTACTTCCATTATAACCATCCATGGCTGGAATGGCAACTAACCAGCCAAACCACCCCCTTCCTCCAATTCAATCCAACACATGAATTGAATTCTCAATATAAATGTTGGATCTTGGCCTCTGTTAAATTACTTATCCCACCTACAAGATTTTCACCACCATTTCCTACAAAAAAGCAATATCATTCCCAAAATATTAATTATTTTCCCTTCAAATTAGCCAAGCTAACTATAATGACACTGCTTGAGACATGCATGAATGACATCCTAGATTGAGGATGTGAAGTTTCAACCTCAGAAAAATGCATACCTTTCCCATTTTGCATGTCCATTATAGCAACAACTGGTCTCAGCTGTAAGGTTTCCAAACACAACAGTTCTGAACTTTCCCCGATTTTGCTCAGCATCAGATCTCATTGGGTTGGCAGCCTTCCAACAGAATGAGTTTTCTCATTTTCTAATGAAACAAAACAGGGTCTTGGCTCAATTTTTCTCTGGATGAAACTGCCGTCCTCTTGTGGATGAAGTTAAGCATGATCAGCAAGAAAGGTATGGCCATAGAAATGATGTATGTTCACGATGACTGCAATATCACAGACAAGCACCTTGGAAAAAAATTAAATTTTATTTTTGTTTTAAAAACCATGGCAACGTGCTTTCCCAATTGATATTTTTAAATGGACCACACCAAATGAACTCTCATAGCATGTCTTTTCCTTATGTTTTAAAAAAGGGACATAAGGTATTCATGTTTTAGTTGGCTTTAGCTAACTCTTGCCAATTTAATACCTAATAATTCTTGTTTCAGAATCTGATAAAGTCAATGCAATTGGTTTTAATAATGAAAGGATTTGTAGATTCAAAATTGTCATCCTAGCTTCTAGTCCTAGTCCCTCAAATTTAATATTTGGGGTATATTACAACCTCCATATCCAAGGGAGATATGTTTCAGGATTTTTGTATGGATAAGTGAAATTGCAGGTTATAGAATAGGAACTACACTGGAGAACACTGGAAATGCTTATAGAGAACACCTCTATAGGCATCAACATGTCCTCCTATGTGACTCTATGGTCAATTTCCAGCAGAGGCATACCATAGAATTTTATTTTATTTACATGGGTAAATAAAATCACACTTATTGGTTTCACTGATACAGGACTCATGCCCTATATTTCAATTTAACCAGTATTCCCCCCAAAACGTATTTAGACAGGAGGAATGTTGAGTGGAGTCTGATGTCAATGGGACAGTGATTCTGTTCCAAGTTTTATCTTGAACTCTCCAGATCCTTTGGATTTCCTAACAGTTGGTATGCTGGCTGGGATTTCTGGGAGCTGAAGTCCAAAACACCTGGAGGAGCACAGTTTGAGAAACACTGCTCTAAAGAAAATATACATGATACTGAATCCAAATTCCAAAATAGAATCAGCACCTTGGATAGTTCTTTTAAACTGACATCAGAGTCACCAGCATTCTTTGGGTGACTGCTTCCTAGTACTCTAGTACAGACTACTTGTGGTGCAGTGTGTGGGGTCTGGAATGGTGTGATATAGGTTATCTGCTTGGATATTAAAGCCTATTAAAGCCTATTGCTGCCTGAAGCCCAGTCAGCCTTACATCAATACCAGGAAAGATTCTGGAGCAGATCATTAAATCTGTAAGCACATAGAAAGGAATGCCATACTCATGAAAAATCAACATGGGTTTCTCTAAAACATGGGAACTTCATCTTTTTTGATAGAGTTACAAGTTTGGTAGATGAAGGGAATGCTGTGGATATAATATATCTTGATTTCAGTAAGGTCATTGATAAGGTTCCCCATGACATTCTCACAAAGAAGCTAATGAAATGGCAATTTGTGTCATTTCTTTCTTTCTTCTTTTCTTTTCTTTAGTAGTAGTAGTAGTAGTAGTTATTATTATTATTATTTTAAAAATTGTTTGTCACCCATCTTTCCTAAGGGCTCAAGGTGGGGTACAACACATCAACAAAATACATGCAACAAAATGCATATATCAAAACACACCACTATAAAATACACATACAGAAACACATGCTAAAAAGTTCAAACTACAGCAGCAATAGAATGCAAATTGAAAACTCATGGTTTAAAATTGGCTGGATAGGCCTGACAGAAGAGATGGGTCTTCAGTTCTGTCTTAAATTTTGACAGGATTAAATTGGATCTCTTCTGGCAGGTCGTGGGAAGGCTGATGAAAAGATCATCTGGGTGATGGTTGCCAGTCAGGTTTTGGCTGGTTGGAATAAGCATCCCGCAGAGACCTTTGAGTTCTAAGGGGGCAGATTATATGGGAGAAGGTGACCCTGGACCCAAACCATTTAGAAAGTGTTGGTTTTGATGTTTAAAGCTGTCAAAACCAACACTTTCTACTTTGCCTGGAAATTAATTGGCAACTAGTGGAATGACTTTAGTATGGGTGTCATATGCTCACTCCTAGATGTTCCTGGAACCAATCTGTAGAGAGCTATTCTTGAGATGCATGTTTTTTTGCAGTGAGGACATTGATTTCCAGGTGGAAGGCACTCCCGGTCCGGGTTGGCTTGGCATGCCTTCCTCTTGACATGTTTCTCCCTTTCGCCCTCCATTTGTGCTTCTTTGAATTCCACAGCACTGTCGGTAACGGCAGCAGTCCACTATACAGCACATTGCAAAACTTCAACCTTTAGATGACATGATTGTGTCATTGCACCAACTTCATTAATTTCTATTTTCCTCCTAAACGGCAAACTGCTGATTATGTTCTTTCTCTTCCTCAATGCCAATGGCTCTTTCTTTCAACTAGGATTCTCCCCAATAGTTCAGGTCTTTGCAGTGAGAATGTGTCCAAGAACAAGAAGATCTCTTCACTGCTGAAAATTGCTTATACCTAAGGGATTTAGTTGGTACAATTGCTGGGGAGAGGTAGTTTGCAGAACCATACTGAAAAAAACAGAATAAGCATTTCAGTATCATCTACAATCATTCAAGAAACAACTAGTTCTCAAAGAAACAAAATTCCGCAACAGCCTTAGTTTAGAAAATTCCAGATTCAAAATAATTTAGAATATGCCATTAATTGTGGAAGATTTGCTCTGCTTCTTCAATCTGAACATCTTTGTCGATGAAAAGAAGCATTAGGATATTCCTTGGGGAAAATTTGTTTTCCAAACTCACATGGGCAATATGCCATTCAATTTGTAGCTAGTTTTTAGTTGAATTGACCAACTATCAGGTTAAAAATATCAGCAACCATTACCAGATATTTTCTTTTTTTATATAGATCCTATCTCTTCTGCCATAAATTTAGAAAACCTACAAATGTGCCATCTGGTATCTGTCAGTTTTATCAGTTCTATCTCTCCCCATCCTAACAGAAAACACTGAGCTTGGACCTTGTTGCATCTTTAGCTACTCAGCACCACTAAAAGCTTCTCTTGCTCAAAGTTTCTTTTTTTTTTTTTTTTTTAATAATTTTTATTGGATAATTTGCAAAAAGTGAAAACATATAAAACAAGTTAAAAAACGGGGAGTTACAGTGAGGGTAAGCGGGTCGGGGAGGGGGGGGGGAAGGCAAAATCGAAAAGGGAAGGGTCAGGGTTGGGAAGCAGAGGGACAGGGAGGGGAGGGAGGGGGTTGTTGCGATACATGACTTCCGTTCTTCCCTCTTGTATCGACGTTAGATTTTTAACTTTTGGGTTAACTTTCTTTCTATAACCCGGTTCGTTTCTGCACACTTCTCTGTTGAAAGTACATATCTACTTTGTCCCAGTTTGTCTTCTTTATAGATTTTCCTCTAGTTTCTTTCAAATACCAAGTTAGTTTGTCCATATTCTTTATTTCATGTATCTTCTCCATCCATTGCTCCAGCTCTGGACTCTGTTCGGACTTCCAATGTTTTGCTAGAGTTATTCTAGCCGCTGTTGAAATATATGTAAAAGAATGTAAAAGAAAAAATATATGTATTTCTTGCTCAAAGTTTCTTATTTGAAAGATGTTTTCAAAATTATGCAACTTTTACATCAGGATAACACCTCTTTGGTTCTCAAAACACTCCGCGCTTTGACGTGTCTAGTGACATATCACTAGTTTTCATTTTTAAATGTTTTCTTATTTGTCCTTGTTACACAAACAAATAATGGGGCTTTATGGTTTCCTGGAATACATCAACCATTGTTGCACCATTTCACTCAGAAGGGAAGCAAACTCCCATTGCATTACCAACATAGTCCTAGAATAAGATATATTTGTACAACAATCAAGGCTTCACTGTTGGAATGATACAATGGTATGCTGTTTTGTAGAATTGTGATCAAAACAGAAAGGACTTCGTGGATCAGCTAATCTAATTCCTTGCCAGTGCAGGAAATCATTATCAGCATGTTGTTGTTGTTGTTGTTGTTCTTGTTCTTGTTGTTGTTGTTGTTACTCTGCTTTATCTCCCCAAAGGGGATTCAAAGTGGCTTGACATAAAAGCATTAGCACAGAATTTAAAATATCCAAATATACAAAAATTAAAACAGAATTAAACACAAATCTATATTCTATCTTTTCCACCTGATAAAGGACTCAAGATAGCTAGCAGCACAGTTAAAACAACACAAGTTAAAACCAATTCAAAAGTCTAAATAAAAATATAAATATAAGATTTTTAAAATGATTCAATAATGTATGAGATAAAATATTAAAAATATTAAAGTTCATTAAAACTATATAAAACTCATACAAAAAACTTGAAGCAGTTGTCTCCAAATCCAGCCCTAGAGTTCACCTTCACTGTAAATTTAATGCAGTTTGATACCCCTTTAATTGTCATGATTCACTGCTAAGGAATTAAGGAAGTTGTAGTTTGGTACAGCACCAGCACTCTTTGGCAGAGAAAGCTAAAGATGTGAAATTACAATTCTATCACATTGCGCCATGGCCATTAAAGTAGTGTCAGACTACATTAATTCTGCAGTGAAGATGTACCTTTTGTCTCTGTGAGAAAGGACATCAATCAAATGGTATAAGATATTGTGGAATTCCCTAGCTGATCTGAAGAACCAGGTATTTTGATCTATTTTTATACAACACGGAAATCTGATTATTTCAGCTGGTTCGCAAAATGTCCTGTTCCTTTTTTTCTTTTTCTTAATTTTAATTCAGAAACAAATAAAAAAACAAAAGCAATTTAAAAAGCATATTTTCATAACATACAACACTTACACTACATGTAACAAAACTAAATATACCCACACTAATAAACACATAATGGACTCACAACTACTAAAATGATTCTGCGAATCTCACACTCATCTGTTGATGTCTAACTCTTATTATCCTGCTCCCTTTAGATAATACTTTATAATCACACTTTGCTTTTAGTAACATTTCTCAAATTTGCTGCAAATTGTGGGCTCCTGCTTCATGGGGTCCTTTTGGCTTAATGTCGGGGTCACAAAAACAATTGACAACAGTAAAAGTTTTCTGAACACAAATCTGTTAGGAACAACCTGCAGTGTTTACAGCATGCCTGAAGAAAATGCTTCAGCTGTACTCCAGAAAAAGGAAAATCCGCCTGTTTAGCAAGCCTTGTAAATGCTTGTTTGCTATCAGTAAATGATTGCTTTTTATACCTATTTTATATACATGCATACCCAGGATCACATGAAAATTTATTGGGCTGAAAGGCATCGTGAGTGGGAAAAATTTAAGAAGTTCCTCTCTAATTCATAAATCCAATACTTGACATTTGTCCCCATTGTTGCTGTGAAAAAGTGATTAACTAGTCCCAACTTTTCTTAAAGTTAGTCAGAGATTTCTCCTTGATCATCAACTATGTAATAGGTCAGGAGTCTGTGTGCTCTCGCTGTGTATAATTTTTTTAGGCTTTATTATTTTGTTACTTGTGTTGTAAGGTAAAGGTAAAGGTTTCCCCTGACGTTAAGTCCAGTCGTGTCCAACTCTGGGGGTTGGTGCTCATCTCCAGTTCTAAGCCGAAGAGCCGGCGTTGTCCGTAGACACTTCCAAGGTTATGTGGCCGGCTTGACTGCATGGAGCACCGTTTGGGATTGTAATTAATGTGATAATAATTGCATAGTACACAAACAAACTCTGACTATCTGGGAGTCATTCCCAGTAAATGAAATCATGGACCTGAGTTTAAGATCTTCTTGATGAAGAGAATCCCAATGCTTCACAATGGGAGTAGAACTGTAGGTAAAATCCATTGCAGAATCCACCTGCACTCAATTTTCACTCTTCAGATGGGATTCTGGACTGTTTTATTTCAATTGCATTTTCCTGCATTTCAATCGCATTCAGAGCACCCCCGACAGATGGCCATCCAGCCTTTACTTAAAAGCCTCCAAAAAAGGAGCCTCCACCACAGTCCGGGGCAGAGAGTTCCACTGCCGAACAGCCCTCACAGTGAGGAAGTTCTTCCTGATGTTCAGGTGGAATCTCCTTTCCTGTAGTTTGAAGCCATTGTTCCGTGTCCTAGTCTGCAGGGCAGCAGAAAATAAGCTTGCTCCCTCCTCCCTATGACTTCCCTATGACATTATGTACACATACACACACATAAACAAGTGTATTGAATGTGATCTGTATTGGTCAAACTGCTGAAATTTCCTCTGTTACTTAAGGGGTAGGAGCTCTGTTCCATAATTCACTTGGCAAGTCTAATAAGACATCTGAACTTCTGAAACACACATTAATAGGATTATGCCTGCTTCCTATATCACAATTTGGGAGAAAGACTATGAGCCTCATTCCAAACTGGATATCCACAAAACTCAATTTTCGCTCTTCAGAAGGGATTCTGGAGTGTTTTATTTCAATGGCATTTGGCAATAGTATGGAAAAGTCTACTAATCTTGACATTTGCAAATATATTTACATATAGTCCCAGGGAAGAACTTGCACTACTTTTATTTTATATAGAGGGAAGGAAAACCAAGCTGTTTTCCCTCTTATAATGAGAGCTCTTGTAATTGCCTACAGGGGAGAAACAGCCAAATCACCTTCCTTACAGTATTAAGAGATTATGTAAACCCTTGTACTTTAATAGATTATGTAAACCCTTACTCTTTAATAATGATTTTATTTGTACTTCCTCTGGGGACTTTTCACTTGCCCGGGAAATCTAAAGTGCCTTGAAACACTTTCTTCTGTTTCAAGAGGTCGCATGAGATTACATTCTTTCACTGTCCCTTGCTCCAGAGTTTTGTATCTTAATGGATTTCTTTCTCCTTGTTTCCATAGTTTAAGTAAACATTGACATAGCTGAGAATGATGAGCAAATGAAAATAAGGATTAAAATAGGAATCCCTTTCAGCAAATGTGTATATTGTAGTCTCAAGTTCTATGAGGTATTGTTCACCTTGTCATAATGTCTCCTAATCAGGGAAACAAAACTGCGATATCAAAAAAGAACTTTATCACACTTCAAACTTGTGATAAATGCAAGATTTAAGAGTGTGATAAGCATGAATATAGATGGATTCTATGGCCTTCTTCAAGACATGATCTGGATGAGTTCTAAAAGCTAAATCCAGTGGCTAGTTCCAAGTGGAATTGATTTTTTGAATCTGTTTCTGAATGGCAAACCAACACTTAGGTAAATACAATTGATCTAATGTAGGGTGAACCTACACTGCAGAACTGATGTAGTTTGACACGACTTTAATTTCCATGGCTCAATGGTATGGAATCCTGAGATTTGTAGGAAGAGAAGCCTAAATACCTTGAAAAACTACAACTCTAGTGATTGCATAGCATTGAGCCACAGCATTTAAAGTGGTATGCTACCGTATAAATGCACCCCTAGTTGGGACTAGCCATTGAAGCTAGACCTATGATTACCTAATGTGCAATAGTGACCAGGAGTCTGGACTAGAAGATCAAGGTTCAAGTTGACGGAATCATTAAACTCTATGATCTTGAATCAGTCAGGCTTTCTAAGCTCACCTTACTTTACATTGTTGTTGTGAGGATTTAGCATAACACAAAAAAACACAAAATAGTGTGTACACACACACACACACACACACAATAAGTAATATTTCACAGAGCTTTGATAATTGTGTGAACAGAATTTTGGACCAGATATGTCTTGAGTCTGATGCAACCTGACTTTTGTTGTTTTCTTATGTTCCACATAATTGCTTAACCTCCCATTCAACTTCATCTATTAAACTTTTTATGGATGTTGTACACCATGGATTTATTACCAAGGTCTCCAATCTGTACTTTCTTAACTGCTGTTTATAGAGAAAAACTTATGGGAATCATGCTTTCTTGCCTGGTAACTTCCAGCAGACTTTCCCAGAAGTTTGAACACTACAAAGATAGAAATCAGGGGATGATTGAAGAGTCTACTACAATAAATTTAAGTAAACCAGAATTTATACAAACAAGAGTTAGCTGAAGTGTCTCTGCCATTGTTTATAAGAAATCATTAAGCATTGTCTTCTCCCACTAATAACATCACATCTTGGGGCTGGGCTGTGGCGCAAGCTGGTAAACAGCTGCTGCAATAAATCACTCTGACCATGAGGTCATGAGTTCGAGGCCAGCCTGTGGCGGAGTGAGCACCCGTCAATTAAAAATAAAATATAGCCCCTGCTCGTTGCTGACCTAGAAACCCGAAAGATAGTTGCCTCTATCAAGTAGGAAATAAGGTACTTATAAAAGTGGGGAGGCAAGTTTAACTAATTTACAATGTTGGAATGAGGAAGTGAGGAAGTGCCGTCAGAGTGGATGATGAAGCAGCTGCTCCCCCCTGTGGCCAGAATTGAAAATCCCCTCAGGAGAAGGTTAAATTGCCTCTGCGTCTGTCTGTCTGTTGTCTCTGTCTCGGTTCGATGTGTTTATGGGCATTGAATGTTTGCCCTATATGTACATAATGTGATCCGCCCTGAGTCCCCTTCGGGGTGAGAAGGGCAGAATATAAATACTGCAAATAAATAAATAAATAAATAAATAAATTCTTCACAACTCTCACCATTGGAATAATCAGTCCTGTTCTGTGGATACAGCCACTACACCTTGAGGAGAATGAAAGTATCTCATTGCAGTGTCTCCACTTTGAGCATTCCTCATTGGGTGAACCTAGATGTTTGTGGTTGAGAAGATGGTCCTTGTGATCTCTTCCAACCCTAAGAATCTAACTGTGGACTATAACAAATGCAAATAAATGGATCATTGAGAAAATTAGGCCTGAATATCTCTACAAAGCCAAGATGACTAAACAGAGGCTCATACTTTGACTATCATATCATGAGAAGAGAGAAAGAGACTCACTCAAAAAGGCCATCATGCAAGAAAAAGTGGAGGACAGCAGGAAAAGAGGAAGACTGCATTCCAGGTGGAAAGACTCAGTCCAGTAAGCCAAAGCACCGAGTCTGTAAGATCTGAGCAGGACTGTTGATGATACAGTGATTTAGATATATCTCCTTGATAGGGTCATTTGAAGTTTAAGGCAGTTAACAACAAAAGCAAGGAGTCTAGACTCTTGATAGAGACTAGTCTCTTAAAGCTATTATTCTCATTCTATCAAATCTCCTCACCAGGATAAGATATTCATCTGAGACAGAGTGCAAAGCAATTTTTGATTGACCTAATATGTAGCCTATACTTTGAACAAGAGGCCACAGTCAAAACAAAATATCAAGAAATTTAATGTTTTCCCATTGGCCATGGGGTAAGACAAAACATCATTTTACCACCCTAGCTGTTTAATTTTTATGCAGAACAAATCCTTTGAAAAGTTGGACTAGACTCAGAGGAAGGAGGTGTGAAAACTAGAGAAAGTTACATTAATAATTTAAACCATACAGATGACAGCATATTGATAGCAGAAAACAGCAAAGACTTGTAACAACTACTGATGAGGAAGAAAACAGGGTAACAGATGCACATCATCAGGTTCTGTCCTGGTCCTAAATAGATGGGGAATGTTTTGCTCTCTCTGTGTATAATTTTATTTGTGATTTTCATAAATATTCTTTGTACTGTATTCCATTTATAAATAAATATAAATAACAAAATATCAATATCTATAAAATAATAAAAATGAAATGACATGGGTTTTACTCACTGATACCTCAAAATAGTCAAAATTATAAAATATATCCATGGTTTCAGCTCTCCACATAGGGTCTTGGAATGAATCCTCTGTGGATACAAGTGTTGCACTGTACTTCACCAAATTATAGATCCCAAGATTATTTGGAACGACAGTTAAAGGATATCCATTGTTTGGTACAGACACACTCTACATTTCTGCGAGTCTTCTTTACTAATTTACCAATTACACAATTCCAAATTGAGCCTTGTTGAACTGTACTATTTTTAGAAACAGTGTAATGAAAAGTTCTTTCTTTGTTCCTTACTTTTTCCCGCTTAATTCTCTATTCATTCAGATCTCCTTCAAAATTTCAGAAGAGGCTGGTAAAAGTTCAGAGCATGCTTTGATACATGTTCTCGTGTCCTCATTAATACATTTAAACTCATTTGGTTCAGGTTCTTTCCTTTCATGCCCTGAGTACTTTTTGAGCAAATTTATTTTAAGGTGCCAGGCTATTGACTGAAGAGGTTTTCATGAGTTGTAGCAAATTTCCTTTCTCAGGATAGCTCTGCAGGTCAACCCTTGGAATGCTGTCATTTACCCAACCCATCTCCCTACACTTCATCTCTTTCTGGAATGGGTTCCTGGGCTTTGGGGTGACCCCTTAAATGTGGATCTGTGGCTATGTTACTGTGTGGCTTCATCATGCTAGGTATGGCCAAATTCCTTATCAGGCATGATGGAGACAGGCAAGGGTAGATCTAGAAAAAGAATGACAAATGTACATTTATTAAAACTCAGTAAATTAACCCATTAACTCTTGAATTCCAACACAGGGCCCAGAAGAGAATCGGTTTCTCCTTTCTGTTGAGGGACTTTTATCACACAAGGCAGGCAAACCAGCACTGCAGCTGAACCATCACCTTTGGTGTTGGTCCCGATCACATGATCATTTGTTCCCAGCTGTTAATAGGTAAAAACTCACTGTTATCCCATAGATGCCACTTTTGAATAGGAGACTGGGAGCAGTGGTCTTGACTGATCTTCACTATGAAAAACATTTTGTGCACCTCTGAGGAACGCTTCAGCCTGGAGTTCTCAGAATACAGTAAGAAAACCGCCAGAGAGCCATTTTCAATGGGGCCGGGCTGTGGCGCAGGCTGGTAAACAGCTGCTGCAATAAATCACTCTGACCAGGAGGTCATGAGTACGAGGCCAGCCCGTGGCGAGGTGAGCACCCGGCAATTAAAAATAAAATATAGCCCCTGCTCGTTGCTGACCTAGCAACCCGAAAGATAGTTGCACCTATCAAGTAGGAAATAAGGTGCCACTTATAAAAGTGGGGAGGCAAGCTTAACTAATTTACAACGTTGGAATGAGGAAGTGAGGAGGTGCCATCAGAGTGGATGATGAAGCAGCTGCTCCCCCCTGTGGCCAGAATTGAACATCCCCTCAGGAAAAAGTTAAATTGCCTCTGCGTCTGTCTGTCTCGGTTCTATGTGTATATGGGCATTTAATGTTTGCCCTATATGTACATAATGTGATCTGCCCTGAGTCCCCTTCGGGGTGAGAAGGGTGGAATATAAATACTGTAAATAAATAAATAAATAAATAAATAAATCAGTGTGAATAGCATGATCAGCTCTTCACTTTTGCAGGTCTGGTTTTTACAGATTTGATTACTCATGAATTTGATTAAAAAGTTATATTTAGGAATCTCTTGAACTTCCAGTGTGATTCTATGGTCAGTCTCTGGCACATATTGATTATAGAGTCATGCTGGAGGACCAAGAGGTTACAAGAAAAAGTTTTTAAATGATTTTCAAAATCATTTTGAGTCCTGTGCTCTTAACTCCAGCAAATGTGGAAGCCTGATTGTGCCGAGCCAGATAGAAAAATAATCAACATTTGGTATTAGGTACTTCCCTATCTGCTTTATATTTTCATTGCAATTTCCTTTTTCCTTTATTGGGAAATAGCCATACAGCTGCCTTAAAGTAAGGGTAGGAAACCTGTATTCCTTCAGATGTTGTTGGACTGCAATTATCCCTCACCTTTGACTATGTTGGTGATGGGAAATGAAATTCAAAAACATTTAGAGAGCCACGGGCTCCCATCATAAGGTGTCATTACATGAAGCATTCAATTTCATATGCTGGACTTGGTTTGAATAAATCAGTTATTCTCATTCAGGGTGAAACAGAATGGCAATTAGCATCATGCATTCGAGCTTTGTTGCCTGACCTTGGTTGCTACAATACATCCCAGCAGAAGCAAACATGGAGACTCGCCAGCGTCTGCTGAGGTGGGCATGCTGTTCTTTTCCCAGGGTTGTTCAACCACTCGAAACCATTGAGATGAAACACAACAAGGAGAGTTTATTTCTGATGGCAACTAATTATCCATTTCTGAACTGAAGAACAATTTTGGAAGGAATTTTTAAATCCATTATAAATAACCTGCCTAAAAATAGAAGGAAAAGAGTGCTTACTTTCTAAAAAGGGCCTCCTTGCATTGTCCGATGCTTTCTTAAAATGGAATCTTAAAACTGTGTGACCCATGAGATACAAAGGCTCTAAGGATTAGTTTTCTAAAGCATGTGGATTTATTAGAAACAAAAGCCGAAAGGAACATTTTTGGCAAAGAATTCAAACCTGCTTTCTTTATTCAACAGGTAGGGAAAAGTATTTGACCTCTTACAGCCTTACTATTTCTGTCAACAAGACCTTCTATTTCCAGCCACCTAAATAAAGCATTTTAATCAAAGCAAATCCTTTAAAATCTTTCTCAAGATCTAAAACATTCAAACATTTATATAAAGAGGAGAGGGGAAGAAAACAAAACTTAGAGGAGACTTTACTATGGGTGTCTTTCTCAAAGCAGTGAATATGTGAATCTCTTTGAGACTTTTGTTCAGTATTTAACTATTTACAGTCCACCATTTATTTAGCCCCTTTACTACAGATAATATATTGGTAATTTCTGCATTTTAAACTTTTACACTCAAAAGGAATAGAGAAACAAAATACAGTAGAGTCTTACTTATCCAACATAAACGGGCCGGGAGAACGTTGGATAAGTGAATATGTTGGATAGTAAGGAGACATTAAGGAGAAGCCTATTAATCATCAAATTGGGTTATGATTTTACAAATTAAGCACCAAAACATTATGTTATAAAACAAATTTTTCTGTTTAGTGTATTATTCTGCATATGTTTCTATTTGTTTGTAGGTTTGTTTTTCGAATAGAACTTAATGTTAAAAATTAGTTACCACTATCTCTTTCTGTACTATCTCTCAAGAAATGTGTGCAAATGGATCAGCTCATTTTAAAAATCAGTCTTCAATACAGAGTGTCCGCAAGAAATCTGGGTTAAACAGAGGCTTTGCATTGCATCCAGAAATCATGTTAGCTCCCATGTTCTCAACTACCCTTTAGCAGGGCTAAATTCATTAAACTGGACTGGCTATTTTCTTTTTAACTTTCTGTCCATGAAGATAACTTATACTTTGCTTTTTCCACAATTTGGAGACATGACTTTTTAGACCACAGTTGCCAGATTCCCCCAAAATATGTCCATGCTGAGTCGGGATTCTGGAAATTGTAATGCATTTTTTCTTGGGTTCTCTCCCATCCTCCACCAACCATGTTCTGGCTTGCCTTACCCAGGTGAGTTGCAGCTTCAATTCTCTAGAATGGAAAACTCCTTTTTCATTTGTTTCCTTCTCTGGCTTCCACCCCCAGCCATGTTTAACAGAAGGAGACACAGATGAGAGGGAGGTGAAATGCAGTTGGAAAACAACACTCTTGAGAGAGTGTGGCTTTGCAGATGCCTTAGCCACACAGATACAGATGGAAAAAATGAGTAGGTGATGACAGATCCAAGGCCAGCCATCCTCTCAAAGAGGAGAGGCTGTAAAAACCACAGCTGGGAGCAGCCAAAGTTTATGATGTGTGGATGTGTGTGCAGCGGGGAGCTGCTGATTTCACAGCATGGGTTGTACATATGTATGTATGGGTTACTTAGGATCAGCTATACAGTACTGTACATCATATGCACAATACACTGTAGATCCTTTGGGCCTTTGCAAACGGACAATGGACATGGTGCCCTGTTCCCCATGGATGACTATAAATGCTCCAAGGGCTGAGCTACTTAGCCTGTCCATAGGGCAGAAGAATGAGATAATGCTGCCATAGGCTATACATAAGAGAGGAAGACCAATGTGCACAGGCCTTAAAATAAATAATCCTCTTTTTCCCCCAATGCTGACACCTGAGAATCTGTGGGCATTGGACTATAGCCAGACAGGGTCAAGTTCAAGAACATAAAAGCTGGATAACTACAATAGTGGTACAAATGAATCTGTTGTACTCAGTTCCAAGCCTGAGCCTAGGATCTGAGTGTCCATTTACAAAGAAAACAGGTCTATTGAACAGACTTCCGACACTACACAATTATAGCACTACAATTCTACTTCAATTCTAATGGCAACATCCCTATTCAATCTTGGAATGGGTAGTTTGGAGAGGCAGAAATTTCTAGTTAAGAATTAGAAATACCTCTCCCTGAAATTCAAATCCCATGATTTCATGGGATGGATCCACGGCAATTGAAGTGCTATAATGATAATGCTATAATTGTATAATGTAAAAGATCCCTTAGAAAGATACAATCAAAAATGTAGACATCATTCTAGCCACCTGCTTTGTAAACACCTGATCCTTCCTTTTATTGTTTTAGCCAGTGAGTAAACTCAGAACTTTGATGGAAGTTTTGATGCTATAGAAACAAAGACACACATACATATCTTTTGTCCCAATGTTGGATTTTTCTGCTTGAAAATTGACTGTTGCCCACTGCCTCAAATTGTATTTGAGGTTCCAAGCATGTGTGTCCACTAAGGGGCTGCTATTACATTATCATGTAGGTGAGCCAGAGTGTTTTGCCCTGGGACATTCACTAGGGAGTGCAAATGCACGTACACATTCTTATTGTCGTAATGTGCAGCTTTGCAATTTATGAACAGCACTTCTGCTAAGTATACATAATTATGTAATGTTGTGCTAAAGGACTCCAGACATTAGAGCCTTGGTGGTACAATGGGTTAAACCCTTGTGCCACTGAATGGCTGACTTGAAAGTTGGCAATTCGAATCCGTGAGACAGGGTGAGCTCCTGTCTGTCAGCCCTAGCTCCTGCCAACCTAGCAGTTTGAAAACATTCAAATGTGAGTAGATAAATAAGTACCACTTCAGTGGGAAAAAGGCAAAGAGACACTCCAAGGAATCTTCTTGGCCACATGACCAGGAAGTGACAATGCGGGCTCCTCAGCTTGAAAATGGAGAAAAAAGCACCTCCCCAGAGCCAGAGATGAGCACTGCCTGCAAAAGCCAGAAATGAAAGGAGAAGCCTTTGCCTTGTTTGTGTTTGTATGTCTCATTGTATTTAACTGTAATGACATTGAATGATTGCCTGTGTAAATGCTGTGATCTGTAATCTACTCTGTCCCCTAGGGGAGAAGGGCAGAATATAAATAAAGTTGTTGTTGTTGTTGTTGTTGTTGTTGTTGTTGTTGTTGTTTTCAAAACTGCCACAGTCAATACAACCACTAGGCAAGGTATTTGTGTGATTCTAGCTGTAGAAGGAACTTTTTCAAATCTTTTCCCAAATTTATGCAACACGTACTCCATTCGGATTGAGGACTTTATCACACAATAAGGGTAAATTGCAGGATAAGGCTGCATCTGAGGCTATTTATCACATGACATCATGTCTCTCCCATTGCTGTTTACCATGTAAATTAAATTATTGGTGGAGTGCACCTTTTCATTGAAAGGAAAACACAATCAATGACTTTGAATATTATTGCTTGAAAGATTCTCCTGAACATGATTATCCTCTTCTCTGCCCTCTCCCTTCCCACCTCCCCTTCATTATTTCTAATCAAGGCATGGTTGGTTTTACATGTGGAAAAGTGAACTCTAGGGAAGGGAAAAGGGATGCTTAACAAGATTATCCCAGATTTTTTTTTCTTTCCCCCCAGAAAACACCTTTTTCTTTAATCCAACACCCCTGCCCTTGGGGTGATTACTTTTCATGGAATGTTGGTGAGGTATGAAATAGAAGAGGGACAGAAGACCCCTTAGACAACACTGTCCTTTACAACCCACCATTGTGGAAACCCCTGGCTTCAAAGGATACTTTACCTCTGATATGGCATTAATAACCTGCAATATCAAATGACTTGTCCTTATGAAGATATCAGTTAAACTAGGTGCAAGCTACTAAAGCTTCTCTATATTAATCCTGCTAAGTAGCAACGTTATTTTTTAAAAAGAAAGAGAACATGGAGTCTATGAAAGGAAGAGATAATATCTATGACATTTTCTCCAAGTCCCATGATATTGCCAAGATCCCTGAGCTTGGAAAAGTGCTCATATTGGCTAGGTATTTTTGGAGTTGCAGTGTTTCTAAACGATAGATATAAGGACACAAGGGGAAAACACATTGCTGATACTATCCATTGGCAACTACATATGCTTAGCTATATAATGCCTCCCGGTTAATCCCAACTCCTCTCTTGCTCAATTTAAGGGCCAGCAGCTGGATTGCATAAAGGAGGTCCATTCAGCTTCCAATTAGGATTCAAGTAGGATATTTTTTTTCCATCCCATCCCACCAGCAAGTGAGGCTACAACAAGCATTTCAACAGAAGTCATGCTTCTGATTGTTGCCGTCTCACTTGCTGGTTGGAAGAGAGTGGAAACATCATCCTCTGTGTACCCCAATTGAAAGCTGAACATACTCCTTTGTCTGCTGGCTCTAAGGTGGGCTGGGATGCAATTTACTTTTGAATGTGGCGCAGACGGGAGAGCAATGGGTCACTGACCAGGAGGTCATAAGTTCGAGGCCCGCTCGGAGCTATGTTTGTTTGTCTTTGTCCTGTGTTTAAAAGGCATTGAATGTTTGCCTAATATGTGTAATGTGATCCGCCCTGAGTCCCCTTCGGGGTGAGAAGGGCGGAATATAAATGATGTAAATAAATAAATAATAATAAATATGTCTCACTGATGAATCTTAACTATAATACTGAGTGCCCACCTATATTTACCAGTAATGTATGAGAACATGAAATTAAGTTTCAAGGAAGAAGTAATGGAAGTTGTGCCTGTATAGGGATTAGCCATTGTAACTATAGGAAACATTTGAGCTGCTGTCAGAACAAGTACTTGTCTTTCTATCATGGAACCACATCTGGTGTGCTCAAGAGACCAGAACAACTCCATGTCATGAGTTTCACAGCCAAGGTCAAGAAATGAAAACATCTAAGACCCTGATAACACAAACTGGTTCAAACTGGAGGACCTGGAGCCTAGACTGAGGAACTTACATGAGCTGAGGGATTGAGGATTTGGGGGATCAAAACTGAGAAATTGCCCACAATTTCATCATTTGTAACTTTGCTGTATAGTAGTAACATAGCATTAAAGACATTTCCAAGATTTCGTTGTGAGTGAATTTATAACTTCTACCAAGGTTCTGCAATCATCATGGTCTATCTTTGGTAGTGGTACCACAAGCAACAATCAAAGAATGTAGAACAGTTGGCATAACAGCCAATGAGAAATTTTGTAGGTTTGAATCAGGGAAATATCCAGAGAAAGAACTTGCAGTCTGTGACCTGAATCTTACTGGCCAATCCCAATTAGACTAGATCTACTGTAGCAACTGCTGAACTGTGAGTCAACATATAAATATGATCTGTTAATTCAATTGGTATATTCCGTTTGGAACTAACAATGGATTCAGATCTTTGGAAATTGTGTCACCCTCCAGATGTTGTTGGATTGCAAATCCCAGCACTCCTAACCATTACCTGTGCGTCTAAAAGTTCCTGCCTCAAAATAATTGGAGGGTGCTGTATGCCCTTAAGGTTGAGCCACACATTTATTGCTTGGTGACTGTAAGATCAAGAAAAAACACTGAAAAAACATAAAAGATACACTAATGGGGAGGTTAAGTGGATTCTGTTGCTCTCAAAACAGTCCTTTGTGCAAGGTTCTCAACTGCACATCATTCAAGGAGGGCAGGCAACCAGAACTTTCTCCCACATAGTTCATTACAGCATGTACTGTACTGAAAACCCACAGGTTCATCTGCCTGGCTGGCTTTCAATAATGTTTTACAGGATACTGTGTAGCCACTATTGAATTTCAGCAAATTTTCTTGAAAAGAACATTTTATTACCTTACCAGGTAATAGTCACACTGACTGACCTCATTCGCCCACTTGCTTTCACAGTCATCTATCTTCACACTATTAAGTTCTATAATTTGTCTTGGATCCGTTTGTATGGCTTTGGTTCTAGCAGGGGAGTATCTTGTTTGTTTTGATAGTTGCCCACATTTTAAAATCAAATGAGGTTAAACATTTCATATCCATCAACAGAGGCAAAAATTAAAACCCCAGCAGGCACTTCAGCATTGGCCTTTCAGTTATTTTTGTCACTTTCTATAACTTAGGAGCAGTTGGACTTTGTGGTTGAACTAAGTCCCATCTTTACCATCAGCATAATAATAATAATATAATAACTTTATTTTTAAACCCCGCCCCATCTCCCTGCAGGGACTCGGAGCGGCCTTACATGGGGCCATGCCCGACAACAATACAACAGCAGCAATAAAACAATAAAACAAATATCGAGAATAAAACAAATGTCACATCAGTAAAACATCAACATCAGTCATAAAAGTCGGCATACAGCATAAAATGATTAAAAACGGGAAAGCTAAAGCTAAAGCTAAATGATTAAAAATGGGAAAGCATGGCAGATTGGGTCAGGATAGTGAAGGTTGGAGTCCAGCTACACGCACATTTGAGGAAATATTTCCCCATATTGTGCTAATGATTGTTTTTACTGTAATTGATGTTTTTATTGGATAACTGTTTTATTGCTGTGTTTTGATATTTGATTGTTTTATCGGGCAAGGCCTCATTATTATTATTTATTATTTACATCACTTTTACCCCGCCTTTCTCTCCGAGGAGACTCAAAGCGGCTTACAGTAAGCCATGTAAGCCGCCCCGAGTCCCTTCGGGGAGATGGGGCGGGGTATAAAAATAAAGTTATTATTATCATTATTATTATTATTATTATTATTATTATTATTATTAATGATGGGAACTATAGTTAAAAACATCAAGAGACCACCTGTTTCAGAAAGAAAGGGTGGTTTTCAAGGTGGGAGCAGAAATGGCCACTATCAACAAAAAATGTCCAAAACTGTATCTATACAGCCAAAATAAAGTAGACTCACAATTTAACTGAAAGTACACTCACTATTCAGCTGCTGCCTAGATAATCCATGGCAGAATTTGCAGTAGAAACACTGCATCCAGTTATTAATGTGGGTCAGGTTTGATCACTGTCCATCTCCAATGGATGTGCTACTTCATCATCACCAGCAAGCAGTTCACTTGCAATGTCACATTCTTGCTGATGTCATGCCAGAGTAGCCAGCCATGCAGAAATATGATGTTGCTAGAAAGCCTTTGATACTGAATTTCTTTCTGGCAGTGTTGCAGTGGCAGCACTGATCTCAATATGCACTTGAGTTCTGGGGATGCTCTTGGACTACACTGTAGCAGCTTCAAAAAGTGCTGATCCAGCTTATCTAGGTTGGCAAGTGTAGACATGGCCAAAAAACAAAAACAAAAAACAGAACAGCATATACTAATTTTATGTTCAAATTAGAAGTCATTCTTATAATTTAAACACTAGGGAAAGAATCGGTGACCAGCTGACCAATGCAATGGTGCAATTGCTGTCCTTGTGCTAACTGTGGATAAGCAAACTCATCTTCCTTCTTATGACTTGGACAGACTTGGACTGTTTGAAGGGAATCTTCACAAACAAGGTTGATGAGAAAGCATGCCCTCCAACATGTCACATATGAAAACTAGGATATGTACAGCTGAGCACTGTCAAAGTATATTCAAGATGGTAAAACTTGGAAGAAAGTACAGGTGAGAAGAGCCTGCAAACATTTGCTTTTGTCTGAGCTTCATGAGAAATGCCCTCCATGCCTCTGTAAACTAATTTAGTGCAAGTTACTTTTTCACTTTACCCTTAGTTTGGAGTAATTGAAGTAAGCTGAGGACCAATTTTGCCCATGTGATGAGATAAAATAAAATAGATTTAATCTGCAGAACAAAGCCACTGGATACCAAATGTGCCACGAGGTTGACATGCAACTCAGCCCTTTTGATAGTCAGAACTTTTTTGAGCATGCACAGAGTTCAGTACTTTTGTTCTCTCTGATTAGTAGGCACTGTGATTTTTTTTTCCAGCAGCTTGCATTCCCTTTCTGTAGCTTACATCCCTCCCCTTCCCCCCTTCCTGCTGAACTCTCAATTTTCCCTTCAAGGCCCTATCTTTCTCTCTTCCGGTCATAAAGTCCTTTTGAATCCTTTCACCTACTTTCATCTCCCTCAATTGCCTGTCTAAGACTTCTGTTTTGCTTTGTTTTGACTAACAGACTGGCAGAGTGAAAATTCTTTTCATCTCCTCCAACTCCCCCCCCCCCACTCTGTTTTAATCTTACTTTTCTAACTTCCTTAAAACTTAATTTTGCTGGTAATTCTTTATTTTTCTAGCTCTAGCTACAACAGTGTTTGATTATATATGTGTGTGTATCATTAATCAGATCAACAGCAGAAACTTCTGGAGTTACAAATATATTTTCTCCTTTGTTTTGATTAATAAACACTAAAAGAAGACAACGTCTTTTTTTTAAAAAAAATACCTATATATTTCAGCAGATGGTCAGAAACAAGGGAGGGGCTAGTGAATGTGGTGTAAACAGTTCCAAGGACATCTGATGCAATCTAGCTGAAAAGTTACCATGCTCTTTTTTCACATGTGGGGGTGGAATAACCTTCATTGAGACCTATTGGTGTCAAAGATTTCAACTTTTAAAATGCATTCAGCTTCCTTTCTCAGCAGAACATTTTCATCCTTTCAAACTATCTTTTTCAGAACCCAAAAGTACACGTGTGTCAGCCAATCTCAAGCTGAGTACAAAGGCTACATGTGAGAGGAAGGAGAAATGAAGATGTATCTGCACTATAGAATTAATCCAGTTTGACACCACTTTAACTGTCATGGTGCAATGCTACAAATTTAGGAAGTCTTTTGCCTTCTTCTCAAAAGATGTTGGTGTCTTACCAAACAACAAATCCCAAGATTCCATAGTGGTAAGAGATAGCACGTCCAGTCACATTAATCCCAGAGACATTTTCCTCGCACTCTGAAGACTATAGAACCTAGGTCCTAAGGATCAGGAAATCCTCAGCTCCTCACCTGCATTTGGAAAAACTACTCTGCTGGAGTACAATTCCTGAAATCTCCATGCCAGCATGAGCAGTGTCCATTTTGCATAAGGTAAAGGTTTCCCCTGACATTAAGTCCAGTCGTGTCCGACTCTGGGGGTTGGTGCTCATCTCCATTTCTAAGACAAAGAGCCGGCGTTGTCTGTAGACACCTCCAAGGTCATGTGGCCAGCATGACTGCATGGAACACCGTTACCTTCCCACCGGAGCGGTACCTATTGATCTACTCACATTGGCATGTTTTCGAACTGCTAGGTTGGCAGAAGCTGGAGCTAACAGCGGGCGCTCACTCCGCTCCCCAGATTTGAACCTGGGACCTTTCGGTCTGCAAGTTCAGCAGCTTAGCGCTTTAACACACTGAGCCACTGGAGGCTCCATTTTGCATATCCTCCAACATTTCAAAGATGAGAACTAGGACATAAATGGCTAAGTAATTTCAGAATGTGGTCCAGGTGGCAAAAGATACTCATGAAAAAGAACACTCAACCTAGGAATGGGCCCACCAGTTTCCTTTCACCTGAGAAGGACAAGGTTGTCATTTTCTGATCTCTTGTACTTGTTAAGTGCAAATTAAGGACAAGTAGGTTTAGGTGAGAATAATTGGGGGTATTTTAAAAGCAAATGAAAAATTAGGATGATTGAAGATCGTGCTTGCCAGATTGGGACTGTTGGGGGGGGGCATTCTGTTGGCTGAGGAAATTTTGGAAGGTTTAGCCTAAAACAGTAAATTTCCCAAGCTCTGCTTCTCATTTTTCTTCTCTACATTAATGCTACAGTATGTGCTAATCCTTGCTCTCTCCCCTCCTATTTTATAACTGCATTGTCATCTTTTTTCCAAGTCCTATAAACAGCACAATAGCAGCTTCTTCATGTGAAGCTCTTTGATCACAACTAAAGCATGGCCCCATAAAAACATGAATATCAAAGCCCTGACATGTATCAAAGAGGCTGTGGTCATGGTGGGAAGACTTACATAAGTAGATATGACTTCCAGACAATCTTGGTCCACCATACCCCTTATTCCACCCCTTCCCCTTACTAGCAAATTAGCAAATTTACTAGCAAATTAACTTCTTTATCGGCCATCTCATTGTTCCTTTTGCTGGGCCAGATTCCTACAATAGCTAGCCAAGTTGAAGCAAATGAAACTATTGGGAAAGATGCAAATGGCTTTTTACATGGATCAGTACCAGCTGTAAGGAAAGGTGAAAGGGAAAATGATACAAACGGCCAAGGATTTGAAAGCCTATAGAGGATTTGAAAACCCACAGAGGTCTTCCTTGATGGATCCAGGCAAGAGTTTAAAGGAAGGGTCAGATGGCATCTGCAGCCAAAGGGCAATGTGGTGGCTTATGGTGAGAAGACTCCCTCCTCACTTCCCCTTTCCCCCATTTCTTTTCTTTCATGACAGCTGTGAAGAAAATCCTGGACGCCTTCCTAATGCACATGCTGTAGATGAGCCAGGACATCTGGGGTTGATGCAGAAACTGTTGGGTGAGATGGGCTTGTGTAAATTAGGCTAGAGATAGACATGAAGACCCCATCTGACCTTAATATGTTTCTCCCAGGAACCATTGTGCCCCTAAGATTTTATCCTTACCATGCTTTAAGGTGAGAAGGAAAAAAATGGCTTTTCACCTATCCAGATGAAAGCGAAGATAAGGAAGATTGAAAAGCCAATGCCATTTGAAACAAAATGTAATCCAGGAAGACCAGATAGACAGTCCACTACCAACAGCAAAAACAACATTGTTTTTAAGTCATAAGCTAAGCTGGAGGATTCTGAGAGTACAAGAAGGGAATATCTCTGGGCTCTGCTTAAGAGTTTATATGCCATAGACACATTTCAGAAATGCATGTATCTCCCAAGATAGTATCTCAGTATTCGGTTGGAGGGCTTGAGCATGTTTAGCATTTGCTGGATTACATTCTCTCCCTTCTTGCATATATTGTATTTTGGATAATACAGCATGACCCAAGTACCCACAGGACTCATGGTTTCAGCATCCAACAGAATTGTCTAGGTTCAGCTTAGCAGTTTTCTACATCCTGTAATTCTATGGTATGCATCCACTGGAAGTTATCATAGGAATTCTCTAGCCACTTCATCACACAGTGCTTTCTTAACATCCTAGGACACTTCCCTGCCAGTCCATCATCAAATGGACATGCTGCCCATCACGTGGCATTGCTGGACTTCTGGCAGAGACCCCACCCACAACCAGAGTGGAAGCATCCTAGGAAGTTTTCCTCCAAATACAGGAGCCTTCCCCTGTTGTGCTGGCTCTAATGGAGCCAGCAAGGATCCATGCCTCTTCAGCAATGCTTCTCCAATGTAATGGGGAAAACATTGCTGCAACAAAGCAGTGTGTGGGGTGACAGAGTCACCCCTCATCCCTGCCATTTCTCCATGGAGGGTGGCAAAACAGTACGGGGAGAGTCCCCCATGTGATGAAGTCCTTTGTCCTAAGGGCAACAAGGGTCTCTATCCATGGTTTTCCATATCCATAGTATATTCAGGAATGTATTTTCTGTGAATACCACTCATATTGTTTTTTTAAATTATTACAGATGAAATGAAATTATGTATGGACTATGGCAAACTTTTTCCATTGTACAAAATATCACCTATGTGGTTATTTCCAGTCTTGATTATTAATTAATGACCTTTATATTTTGTTCACAATAAATTCTTCCATATTTTTCTGGACCAGTGGATCCCGACCTTTGGTTCTCCAGGTGTTTTGGATTTCAGCTCTCACAATTCCTAACAGCTGGTAAACTGGCTGGGATTTCTGGGAGCTGAAGTCCAAAAAACCTGGACGGCCAAAGGTGAGGAACCACTGTTCTAGACAAATAGAAATATATCCAAGAACAGAATATTTTCTTTTTATGGAGAAAGCCTACTTCAAAGTTGTTGTGATGATTAAAAACTGGGTAGGAGGCTTTATATTCTCTCTGGATTTCTAGAAAGGAAAAGGAGTAATAATGATGTTGTGTTTTTTCTTAGGAAAGCATTCTTCTATGTAAGTTTCTGATTACACAGTTTTATTGGAAGAGTTTGTTCAGAGGGGGACTGCCCTTGGTGCCCTCTGAGATTGGGATAGTGTGACTTGCCCAAGGTCACCCAATAAGTTTGCATAACCAAGCAGAAATTCAGACCTTGGTCTCTCAGTGCCTTAGACCAGTGATTCCCAAAGTCTGGTCTTTCAAGTATTTTTAATGTCAACTCCAAGAATCTCGGTCCATTAGTTGGGGTTTCGAAGAGCTGAAGTCTAAAAACACCTGGAGGACCAGAGTTTGAGAATCTTAGCCCTAGATTAACATTCAAGCCACTATCAAGAACTTTTACTTTAATTGAAACATAGAGATGTAGAAGAATGAGTCCCACGTATTTAATTAAAGGGATAGTGCTCTTTCCTTTAAAAATAATATATTATTGTATATGTTTCTATTTGCCTAGAACAACGCAGAAGACTATTATGAACAAAATATATAGGACATTTCTTTTCAAATGCTGTTCAGTTGATAACCACCAGACAGCAGCACTGTTTAGATGAGTGTTGAACAAGCTACTTTCAAGACATTTAGTTATTATATTGCATCATTACATGTGATATAACATGTTGCTAGTACATTAAATGAAACACTTCTCCTTTTCCATTAGTCACTGTTTTCCAGTGCCAATGCATTCCAGGAGCCTGCAAAAAAGTGACTTATATATTCAATTCCAATTTGTCTTCTCTCTTTTGGTTTGTAATAGAGGGAGAAATGCGCAAAAGAATACACAAACAAACCCACAGATGTAGTAAAAGATGGAGGAGGAGGATTATTCAATGTTATGTCCGTAAGAGAGCACAGAGTCATTTAAAACGTTGAATGCAGCTTCTTGAAATGTGTTTGCCTTGAGCAAGGTAGCTGTCACTTTCCCATATATTTACATCCATATGGCTATGGCCATATTTAGATAGATAAAGATACTGATTAGGGACCTCTTTGTACAGTTACTGGCAAAAGGGAAGTTACACTGGGTGCCTCGTAGCAGATGTCATTAGGTTTGGACATTATCTTTGCAAGGAGTGGATTAGGGACCTGAATATGTTTAGCCTGGAGAAGAAGAGGCTAAGGGCACATGATAGACACACATATATATATATATATGCCAAAATATGTATGTAAAAGTATGTATCTATGTTTGTTGGTTGGTTGGTTTATACCACAAAGGTGTCTACATGGCTTGATGGATCTGGACCAAAATTGGCACACATGCATTACTGATTACATCAATTCAGTTCTGTTCTGCTGTCTGCTGAGAAGTCCTGTGTCCATTGTCTTCAAGTCTGTATGTCTTGATTACTGCTTTCAGTAAAACTTGTATATAGTTTTACCATTGTCTCTGATGTCTCTTCGTTCTGCATTCCACTGATTCCATCCAACTACTGCTGTGCTGCTATTACTCTGACATCTTAAACCCAGAACAACAGACGTACAATGTAATTAGTTGCACCAACTCACACAATATCCTTTCATGAGAGATCTAAAATAGTCTTTCCTTTGTCCATGTGGATAAATTCCTTCCAGCAGCTTATGAAACAAGAGCACACTTCAGACTCTGTGTGTGTCTCTCTCTGCTTCTCTCTTCCACCTGGATAGCTCAAGCCTGAACAAAATTGCAACAGTATCAAAAACTCCCAGGCTTAACAGCTCTCCAGACATGACTTAACCAATCAGCTTCATGCATTTTATTTTGCAGTTGATGCACAAACATTAACTGATTTCTTACATATCATAACACGTTGCCACATGGCCCTTTCCTCCATCATATGGGGAAAAAGAGACTAAAGTGCACTTTTCTCTCCATGGTTGAGGAGGAAAGGCCTTCTGGCACTTCCCCTCCACTTCAGGAGGAACGTGGTCAGGGCCTGCTGTGCGTCAAATGATGGCGCTTGGCAGGCCCCGTTCAAGTAGCAAAACGGGGCCATTTTGCCCCACGTGAAGAGGTCCTCTGAAATCATTTTGAAAGGAAGGCTAACTTTTCTAAATTTAGCTTTACAACCTCTTCCCCCATCAACCATAAAAATGACAGAAGCAAGGAGAACAAATTCTATCAACATGAGAAGTAATTGGCCTTGCCCTGAATTGCAGAATATCCAAGGTAAAATTCGAGACCATTTCCAAAGAAAATGTTAAGTCAGGACAAAAAAAAATACATAAATACCCAAAGAGCCATCTTGCCTCATATAAAATCTCCAATATCAAAGATCTGCTTCACAGTGTGTGTTCCTTAGTGGCTTTTATTAATTGTTTTACTACTGTTTACATCAAATTTACAGCATTCTCCCATTTTTAAGATCTTCAGCTGATGTGTGTTCATAGCTTGTCTCTCTCTCCTTCTCAGTCTCTCATCCTGTTTTATGTCATTTTGATATTTTTATAAGCCACTCAGGATACATTTTATAGGAAAGTGCGTTAGAAATGTCACAGATAAATAAGTGCATTCAGGTGTGTGGGAGGCTAAATGAAAATTCAGCTTTAAACTGAATGGTTTTTCATAGCTTTTTATCTTTCTAATCACATTTTAGTCTTCCAGGTTTTTATAATACCGAATAGTTTAATTCAGTTTTAATGTTCATTTTTGTATATTTTAAGCCCTATTGTTTGTATGACTTTGTAACTTCCAATTTTAAGGGACAGACAAGATAAGAATAAGAATGCAGCCACATACATGTTCTGATAAATGTAAAGATCCAAAAGAGAAGGCAAAACAAAGAAAGGGGATCATAGAATTAAAGAGAATTATTTGCTCTGTTTTTGAAATTTTATTTTTTAAATGCTTTTTTGATACACAACAGTTTTGCTTTCCAAAATGCTTGCATTTCTCAGCACAGCATTGTTGCACTCACTTTCTGTATCCATTTTCAAGTCAGTGAAAATGTTCAGAAATTGCAAAGCAAAAGGTAAATGTTTTCTCATTCACCTATCTCTTTGGAAAATATAGTTCAGTTTCAACAATTTAAAAATATATTTCCCCATCTCTGACCAACATTAATAGAGAATCATGTTAACACACGTCTCTGTTGCGTCTGTGGTGTGGATGTTCCAGGAGAAGTATTTCCCTGTGTTTGGTCTCCTTTCAAGAGAGAGGACTGGAGACTTAAAAGGCATTTTTGTAATATTTCAGTTTATTTACAAATATACAAGTTGAGCATAGGCGGAGATGAGCCCACACAAGACGACTGGGGGAAAAGCAGCCCTGCATCCTTTTAGCTTCAAGAGCTTTACTCATCTGTTTCTGTGCCTGCATGCCTTCCTCCCCCTCTCTCTCTAATAGCAATGTCTTTGAGCTCCTGAAGCAGAAAAATATGAACCTTGATGGTATCATCCTTAACTTAGGGCCCTTCCAGACAGGCCCTATATCCCAAGATCTGATCCCAGGTTATCTGGCAGTGCAGACTCATATTTTAAAGACTCAGTTTAAAGCAGAAAGCCTAGAATCAGATCCTAGAATATAGAGCCTGTGTGGAAGGACCCTTAGGGGTGAAGAGAAAGATTTGGCCTTAATCAAACAAGATCTAGGTATGGAGAGAGCATTCACGGTTGATCCTCCACACTTGTAGGTTTAGCTTTTACAGATTTGATTATTTGCCCCAGTTTGATTGATATATCTGCCCGAATTCCTAGAAGGGTATTTTCTAGAAATTTCTAGATCCTCCGCACAACTCTATCACATTCCGGCAAAAGCTGCCAATAGAGTTTTGCTGCAGGACCAGTGCTATAGAATGAAGGCCGGGCTGTGGCGCAGGCTGGTTAGTAGCCAGCTGCAACAAATCACTCTGACCATGAGGTCATGAGTTCAAGGCCAGCCCGTGGCAGGGTGAGCACCTGTCAATTAAAAAATAAAAAATAGCCCTTGCTCGTTGCTGACCTAGCAACCCAAAAGATAGTTGCATCTATCAAGTAGGAAATAAGGTACCACTTATAAATGGGGAGGCAAATTTAACTAATTTACGACGTTGGAATGAGGAAGTGCTGTCACAGTGGATGATGAAGCAGCTGCTCCCCCTGTGGCCAGAATCAAACATCCCCACAGGAGAAGGTTAAATTGCCTCTGTGTCCGTCTCAGTCTCGGTTCTATGTGTATGGGCATTGAATGTTTGCCCTATATGTATATAATGTGATCCGCCCTGAGTCCCCTTCGGGGTGAGAAGGGCGGAATATAAATACTGTAAATAAATAAATAAATAAATTTAATAGGCTTTTTCCTTAATCCCTCCTTATTATCCAACATATTCGCTTATCCAATGTTCTGTCGGCCCGTTTATATGAGATAAGTGAGACTCTACTGTATAACCTAACACCATCAAATTACCTGATGTCACTTCCTAGGATGCCATAGAGTTGTATGAAAAAGCCTAAAGATTTGGGATGGAGGTATGGCCTTTCATCTGCTTCCGGTCTCAGGCACGATGGAGGTGCACCTACCTTGACTTCTCACCCACCACAGCCAGGCTAATGGTAATTGGGATAGAAGGATGGCCTTTCATCTGCTTCCGGGCCTGGGCATCTGGGAAATGTGCTTGCCTCTTCTTCTCTGTGGCCAGTGCCGTGGCAGATGGGACAGAAGCAGGGCCTTTCATCTCCTTCTGAATCTATACATGATGGAGCTGAGCCTAGCACTTCTTCTCCCTCCCTTCCTCCTTCTCATCCTCCTTCTCCAATATGAAAAGTGGGTTTTTACATTTGCTGGACTCTAATCTCAGTCAATTTTACATGATTTCCCAAATTTCTCAATATTCCAGAGAGGCGTGTTTTATGTAGATTGTAGGAATCAGTTCATCTGGCACTGAATATGTGCACCATTTAAATTAATTAGTTATTTCTTCACCAACTCCTTATCAAATCTGATTTGTTGTCCTGCAAGATTATTTACAATTCTTCTTTGGAGAGAGGACATAGACAAAATATGGGCACATTTGCAGTTTCTTTGTCATCTGCTAACATTTCATCATCCTAGATGGAGAATAAGCCTAACATTTCCTTTCCAGACTTCACAAATTTGGCCCACTCCACACTTAATACACAAGCACAGCCTGAATAAAATTAAACTCTCTCCTACTCTTTCATCTTTGCAGCTGCTGACACACTGCCTTGAAGTATGTGTCTTTTCATACAAGCATCATGGCAAAGATCCTACACTGAGGAGCCAGTTCTTCACTTTAGGCCCATAGAGTTATGCAACACTTCTGCAACATTGCCTTGATTTGGAAATATAGTCTTACACAATTAACTATGTAATTCAGTGTACATGTGCACCCATGTATGATGTGCTGGAGCATCCATGTTCAATGTGTTTGAACATCCATCTGCATTCACATCAAAGCAAAATGTTCACTTGCACCCATACATAAGGAGCATTTACATCCATGTGTGGTAAGCATATACAATCATGCATAGCTGTGCATGTACAAATGCATGGGGGCACATGTGGTACATATCCAAATTCACACACAATAACATCACATATAGAGCCTTGCTTCCAGATTCTTGAATGTTCAGCAGCTAAGTCAACTTATATATGTGTGAGGCATGAATAGGATTCCAACTCATTGCTAAAGTCATTGGTCAAGATATCTTCCATTTGTCAATGTTTTATGACTCATTTAATTTTTACAAGTTAGATTTAGATTACAATTCCCAGAATTCCCAATATTTGGAGTTGTAGTCAAAAAGGCTAACATTTTCAAGCTGTTCTGTTTCATGAAAACTATACAAATCTGATCCACCATCATCATATTTTTGAGGGTTTTAGCAGGGGAGAGCAAATATTATTTATTACCCTTTTGTTTAGATCGTGATGATCTTGTCTTTGGTCATAGTCATTTTTAGTTTTGGGGTAGAGCTGCATAAAGTAAAAAGTCTAAAGAAAAGTTAGAAATTTTATTTTAGGTTCTAAATTATACTATTTTCTTCCGCATCTTCTTCTTCTGCTTTTTTTTTGATGCTCCACTTATAAATTGGGTTTATGAACAAATAGATTACATTTAACAGAAAAGAAAGTTCAGCTCAAAAACATCACAAAATCAAATCCTAAAAATAAAGCAGAACAGGTTGTCAAGTAGAATTGTGATCAAAGTCCCTCTTAAGTGGTAGGAACAATTTCCATGTGTCCATTCAATGCACTTGAAATGATCAGTCCTGAATACTCATAAAGAATTGTTCATTAATAAAAGTCATTCATGATCTGTTACGAATTAATCTCTTGGTTGAGTCAGTAATTCCTTCCTTGAATCTACATGGAAGTGGAAAGAATGTAAGACAGCTCTGTTTTGCACCAGATGTTCTGGTGTGAACAGTGCATAATAAAGCAAGGAAGCTGCATAAACAATAGTGTCTGACTCATATTGGGAGCCTGTGACTCTGGTGGTTTGCAGAAGAAGGATTCTATATTTTGTAAGTGAAGCCAGCTGCACTGGTTCTGCCATACACAGATATCTCACTCTTAGAGAAACACTGTAAAACCTGTTGAAAGACCATATGGAGCAGTCACTCCCAGTAATGTTTCAAACATTGAGCGGACCTCATCACATTAGGAAATACTCCATTTGTGATACAGTTTGAGAATGATTTTGAATGAGTCCCATTACATAATGTTCACCACATCCCATCAGCAATCTGTCGAAATCCATCTGCAAAACATCACAGAAATTGAGTATTTGCACACAGGATTCTAATTGTTTTATTTGAAATAGTATGGAGTTTTCGGTCTCTGGAGTGCTGTTTTTGCGTGTGATTGGGAAATCAGTCTGCATTCCATCAGCAGCAATACGACTTGAAATTGTGACCCCGGACTGTTCATGATGGAAGCAGCCGTCATTTGTGTTTGGAACATCTGAGAAAGATCTCTGGAACTAAGGAAATCAAAAATTGTCATATCCCATTATATTTTTAATTTTTTAAAACCAGAATCTGTACAGTTTCTTTTTATGTAGTCCATAATTATTACACCTCAAAGGGAGAAGCAGCATTGTCAGAAGCTGCTGCCGCCTCTGCATTACCTCGAGTTCAGCCTCATAAAACTGAAGTAGAAACTGCAGCAGCATCAGTAGATGCAGCAAAGAAGCCATATTTAATGACCCAATAATATTTGTTTAGAAAACCGATAAGATTAGATTCCTCAGAACTCCTTATTAGAGTCCTTAGAACTCCTTATTTCAAAGGTCGCAATCATTTACTCCATGAACACAAGAACATCTTCAAATCTTGCGAGAGAGGTAGTTTGAGACTTTGAGGCTACATCACTGCACAGTTTTAGGGGGAAAATTTTAAAGCTCACAGAGTGGCATAGGAAGACTTCTGAAGATAAAATAGTAGTTTTTAAAAGTGATAAGATCAATATACATCCTGTCTGAAAACAGAATGTAATCAGTCAGGGAAAAAAAATGGGATGCCTACTGATATAAGTGGATTATATCCCAATGTGATAAAGTCCTGCATTGGATGAATGGTTTGATGCATTAGTGGTAGTGATAATATCTGAAGGGCAGGAGTTTATCCTGAGAGTCACATACACAATCTCACACACAAAAGAAAGTCTAAAACTTCAAGCAAGTACACCAATCCATAACAGCAAGCAGTTCAATTCATTGTCATCTTCACCAGAAATAGGTATATGTAAAATAAATGTTCCCAAAACACTTTGCATAGGAAGACAGTAGTTAAATATGTTGAAAATGTGTATCATAAACTACCATAAATATGCATCGAAACTCAGAGTGAATTGGATATTCTGTGGGCGGACAGCATGCAATATCTTTGTCTCTGTTACTCTCAACTTCTTGGCACCTTGCTTCTGACAACCTTAGCTACCATGTACAACAAATTGGGTGCAATAGAAACAATCCGTTGCTTCATGGATGACCTCTTCCTTTCACTACATATAGAAAATATAGTTTGTCATCAGGTAGACATACACATATATGGTAATTTCACAATCTGTCACCCTTGTTTTGTATGGTTGGATGATGTTGGTTATGTATGTGCACTTAATCACAGCATGCATGTGAGACATTTTACCTAGAACAGTAGTGAAAAGCCTGTTCCTCAACAGGTCTCAAATTCAGATTTGGAAAGGATTTGGAGACCTTCCTTCAGCAGTAGGAGGAGGTAAGGGCATAGAGTGGGGTCAAAGCAAAATTAAGCGGGACTCAAATAAAATTCTTACTAGTTTGCCTAAAACATGCAAAATTATGTTTATCTGCAAACCTGAGTCTCAGGATTTTATTTCATGAAGCCACTATCTCATGACAGTCACATGATCACCTACAGAGGTGATATACCACGATGAGCACCTTTACACCCCTCGGCATTCATGAAACTGTGACAATTGACTAATCCGTGGTACCATGGCCATTTCAACTCATAACCCTGCTCTCCTGTGGTTTCGCTGCTCTATAGTATTTTTAAAATATGTTTTAAAGTAGCTTTGCAATTACAGCAAAACTTAGTAAAATAAATAAATAAATCTTCAAATGAAATAGTTCCTGCCTCAGGAATAAGGAAGACGAGTAGAGGACATTGGGAGTGGAGTAGAATCCCATCCTCTGATGTCACTTCAATAACACCTTGCTGGTAAAAAAATGCTGGCCAAAGGTCAAGGCCGTACTTTAATGCTAGTTTCTTCCTTTGTGCAATAAAGTCCTAAGTGTCAAGCCAACTTGAGCTCATGGAAACCCCTACTAATCTGCAAAATTGAGTTCCTGTGTCATGCAAACCCTTAATTATCTGCAAACATTAGTAAATCTGGCAAGCAAACCCTCACAGATCAGCAAATCTGAGTTCATGCTCCATGTAAACCCTTGTTAGTCTGCAAAACCAAGCTTTCTGTCATTCAAACTTCAGGACTACAGATAAGATCTCCTGTTTCATGTAAAACTTTTTCTCCTTAGAAGAAACTGAAGCAATCAGATGGGGACCTTCCATGGCCCAAACTGGACCTGCAAGCCAGAGCTTGGCCAAGGAGAAAGAATGTCCTCTTCAGCTACTTGGATGATTAGTCAGTTCATCTCAATGACAAACCATTTTTAGAAGTTATGATGTACTATGTGGTTTATAAATCTTTGTGAAATAGCACCCTTGCCAAAGATGAATTCAAACATTTTTTTTGTCCCTGTATGAATGAGCCATGTCCAAAACACAAATGCATGAGAAACCACACTTCCTGCTACATGGATCAGCATTTTTGTTGATTTTCCTGTGTGAATTCTTAAGGGTATTACCTAATTCTAAAGAAACAGCTAGCTTGCCTGCTGACAAAAGCATATTGGTTTTTTTCTTCTTCTTTTATACATTTGCATAGGAGGATCTTGAAGTTTTGCCCCATAGTTCAGTGGTAGAAAAGATATTTTGCCCATAGGAGGTGTGAATATCAGTCATGGGCATCTTTAGATTAAAACAGTTTGAGGTAGCAAGGCTATACATTTTCCACAGAGACTAAAATACCCAACTTTAGTCTAGCTGAAACAATGATCTCACTGACTCAGCATATGAAAACTTAGGACTTCATCCCATGGGATAAATACAGTGTTTGGGATCATTGTTTTCCCCTTGAGCTTCGCAAAGCCCTGTTTTGAAATTAGATTGATAATTTTCCTACCTCCATTACATGGTTTTCCTCTTTCTGCTTTCTTTTCTGAATATCCATTTGCCTTCTAATCACATGGGAGAGATATTTCTCCTCCAACTGTTTCCTTCCCCATTTTCTTAGAAATGGTGAAATACCTGGAAGCCACAATATGAGCTTGTGTCATGATGGGCTCTGTTGGTTGCCGTTTCTTAAATGTGTAGAAACGTTGATTTTATTGCATGTGATTAAGTCCTTTATTTAGTCACAATATATCTTTATAGACATGCTGTGACGGGTATTAAGAAGTTCAAAAACTATTTTCCTAATTTTAGAGCCCTTTCACACTGTACAGTTATAGTGCTATGATTCAATTCAACTGCCATGGCAATATTCTATGGAATCCTACAGAATTATCAGCCAGAGAGCTCAACTGCCTCACCAAATTACAAATTTTAGATATCCATACAATGCAGCCAAGGCAATTAAAGCAGAATCATGGTACTATAATTTGAAGTGTAAAATAGCCGTCAATTTCTATATGCTTTAATTGTACACATGATGCTAGATTTCTGGAATATAATTTAGAGATGATTACATCTTTGACACAAAATTATTTATTTTTTTCTGTCCCCCAACAACCCAAGGCATACATAGCTCTTCTCTTTTGCACTTTATCCTAAGCAGCCTGACAGAAATGCCAGTTTGAGAGAAAGTGGCTGATGACCAGAGGGTTTCATAGGTTATAAGGGATTGGGACCAGTATCCTCCTAGACTCAGTTCAACCATTTATACCATGGAAAAACATTGGCTTTTTTTGTCTAAATCTTGAAACTGGGGCACACACATATTAAACACCAGATCATCCAAAAAACTAACCAACTCTCATGTTGTTTTATTTATTTTTCAAAGCACTTTAAAAGAAACATTCTGGTCATATTAAAGTTGTGCGCAATAAGCAACATTCAACTTGCAGTCTTTAAAAAAATCTATGTATTTATTTATGTGCATATGCAGGCAACAATAATTGACATTTAATCCATATTGCTTAATGACAACCCATTTCTATGTCTTGGGTTTTGGCCTAGAAATCTCTGAGCATAGGACAATTCTGAGTTGGCAACATTACTCATCAAGTGTATTTAGACACCTTGGTAAGATAGATTTTTAACTTTGTCAGATCCATGCACAGAGATACATCCATGCACATGCAGAGTGACTGCTTTCTGTGAAGAAAAACCAGCACAGTAAACCTCATGAATTACACAGTGTTCTCCTTGGAAAACAGAATTGCATAATATGTTGTTATACTACTGCACGTAGTAAAAATCATTCTTAGGCTATAGAGCCAGAAAAAACAACACATGAAAGGACAAACTGACTACAAGTTCGCTGCTTTGGATAGAGAAGGGTATCTGGCAAGGCCCTGTTACTTTTAGACCATGTGTTTTTCATTTGATTTAGTTCATCTAAGGTTCTTTCAGGGGGAGAGAATAAAAACCCAATAAATCTCCAACGAGAATAGCGCTGTATGGGTCTGAGAAACTCACCAGGCAAATCAGCTTGATTTGTCCACAAAATGTTTGTGTGTGTGTATCAAGAGCCTAAGAACTTAATTAAAATGAATGTTGTTGTTAATAGCTGTTGTTGGTACCCTGGAGATACAAAACTGAAAGAGCATCACAATTTCTTGAATTTCTGTAGCCTTCTTGGTACAGTGTCTTTATTCTCATTGTCCAAGACAAGTCCATAAAAAGCATTTGGAAAGATTCCACTGAACTTTCTGTTGTCTTTTCACTTTCTTATATTTTGCTGATAAGATCATTGAAATACACCTGGAAGGAGCTTTATCATGGCTCATGAAGTTCATCCTCGTCTTTCTACATCAAAGTTTACATTCACAAAGTGTTCTGCTCTAGTTGTTTAACGAATATTTACAAATGTTCTCGTTTTCAAGAAGAAAGGATGCCTTGACACTCTGGGACTCACCACTGAATAGCTATCCATTGTCACAAGGTGTTTCTAGAAAGACCAACAATCTCCACCTATTTTGTAAAAAATTAATAGATGGGTGATTCACAAATACATGACGCCCAGGTAGGGATTAGAAGCTATTGATGGGTTTTACCAGCTGCAATGCCAGTTTCCCTGCTTTGTGCAATAAAGTCAGTAGACTCTGTTGGAAATGTATTGCACCTTTGTAATATTGTGATGAAATTATATCTTTTTTATTGTTATTTTAGTTGAAGCAAACAAAAATGATTTTTAAAACCCCACCATACTCATAGGGAATTGCATGTGATGGTCTGTCTATCTTTCTGAGCCTACAGATGCCTCCACCCAAAGTTTTTTCCATTAGCTGGAGTACTAGTATAGATAATGTCTAGAATTTGATAGTAGAAGCATATCAATCGGGTGACAAGGTAAGTATTATCAATATGCAAAAATATGTAGGGAAGAGTAGGCTAGCTAGACCTGAACACTCTCCAATCAATAGGAAAACCTGGAATAAACAAGATGTATACAATCTTTAGAGAAAATCATCCCTTCGTTGGTTAGTTTTGTTGGAACAGTCAAATGGATTATTTTTGTGGGCAAGTTAAACAAACAGTATATAACATAAGCATCGCCATACGGTTTGATGAAGACAGACCTAATCCTTTGTTATTTGTTTCTGGATAGCATCCAGTGCTCTATGCTATACATTTCTATTACAGAACTAATCATAAGCTATGTGCCTGCAACAAATACCATTTGTTGTGTTCATAGCTATATCGGAGAACATTGTGAATTCCCAAAAGTCCAGTAGCACACATCCCAGGCAGAGCTCTTGCGTCAGCAAAGAGCTAGCCCCAATTTGGGAAATCTGGGTATATTCCAGTCCAGAACAGTCCTGGATTTAACCTTCCTGTAAATACTATAAACCAACTTGATAGAAATGAATTGAATGGCTCCCAAGGGAATGTTGCTGACTAGCTTAGCAAAGATTAATCATTTGCAGTTAATTCCAAAACGTTATTTCACATTTAACTACAATATTCTAGTCTGGATGGATACATATATTAGGGTGACTGTCAACAATTGATTTGTTATTTTGTTTATATTTCTCATTGTGGAAAAGAAAGCTAAAACAAACAATTACAAAAAGGAGTTGCTAGCGGTGAAATTCAAATCAGTCCATAGAGATACAAGTATGAATGAAGCTTTGTGATCCCAATCTTGTCTTTCATTTCTTTCTAATACTACAATATATTGAAAAACTAATTACAGAATTTTAAAAATTAAAATCAAAGCCCCCAATGAGTAAAGAGGTTTCATATTTAAATTTTGACATCTTCCTGCTTTGAAAATCATACACAAAGACAGAGATTCCAGCTGCAAGCCCAAAAAATATGAAAATAATTGAGAAAGAAACATTTCGTAGGATGTAGGAACACCATGACCTTGTCGATATTAGAATGTACTACCAAAAGGAAGTAGGAGTTCAGTGTGGGTGGTCTTTGCCTTCATCTGAGGCTGACAGGCAATCTTTATTGCTGAGTGGAGATTTGAACCTTGTTCTCCAGAGTTGGAGTCCAACGCCCGAGCCACTACATCATGCTGGCTATCATTCTGTCTTTGGACTAGGGCAAAATCTAAGTTGGCATACAAAATCCATGCTACTAAGACAGTTGAATAAACCTGCTACAGCCAGGTCTTCACTCAATGGCTGAACATATGCCTTCCATGTGGCAGGTGTCAACTTCAATTCCTGTCATATTAAGTTAACAGGGTTTTAGGTAAGACTCTTGGATACATCTCTGCTTGAGACTGCCCTGCCAGCAGCAGTATGTGGTCCATTCAGGGATGTGTACCTCATCCTGCTATTTCAGTGTGAGGCACCTCCTCATGAGGCTTGGACTACAAACAATCCCCAGGCATTGCCAATATGTTGGGCTCAATGAATCGGTGCACCCACCTTGGAGAGGAAGGCAGATTTGCATGTACAGCCAAAGCAGGAAACAGCAAGAAGCTAGGATTTCATGGATATGTGTCACGTAGAGCAGCAAACTAAGAGCACAAACCATCTCATCTAGAATAAAAAGAAAAACCCAAGCGTTGGCTGGGCTGCCCACAATGGCTCAGAATATTTTGTGCGTGGTAAAGAGGAATGCCAGATACATCTTAGTGGGAAGGAAATTCCTGGATTTCAAAAGACACACATTTGTTAGTTCGCAGAACAGGTCTCAAGACACCACAGTTTCAAGAAAACCTTGGAGAACATGTACCATAGCTTCATCATAACATTGTTCTCAAAATTGCACTCTAGAGCCATTGTGGTAACAGACTGGCAAACTTTACTTTCCCTTACAGGAGAGAGGAAAACCACTGTCCCAGCATGGTTCCCTTAGGTTACTGCCCAAATCACAAGCCTTCTCTTCTTTGCTTGCAACGTGCCTACCTCATGAATAACAGAGAAGAGGAAGAAAAGGAGACATTATAGATGAAGTATGGTGACACATAATGAGAACTGGAAACATTAAGTTAAGCAATTCAATTGGCCTGAACTTAACGTGATTTACAAATCAGTCTGAAGTTCCCAAATGCTACAGTCATTTTTAACTGTACTTTAAAAAGAAAGAACACAACACCTGAGTTTAAAGAAGCCTGAAAGCAACACAGCACAGTTTGGAATAGGAAAAAAATGTTGTCTACATGTCTAGTAAACATTGGGTAGAATGGTTCCTTCATCTTTGTAACTTAGAATGGTGCAGGATACTCTTCTGGCTACTTCCATCTGCAATATATAAGGATGGCTCTGCCATTCAGTTCAGAAAGGCAATTCCCCTAGTTGGCAAGACACCAGGAAGCCAAATTCACATTTCCCACCTAATTGACAGGGCTACCGTTGCTTGTACTCCCTGCCTTTCCAAGAATTGCTGTCATTAATAGATCTTTGCCCTGGACAGACTAAGTGGAACTCAGAACCTCTGTAGGGCCTGATTAAGATGATCTATCCCAAGAGGCTTATGGATTCAGATCTGATCTCTTTTTTCGATAGAGTTACAAGTTGGGTCGATACAGGGAATGCCGTGGATGTAGCGTACCTGGATTTCAGTAAGGCCTTCGACAAAGTCCCTCACGACCTTCTGGCAAACAAACTAGTAAAATGTGGGCTAGACAAAACTACGGTTAGGTGGATCTGTAATTGGCTAAGCGAACGAACCCAAAGGGTGATCACCAATGCGTCGTTTCCATCTTGGAAAGAAGTCACGAGTGGAGTGCCGCAGGGCTCCGTCCTGGCCCCGGTTCTGTTCAACATCTTTATTAACGACTTAGACGAAGGGTTAGAAGGCACGATCATCAAGTTTGCAGATGACACCAAACTGGGAGGGATAGCTAACACTCCAGAAGACAGGAGCAGAATTCAAAACGATCTTGACAGACAGAGAGATGGACCGAAACTAACAAAATGAAGTTCAACAGGGATAAATGCAAGATACTTCATTTCGGCAGAAAAAATGGAATGCAAAGATACAGAATGGGGGACGCCTGGCTAGACAGCAGTACATGTGAAAAAGATCTTGGAGTCCTTGTGGACAACAAGTTAAACATGAGCCAGCAATGTGAAGCGGCTGCTAAGAAAGCCAATGGGATTCTGGCCTGCATCAATAGGGGTATAGCGTCTAGATCCAGGGAAGTCATGCTACCCCTCTATTCTGCCTTGGTCAGACCACACCTGGAATACTGTGTCCAATTCTGGGCACCGCAGTTGAAGGGAGATGTTGACAAGCTGGAAAGCGTCCAGAGGAGGGCGACTAAAATGATCAAAGGTTTGGAGAACAAGCCCTATGAGGAGCGGCTTAAAGAACTGGGCATGTTTAGCCTGCAGAAGAGAAGGCTGAGAGGAGACATGATAGCCATGTGAGGGGAAGTCATAGGGAGGAGGGAGCAAGCTTGTTTTCTGCTGCCCTGCAGACTAGGACGCGGAACAATGGCTTCAAACTACAGGAAAGGAGATTCCACTTGAACATCAGGAAGAACTTCCTCACTGTGAGAGCTGTTCGGCAGTGGAACTCTCTCCCCCAGGCCGTGGTGGAGGCTCTTTCTTTGGAGGCTTTTAAGCAGAGGCTGGATGGCCATCTGTCGGGGGTGCTTTGAATGCGATTTCCTGCTTCTTAGCAGGGGGTTGGACTGGATGGCCCATGAGGTCTCTTCCAACTCTACTATTCTATGATTCTATGATTCTATGGGTTCCTGATTACTCTTGAAAAATTTCCTTTTGCCTTGGTTGGTGATATTGTTGAAGCCTTGGCTGATCTCTGGAATGAAGAAATGGTGGACACAATTGCTCCAAAGTATTCCTTCTCACAGAATGGAGACAAGTGAGCCTCGTGGTTCACAAGGGAGTTGAAACAAACAGTGATTATGGCAGAAAACCTATAGCCAGTCTGACTGAACACAGGCTAGAGCTCATTGGAAAGCCTATGCTGAAACCCTTCTTCACTACTGCCATTGCATCTGCACAGTATCATCAAGTGACACATCCTGGGCACTATCCTGTAGTGTCCTCCAGGGCTTGATTCTGTCTCTCATGCTGTTTAATGTTGACATGGAACTGCTGGGGAAGGTCATTTATTATTTCCAACATTTGTACCCTGCCCTTCTCATTCCGAAGGGGACCCAGGTCATCCACAGGCAGCCTTTGGATATTAATTATGGAGCAGTAGTGGTCCTTTGAGGTGCAATAAAATCCAGGAATTTTTCACACTCCTATAAACATTGGATCAACCAGACACCATCAATGCCTATTCCTTCTTCATGGATTCTCAGCAATTTCTCTTGGGAGATACAGCTTGCCTACTTAGAGATTTCCAGTGTTCACTTCAAAAACTTACAGCAGTGAAGAATGTGCCATGTAGGTGATTCCAGGGGTTAGTAATTGTGGACTCAAGCTTTTAATGCAGTGAACATCTTCATTAACTTTGGAAGATTTCATCCAAAAGGGGGATGTATTGTGTAGGGTTTTTTTTCTTCATATCAAACCAAGCAAAATATCAATTTTATTTCCTCATCCTTATTCTGTAAAAAGTATGGTCTGGCTTATATGCACACAAACTAGGAAAGATCCATCACCTTGCTCACAATAATAACATTTGCCATGATTTCATTGAATTGGGGAAGGTGTTTGTTGTTGTTTGTTGTTGCTGGTGGTGGTGGTGGTGGATGAAACAAACTTGCCTTTTGTACACATGTTCTGTTACTAAGTGCCCTTTGGCAGAGCAGATGATGTTTTCCTGTGCTTCATCCAAGCCAGCAGCCTTTTGTTTGCTACATTCCAGATGTCACTTTAGATGAATGTCATCCTGTAAGGAGTCAAACTGAGAAGGAATAGATGACTGGCAAAAGTACTGACATAAAATATGAATGCAACAGTTTTGTCATGTTACTGAGTTAGAGAATGCATTTTAGTATAGGATGCTTAGATGGATTTTAAAAATTGCAGCGGCTGCTCCTCTACATAAGATGAAAGACTACAAGAGAGTGAAATTCTAAATTATACTTCTAAATAGTGATGTAGTGAAGCCCAGGCCTAAAAGATGGAGCTGTTACGGTCTTCATTTTTTAAAAAAAAAATCTCTGGTTTTTTTTTTCCAATCTGCTCTGCGCTTTCAAATGTTCTTTCAGCAGTACAACTAGTAAGATCACTATGACTGTGGTGATCTGGATTGGCATAGGAAAATTACATCTGACGATCCCATACTTCCCCCAACCCATCTCTTCTAGAGATGCCTCAAGCAGTAGCTGTGGGTTAAATGAGAGGGACCTACCATGCTGGTCCCCTCTTGTACCACTATGAGCTGCTATGAATGTGCCTGCTAGTGTCTATCTCAGATCATACTGAGCCCTCCTGATATGCCTATCTATTCCCAGCAATACTGCTTCTACTAGGCCTGATAAATCTTATGATGATAGGAATGGAGAAGAAAAGCCAGCCCATCTCAGTATGAATCACCAACATGAATGGCATTACTGTGGAGATGTCTTAATACTAAACAAAACTAATGATGGCTATGGTGGTGGTGATGAAAATAATGAGGAAAGGAAGGAATACGAGAATACTTTGTTAACTAAGATAATATATACCGTCTATACCCGAGTATAAGCCGACCCAAATATAAGCCAAGGCACCTGATTTTAACACAAAAAACTGGGAAAACATTGACTCCAGTATAAGCCAAAGGTGGTAAATTTCAGAAATAAAAATAGATACCAATAAAATTACATTAATTGAGGCATCAGTAGGTTAAATGTTTTTGAATATTTACATGAAGCTCAAATTTAAGATAAGACTGTCCAGCTCTGATCAAATCATTATTCTCATCTTCTTCAATGTAAATGTGCTTATGTATCCTTTTAATAATAATAGAGTAAAATAATACATATAATAATAAATAGAGTAAAATAATAAATGCAATAATAATAATAATAATAATAAGATCAGAGTGAAATAATAAATGTATTATTAATAATAATAAAATAGAGTAAAATAAATGTAATAATAGCAACAATAATAGATAAAAATAATAAATGTAATAATACCAATAATAATAGATAAAAATAATAAATTTACCATATATTCTCGAGTATAAGCTGACCCAAATATAAGCCAACCAGGACCCTCACCCGAGTATAAGCCAAGGGGGGCTTTTTCAGTCTTAAAAAAAGGGCTGAAAAACTAGGCTTATACTCGAGTATATACAGTATGTAGCAAACATAGTGTTTCCTCTATCAAAATGTGAATCAAGGGAGCTATAAAATAATGGGGGAACATTTCACAATAAAAATGCTATAACAATAGCAATAATAAATGTATCTCTTGAATTGCTGAACAAAAAGGGAATAACAAAGTAATAATGAGAACTGAAGAATACATTTATTATGATCAACAGATCAGATAAAACAAGTAGAACCAAAAAATACTATTAATACAACATCCTCAAAGCTTTATTTGTTTGCCTTATACACCACAGTCCTGAGTGACATATGACTCAGCATCTCTCTTCTTTAAGCAAGATGTTTTCAACATAAATAAATTTATTTTTTGAGCAGTAACTACAGGATTCCTTCCTCACCATATTATTTTTTTAAAGTTATATTGTAATCATATGGGCTTCCTTTACACAGCTCATTGTAAAATACAATTTGGAAAATCAAAACAAAAAGCAACTTTGAGAATAATTGTTTATAATGGGTGAAGAGATTCAAATAAAAATGAAAAAGCTTTCTTGGGACGGCAAGGGGAAATATTAGATTTTAAGACCTCGTAATGCAAAATTGGAGACAAATGTTTTACAAAATGAACTCACTATGGAAATAAACAATGACAATGATATTAGCACATGGGCCTGACCTGCTTTGCAGCATAGAGTAATATGTTGAATGGAAAAAGTCATGTTGAGAGGCATTTTTAAATTATGTAGAATTTCCCATATTTCACATCCAGCTAAACACTTTTTTTTACAGAAAGGTGGGGATATAAATCAAATTAATGCAACCTAGGAAAAGAAATGACATAATACTAGGGCTATGTACATTCAGGCCTTTACATTTGGTGGGGCTAAGGACACAGGGCCCCTGTGAAATTGAAATACTGTTACATCGTAACTGTTGTGTCATGCTAAGAGTTCCAGTTCATCTTGTTTATTTCCTCTGTTCTAGGCATTAGTATAAAGAGATCTAAACCTGTGGGACATTCCCCTTAGTTGTTTATTTGAGATTATTATCCTCTCACTGCTTGGTACTTTTTATGTTTGTCCAACCCCCTCTATAGCCTTTTGATTGTTCACTCCAAGCCTTGATAAACTACTGTTCCCAACATTTCTACCTTCTTTTGTAAAGGATGATGGAGACCACACACCTTTCCCTCTGGACAAAACTAAATGTGACCATATCCTGACTGTCTAAACCAACAAGAGACACTATTATCCAATTTTGTTAATTTTAAGATTTTGCCATGGAGGAGATATGATAGCAAACTAGATGCAATTTATAGCACCTCTGGTGATTCAACCCTTTTTCTCACAAGCCCCAGTGGACATTATCTGCCATTGAATAGTTCAATAAATTATTCACTTAATTCTTCTTCTTTTTCTTCTTCTTCTTCTTCTTCTTCTTCTTCTTCTTCTTCTTCATTCACTCAGTCGTTTCCGACTCTTCGTGACCTCATGAACCAGTCCACGTCAGAGCTCCCTGTCGGCCGTTGCTGCCCCCAGTTCCTTCAAGGTCAAGCCATCCATCCATCCATCCTGCCCTTGGTCGGCCTCTCTTCCTTTTGTCACGCCCAGGCAACGGAGCACTAAGAACCAAGCACGGAGGCCAAATACAATCTAATATCTTTATTAAAGAAATATTAAAGTAGAATAAAAACAAGTAGAAAATGTAGTCCAGCAATAGACCTTTCAAAGAAGGTCAAATATAGTCCAGAAATATATTGTCCAATATATAATATTAGAGTTCAAAGTTGTAATCCCAAAACCGAAACACACTCTATTTCCAAGCCGTAGAGTGGGGAAAAGTCCAAAGTGTTTCTAAAGTTCAAAGTAAGTCCAAAGCAAGAACGGGAGACAAAACTAGATACTTGAGACAAAATCCAAGGCTGAAAACACAACGAGATAGTTCTTGAAAACTTGACAAGGCAAGGCAAGGCACGGCAAGGCAAGGAAACTGGAGCCGAAGTTAATCCTGAAGCTGATCTGTTGACTCTGCACGGATTTCTCGGTGTGGGGAACTTTTAAGGAAGTCCCATCTTCTTGCCGAGCAGGTTCCAGAGCTTCCTTTCCCAAGGGAAAGAGAAGCGAAACACATCTTCCTGCAGCTGCGATCCTCCCTGCAAATTTCCAGGAGAACTTAGCTAATTAACATTCTGACTGGCTGCTAATCTAGCATTCTTTCTTGTTTGTTCTTTTTGACCCCAACTAGCAGCATAGGACTCTTTTCTCGGGAAGGGAGGAGAGGCGCTGGGAAAAACTTGTTCAAGGTCCATTTTAATGGGCTTTTGGCAAAAAGTGTCAACAACAGGAGGCATCTGGAATGACTCCGTCTCCTGCTCAGGCAGCAAAAACCCCATGTTGTCGTCATCATTATCCATGATGGCGCTAGGGTTAGAACTCTGAGGCCCATGAGACATCACACCTTTTTCCTTCCATTTTCCCCAGCATCATTCTCTTCTCCAAGCTTTCCTGTCTTCTCATTATGTGGCCAAAGTACTTCATCTTTGCCTCTAATATCGTTCCTTCCAGTGAGCAGCTGAGCATTATTTCCTGGAGGATGGACTGGTTGGATCTTCTTGTGGTCCAAGGCACTCTCAGGATTTTCCTCCAGCACCAAAGTTCAAAAGCATCTATCTTCCTTTGCTCAGCCTTCCTTATGGTCCAGCTCTCACATCCATAAATTACTACGGGGAATACCATTGCTTTAACTATGCAGACCTTTGTTAAAAGTGTGATGTCTGCTTTTCACTATTTTATCAAGGTTGGCCATTGCTCTCCTTCCAAGAAGTAAAGGTCTTCTGATTTCCTGGATGCAGTCTGCATCTGCAGTGATCTTCGCACCTAGAAATATAAAGTCTGTGACTGCCTCTACATTTTCTCCCTCTATTTGCCAGCTAATGTGAATGCTCCCTTTTGCTTTGTCTACACATCTGATGATTATGAAATTAGTTGAAACACTTGCCTATTCCCTATGAATTCACATGATGACATTCAAATATGGATTCCATTTTGACCAGATGTCAGTAGATTTTTTATTATTAAAATGCCTGCCATGTGTGTCCACTAGATTTTTTAATGGACCTTTAAGCAATTAGGTTGTTTGTCTGAAAAAGAAACTAGGGAGAGAATTGAAAAGCTGGAGGATGGGTGAGTCAATGAGACCAATATGTGGCATAGTTAGCCCCTTAAGAATAAAATATGGCAGTAATAAGAGAAATACAGCAATGCCAGATGGTAAAGTTGCCAAGAATATTTGTATAAATCCTCTTAGCATCCAAGCATAGTGTATAGCACTGCTTCTGAAACTGTAGGTGCTGACCCCAAATGACGCCATAGCTCAATAGTGGGTCCTCAAAAACTGGCAATAGTAAAAGGTTTCTGAATGCCACCCACTTATACCAATCTGTTAGCAACAACATGTAGTTTTTACAGTGGACTCTGCAGAAAATGCTTCAGCTCTACTTCACAAAATGGAAAATCAGTGTCATACCCCAGCCACCTTTGGCTCTTAAACCTGATTCCGAAATGAATTATGACCAGGATGAAGCTTATTCTGACTTTTTACCTAGTCCACAGAGCGCTTTCCAATTACAGCTGCCGGCTGTTGATAGCCCGCCTGTTGATAGTTTGGATGATTCCTTAATTGGGAGAGAAAGCGAAAATATTACTCTCATGGCGGAACCAGATGTTTCGAGTTCTCCAGAGAATGTGTCCTTCAACAGAAGGGAGTTTCTCTATCGCCAGAGATCTGAGAAACAAGAACTCCACAGGAGTAACCGCTTGGCATCTCGAGGGTATAATGGATAGAAGGTTTCCCTTGGGAACTTTTAGGGAGTTTGGATCTTTGTTTGTGATCAATCTAAGTTCCATAAAAGTGCTTTCCACCATGGGCACTTTGCGGTGTCAACGTTGCTATTTCTTGGGGAAGCTTCACCGACTCTAGTTACTCCCAAGCCAAGCTTCCAGATCTCGGCGGTTAAGTTGAACTGTGACTCCAGAGTAGAACCGGATTAAATCTACTCCCTTGCCTTGTTCCTGAACCATGTGATCAGTTTGATCACATTCCTGCCTTGATATCAAAGACTTCCAAGTGACTTTGGACTTTGTTATTCAGCTTTGCTTTCTTGTTTTCCCCGCTCAGAAACTTTCCAACAGTTTTGAGTGTGTTTCGGTTTCTGGACTTTGGACAATAATATTGGACAATTCTCTCCTATCTTTTGGACTAATTCATATCTTTTCATAAAGGGCTATCATCCACTCAACCTTCCCACCTATTCATTCCTGGATTTATAGTTGCTTTAATAAAGATATTATATGTTTATTGGTCTCTGTCTGGTTTTCAGTGCTTGCACTGCCTTGGAGTGTAACAATCAGCCTGTTTAGCAAGACTTGCAAATGTAGTAAATGTTTGATTTTTATTTATTTATTTATTTACAGTATTTATATTCCACCCTTCTCACCGCGAAGGGGACTCAGGGCGGATCACATTACACATATAAGGCAAACATTCAATGCCTTAACATAGAACAAAGACAAAGACTAACGCAGGGCTCTGGCCTCAGACTCATGACCTCTTGGTCAGAGTGATTTGTTACAGCTTGAATGTCTGTCTAGCAGTGTGTCTATATGACAAACAATTAACCACATAACTTCAACTTAGCACAGATTCACACTATTACTTACTTTAGTCCTCTTTGCAGTTTCATTGGGGCTTTCTGATGCTGAGCACTGCATTCTGGGAAATGTGGTTTAGGGCAGAGCTTTTTGAATTCTCTGCCACAGGGGCCTTCCCTTCCCAATCTACATTTCCCAGAATGCTGTGTTCTCAGTCTCCCACCCAACTTTGCTAGTCCCGCCCCAGCTGCCCTGCCTTATGGTGATTGGCAATAGAAGCAGCCTTATTGTCAAAGTTGCTTAATGCTTATACTGAAAATTAAACTGACTTTGAGAGACATCCAAATGTTACAGAATCTTAACGAAAAGTATTGGTATTACCTCACAACTTCTGAGGATGCCTGCCATAGATGTGGGCGAAACGTCAGGAGAGAATACTTCTGGAACATGGCCACATAGCCCGAAAGACATACAACAACCCTATTGGTGAGTGTTTTGATTCTAATTTTTTTCTCCTCCCTTTCCTGCATGTTTGAAATATCGATTCATTTGCACAAATTTTATGAATTTGATTCAACAATAAGTACCAATAATTTTGCACAGCCCTAGTGTATAGCACAGATTGTTTGTTTCAAAGGTGCTGTCCATTAACCTTGGAGGCCTTATTGTAGAAGCTGTGACAACATTATTTCCAGTTACAAAGCCTGTTGAGAAGGCTTGCATGAGGTCACTGAAATCATATATTTATTTATTTATTTACAGTATTTATATTCCGCCCTTCTCACCCCGAAGGGGACTCAGGGTAGATCATATTATATACATATAGGGCAAACATTCAATGCCCATATACACATAGAACCGAGACAGAGACAGACAGATGCAGAGGCAATTTAACCTTCTCCTGAGGAGATGTTCGATTCTGGCCACAGGGGGGAGCAGCTGCTTCATCATCCACTCTTATGGCACTTCCTCATTCAAATGTCGTAAATTAGTTAAATTTGCCTCCCCACTTTGTAAGTGGTACCTTATTTCCTACTTGATAGATGCAACTATCTTTCGGGTTGCTAGGTCAGCAACGAGCAGGGGCTATTTTTTATTTTTAATTGATGGGTGCTCACCCCGCCACGGGCTGGCCTCGAAGTCATGACCTCATGGTCAGAGTGATTTATTGCAGCAGGCTGCTCACCAGCCTGCGCCACAGCCCTAAAGTGTTGTACTGTCAATTTTTCTATATCTCTGCTCATCAAAGATTTCTGTTCTTGGAAATTGACACATACATTGATAATTCCCAATGGTTCATGAGAAAAAACCTCCACCATTTAAAAACTGGAAGCCAAGTTTGGACATTGTAGAAAGCACACTTTCTCAGCCCCTAGGGCAGTGGTTCTCAACCTGGGGTCCCCAGGTGTTTTTGGCCTACAGCACCCAGAAATCCCAGCCAGTTTACCAGCTGTTAGAATTTTGGGGAGTTGCAGGCCAAAACAACTGGGGACCCACAAGTCAAAAACCACTGCCCTAGAGTTTCCTTGGGGTCTCTACAAATTGGAAATGACTTGAAGGCACAGAACAAAACAACAACAGGAAAAACGAAAAATACCACAAAACTAAGCCTGTAGGGTAAAGTCAGATTTAGCCCAGTGATTCCCGAAATGAGCCATACCCCTCCCTGTGGTGGTGGAAAGATCCAGGGGGTAATGAGTAAAAGGGACAGTAGGGGAGTGTTAGGAAGACATTAGAATTAAGTTAACAAATTTTTAAACAAACTCTATATGATAAAATGTAAGTGTCAGATTCATAGGGGAGGGCAGAAGTGTGTAGGTCCTACATGGCCTCCCCTCTAGGGCCCTGGAAAGATTACAATAGACGTAGTAAGGAAGGGAACAAAGACCCCATGGTCATGATATGGTTGGGGAGGTACAGTTAGCACCAACATGCCACAGCTGACTGCCTCTGGCTCATTCATATCTACAAGGTGTTCAGATGTTTGTAAATCAGGGACTGCCTGTAGTTCTACTGTCTACTATCTAAAACTGTCAAGAAAGTAATAGAACAATAGAGTTGTAAATGTCCAAATGGGCCACTGCATTCAACCCCCTGCTCAAGGCAAGATCTTCAGCTTGTATATCCCCAGCAGAAAAGAAGATCCCATCACCTCTCTAAACCAGTGGTTCTCAACCTGTAGGTCCCCAGGTGTTTTGGTCTACAACTCCCAGAAATCCCGGCCAGTTTACTAGCTGTTAGGATTCTGCGAGTTGAAGGCCAGAACATATGGGGACCCACTGCTCTAGACAATTGATTCAATTGCCAAATTGCTCTCACTGTCAAGAGATTCCTTCTAAAGTTCAATCAAAATTGACCTTCTTGTAATTTGAAACCATTGCAACTAGTTCTACCCTCTGAGGCAGCAGAGAACAAGCACACTCTCTCCTTTTTGTGGCAGCCTTTGAGGTGTTGGTGGGGTCTCCTTGAAGATTCTGGTTATAGGCAGGAAGTGAAAATGTATCTTCCTGTGATAGCCAATTATAATAATGTAGTTCCTCTGAAAAAATAAATACTACCGTATTTTTCAATTGTAAGACACCATCTATTGTAACATGCATCCTAATTTCAGTACCACTACCAACAAAAACACGTAAGATATCCCTGTGATTCAAGACACACCCCAATTTAAAGATATTTCTATAAGAAAAAGTGCATCTTAGAATTGAAGAAATAGAGTATTGTTTCATTGAATACTACCAGAGTTATTGGTCCCTGGAGTCTTCTTTTAGTTGTATCTAATGTCTTTCTAATACAGGGATATAGAACATACAGATCACATACAAAAGCTTGACCGTTGTTATCAGATTTGGTGCCTCCTGACTTCTTTATAGCTGCTGATAATATGTTTGTGTATATGTATGTGTGCAAAACAGGAGAGAAACTGCATTTCTAGAAGCCTCCAAGAAGTGTGACTCTACTGATTTTTTGTAATGTGTTATTTTTATCTTAACTGATGTTGTCATTGTTTAATCTGTGATGTAATTTTACCTCTATTTTTATGTGTTATGGCACTTGTATGTGCTTCTGTAAGCCATCCCTAGTCTTTCTGGGAGATGAATGGTGGGGTATAAATAAAGTTATGATGATGATGATTATTACTGCAGAATGAATATGCTAACTTGCTGTGATGTTCAGGCAAAGTTTAGAAACAGAGTTCAGCTGTCTCTTTTAAAAGAATAAGCAGAATATAAACAACAACAACAGAAATGAATATGATTTCCTGGAACCAACTGTCACTGGATCTCCATTCTCGTTCAATGTTGGGCAGATGGGTCAGGGCCTTCACCAGTACTGCTGAATGAATGCAGCAACATGAATGCACAGATGAGCAAACTGTATTTGCGTGACAGCCCACACCCAGTCTTCAGTCTGTGGCAAGAATCTCTTAGGTTTTTAAATATTATTATTTTTTTCAAATCTATGGAGGGCAGGATTGTCAGATGAGTAACTAACTATGAGTATAGAGGGCTGGGTATATTTTTAAAAACAACTGTGCCGCGTTTGTAACTTGTAATTGGCCAAAGTAACAAGAGGTTTGTCCCTGTACTTATCCCTGTCCACACACACACACACACACACACACACACATAAATATATATATATATCGTCGTCATCATCATCATCTGTAACCTACTTTTCCAAGTGTTTTGGCCTATGCAAAAG